>NC_092344.1:30771729-31128429 GCF_963676685.1 Mytilus edulis | reverse complement strand
GTGTATTGGCATGCAGTATGACCTGTCTAAACAATGAATGTGACCGTGTAAATGGAACATGTGAAAATTGTGAAGATGGATTTGTTGGTGCAATGTGTGATTTTATGGGACCATCTACAGATTCGTCTATATTAATAGGTTTGTATGAATAATATTATATGTCTTCTTGTCTTCTCTTTTTATTGTGTTTTAACGCATCACCTACTTTGTCTCATTTTTGCAAAAAGAAATATGTAATGCATATATAGTTATTTTCGTTCACTTCAAAGATTTTATTGGTTAAGCATTGAAACAAAGGAATTGGATAAAGGCTCAGCCTATATAAATCATTTCCCATACAAAATGGATAGAATAATATATGACTTTTACATACATAACGTTAATTCATACATCATATAGTTAATAAACTCATCATAGATACCAGGATTACATTTTGTATGTATGCCAGACGCGCTTTTCATCTACAATAGACTCATCAATGACGCTCGAATCCAAAAAAGTTATAAAAAAAATAAAAAAAAAATTAAAAAAAATGTCAAGTAAAGTACGAAGTTGAGGAGCACTGAGCTTAGTATCACAGTGAGATGATTATTTCATCCATTCTTTAAAAAAATGTGCCAACCTGCATAAGCGCAGTATATAATTCGTTAATAGATTACATTCCCAATACTCTTTTCGATCGACCCACTTAACAAAACATACCTATTTGTTTATTGCTATGCGATCTTATGTCTGTTCTCGCCCGAAATGTGTACGATGTATTTGCCACTGGACGTTCAGGTAGCAATTTACAAAATGTCAAAATGATAACTGTATACAATTAATATGGATACATTTCAGATTCGTATACAGATAATGCATCAGAAACGAAGTACTGGATAGTCATCATAATTCTGGCATTGGCACTGATACTACTTGTTATTGTAATTGCTTATTTCAAGTGTGGGTCAAGGTAAATCTTATCATCACATAGTTTATATCGTCAATGTGTGTGTTTGTGGGGGGGGGGGGGGGTGTCTATATATGTTAATGTCAGCAATACATGTTTGCACTGGTGAAAGACAAGTCAAACCATAGAAAGTTTGTGTCTAGCACAATTCATTACATGATTTGTGTTGGTGAAAGACAAAAACACACACTAAAAACACAAAAAAAAACCAAGAAAGTTTCTGCTCGGATCAATGTTTTTGCAATATTAAGTGGTTTATACTCGAGAGTGAATGCCTGCAAATCATCAAAAGTATGTGTTTAGATCATTGTGAGTCGTAAAGTTGTAATAATGATACAAAAACAAAGACAAAAGGATCCACCAGAGTATAAAATAACATTGATTGAAACAATACATTTGTATAAGGTTACCGTTCGGCCTTCGACAATTATCAAAAATCATACGTATTTTGCGTTATTTTTGTCATGTTATATCAAAAAACAAGAACGACTGATTATTTTAAGTTGTAACTGTAAGACTTTTAAATATTCGTTAAAAAATGATTCTCCAGTGGATGAGGCACACTAGAGAGAATATTTTCCACACGTATCAGAGAAAAAAGATTTAGAAAACATTTTTTTAACGCATAACGTGCGTAAGCAGAAAATCTTGATAACTCAAAATTTAGTTATCTTTTCGCACTTATTAAAACTCGATGTTTCGGGAGAGGTGCGAGTAACCTCTAGTTAGGGATTGAAGTCAATTCATGGCGGCTTTATACGTTTCCTGCACGTGACCATTGTGTAATTTGGTGAAAAAAGATATGTTCTTTCATTTATGTTTGCTTTTATTGCAGAATAACTAGAGTGAAGAAAGAAAATATTAAATCAAAGTTAAGCCACGTGTCTTACGAAAACTCTCCTCGTCTTTCCCCGCCACAAAACAACGCGGTAGATTACGATTCAGTCCAGTACGAAACATTCCAGGAAAAGGATAATAGAAAATCAGATGTGTATGACTTACCTGTGACGAGAACGCCATCACAGCAGGTTGTCAATGGAACAGCAATAACTAAAACAGGCTTTCTCAATAGTAAACAGGGGGTCAACAAACCAATGAAACCTAAAAAGCCTATCAAACCTCCAAAGAAATTAGTTAAAGGTATGCTCATCTGAATATATAGAATTAGTAAAAGAAATATAACAGTTGAAATTGCAATATTCTCACATTTTTTAAGATAAAAATTTTATTATTTCAACTACATTTTTCATTGAATTGCGTTTTAAAGGTCATTTGTTGTCTCGTTAAAAAAGGATAAGTCCATCTTTTTCTAAGAAATCATCAGAGACGAACAACAATATTAATTCAACATAACCATATATAGTTAAGACCCCCCCCCCCCCCCAAAAAAAAAAAAAAAAACAGTACACACAGAACCATGGATGTGTTATACCAAAATTGAATTTATTGAACTTGTAGTAAGAGCAAATAGTTTATTTGTTATTCTTTCTCAATAGGTTATAGTTGCACCTTGAAATACAAATGTAGTACCCATATCAGATTATTTAACTGGCTTGTATTAACAATTTTGCCAATAACCAAGGTTTTATCATGTAAAGATTGTCATGTTTTGTGTTTTAAATCGAGATTTAAAAATTGATATCTATTGTATATTGCCTTATATTACACTTCGTAGAAATTTTTCACTTATAAACGCATGTGTCAAGACATAACTTAAAAAAATCCTATTTAGAAGATAACGTTGTACTCAGTGTACACAGTCAAAAGACGAAGAGATGTTTGTCCTGCTTCTGTTTCAAATTCGAAAGTCTGTAGACTAAAAAAAGAGAAATTTGAATATTTTAGAGTCTACAATTTTATGCAATAAGTACTCGTCAGCTTCAGTTAATAAAATGAGAAGTGAAATGGGTAATGTGTCAAAGAGTCAACAACCTGACCAAGGAACTGACAACAGCCGAAGGCCACCAATGGGTCTTCAATGCAGTATGAACTCCCGCATCCGGAGGCGTGCTTCAGCTGGCCCCTAAACAAAAATATATACTAGTTCAGTGACAATGGAC
Source organism: Mytilus edulis (assembly GCF_963676685.1). Classification (NCBI taxonomy): domain Eukaryota; kingdom Metazoa; phylum Mollusca; class Bivalvia; order Mytilida; family Mytilidae; genus Mytilus; species Mytilus edulis. The sequence continues at coordinate 31,125,420 of NC_092344.1, read as the reverse complement.
GTCATACTAAACTCCGAAATATACACAAGATACTAAAAAATCATACAAGACTAACAAAGGCCAGAGGCTCCTGACTTGGGACAGGCGCAAAAATGCGGCGGAGTAAACTATTTTTTTGAGATCTCAACCTAACCATTATACCTCTAGCCAATGTAGAAAAAACAAGCACAACACAATACGCGCAGTAAAACTCAGTTCAAAAGAAGTCTGATTCCGATGTCAGAATAGGTAACAAAAGAAACTCAACAAAATGACAATGATAAATAAATTAACAAAGGACTACTAGCAGTTACTGACATGCCAGCTCCAGACCCCAATTAAACTGATTTTATCATATGATTATCAAGTAAAATCCTTCTCGATAGGGGTTAAGTATTATACCATCATACAATATAGGAGAGGAACATACCCCGTATCATACCAACAACTGGGTTTAGAATAAATGTGTTTATTTCCGATGCAAAGATGTAAAGTAAATGGGGAATGTGTCAAAGCGACAACAACCCGACCATAGAGCAGACAACAGCCGAAGGCCATCAATGGGTCTTCAATGAAGCGAGAAACTCCCGCACCCGTCGGCGTCCTTCAGCTGGCCCCTTAAAGATATGTATACTAGTACAGTGATAATGGACGTCATACTAAACTCCGATTTATACACAAGAAACTAAAATTAAAAATCATACAAGACTAACAAAGGCCAGAGGCTCCTTACTTGGATAGGCGAAAAATTGCGGCGGGGTTAAACATGTTTATGAGATATCAACCCTCCCCCTATACCTCTAGCCAATGTAGAAAAGTAAATATTCCGAAAGCATTTATGGTTGGAGTTTTATAGAGACAAATATCTGATTTATTTCTAAACTTTTTGTTTTTTGCTTTTATCTTTTCCAGAATTAAGCAGTGCATATGAGGGTTTGCAGAGTACAGAACACAAACATTTTTACGATTCTTTGAATCAGTGACTTATATTCATATATACATGGTCAATTTAATACAGACCCTTATTTTTTTTTATTTATGTAGAGAAAAGATTTCAAATAATTAGTGATATTTTCAACAAAGCAAAAACAATGAATCTGTTCGACGATTTCTTTTGAATCGCTGCTGTGTTGGTATGTTTTGGATGCAAACACTTGGTTTTTTTTATAAAGTAAGTTACTGGTGTGACATTTTTGCTGATCATAGCTTCATACATGTGTGTGTTATCATCTCTAGAACAGTGACATCAGTATGGAGAGAAACTGGTGCGATAGATAATTTTCTACAATATGTAATGTTTATTTGTTTTAAAAGATGAACTGCTAATGATGAGAAGTATAAGTGTTGTTTTGGTAGAATTTTTTTCTTATTTCTCTGCAACTGTCAAACAAACTTTATTGTTCGAAAGGAAGTTTGTTTGACCTCTAATAAAGGCTACAGTAGTCATACTGCTGTTCGAACAAAGTTCTTTTCCTCGAAATGTATGATATATTTGTTTATGACAAACTTTATCCCAATGTTTGCTGCACATCAAGCACGAAATAAAGACATTTTTGAACAGGTATTAACATTTACCAATACTTTTGGTTCACTTCCAATCAGAATAAAGTAAATATTTTTTGTTAGCAAATTGCTGTAATAGATCAATTGCATAGATATAAATTATCTGAAAATGTGGTGTAAATCTATTACGAAAAAGAGCACATTTCTAAATTACACGACGTCATAATATAACATAATCAACCGGTCGCTTTCCAGGTTCCTCATACTATAGTTACATCATCCATAATATTTATCGTATAAGCGTTGCTGGAATGAACATGACTTTCGAGTACTAATCTAGTCAGATTTTTTGTTTAAAAACAATTGCTAGGTAGGCTGTCGTTAAATGGAGAAAATATTGAAATGTAAGTCAGTACTAGTCATGAATACATCAGTACCAAAATGTATACAGTATTTCAGACCACACAAACCCAACCTTTAACAGCTTCGACTCAACTAACGTACAAAGACAAACGACAATATGAGCAGCACTTTCAGTATAATTGAATGACTTGGTAGAAATATTTAATTGATATCATATGTGCAATTGAAAAAGTGGTACTTAACACTGAAAACAACATACGGGTCATCGAAATACAGGAGATGAAAAAATGAGGAAAACAGCAAGGTCAAAAGAAAAAGGTCTTAAAGACAAGCAAATAACCAATAACAGTTCGCCAAACACAGACTGAAAACTGGGAAATACAATCTCCATCAAAAACTGGAAGGTGAACTAAGTAGTCTGAAATGGTCAGCAGTTCATATCTCATTGTGGCGGATGTAAAACCATTGTAAAAATACTTAAAAACACGTTTGCGAACTTCTACTTCATTTGGTCACTGGTGGAGAGTTCTTTCAGTGGTAATCAAACACAATTTCGTATTTTTATAAGATCTGGTAACCGATCCTCTTTTACTAGAAACTAAATTTCAGTACTAAAACTATACTTTATTGTTCCAATTTCTTAAAATAGAAATAGTCAACCTGCTTGAGAGACCACCTGTATTAAGCAAAACCTGTGTTAAAAGACCATTAATTTTCGGTACGTTTGTTATGCATTTCATATAGATTGAACTTGTATTAAAAGACCACCTGTCTCATGAGACCACTTGTTTGCTCTCCCTTGAGTGGTTTCATAAACAGGTTTTACTGTATATACTTTGTTATCAAAGGTACCAGGATTATAATTAAGTACATCAGACGTGCGTTTCGTCTTTTTAAGACTCATCAGTGACGCTCATATCAAAATATTTATATAGCCAAACAAGTACAAAGTTGAAGAGCATTGAGGATCCAAAATTCCAAAAAGTTGTGCCAAATACGGCTAAGGTAATCAATGCCTGGGATAAGAAAATCCTTATTTTTTTTCTCGAAAAATTCAAAGTTTTGTAAACAGGAAATTTATAAATGACCACATTATTGATATTCATGTCAACACTTTATCGCTTAAGTGTTGACTACTGGGCTGGTGATAGCAGTGGCATCGACCCAGTGGTGTAAATAGTTACCAAAGGTACCGGATTATAATTTAGTACGCCAAACGCGCGTTTCGTCTACATAAGACTCACCAGTGACCCTCATATCAAAATATGTATGAAGCCAAACAAGTACAAAGTTGAAGAGCATTAGGATCCAAAATTCCAAAAAGTTTTGCCAAATACGGCTAGGGTAATCTATGCCTGGGATAAGAAGTACTTCATTGTATATCCAAATCTTTGGGTGGACTCACAAGCACTTGTTGTGCAAGGGTCAACAATTCCTTCCACATTAGTGGCACCAGTCGTGTCAACGTTGTAAACGTACCTACACTGGTAAAAACTAATTTTGGTTTTATGAATTGTATAGACTTTAAAACCAATAAAAGAGTGACCGTAGCAATTCTATTTCAAACGTGCATGATTATAGTAGAGTTGTCAAAATCTTGATGAACAAGCTATGTTAATAAAGGCAACAGTAGTAAACCGGTGTTCAAAAGTCATACATTCGGTTGTTAGAAAAAACAAATCTGGGTTACAAACTAAAACCGAGGGAAACAAATCAACTATGTATAAAATGAAAACGAAGGAACAACAGCAACACTGAAGTGCAACAAAAACAAAACGCCAACATACATAGAAACAATTTTGTGATAAAAACTGCCATATTCCTTACTTGGTACAAGACCTTTTAAGATGGCATGGTCGGTTGAACCTGGTTGTATGGCTAGCCAAACCTCCCGTTTATATGGCAATGTTAAAAAAATATCGCTTAAATGACGACACTACGTGAAAAAATACTGCACAAACACACGCAAGAACATTTATCACAGAGGAACGCACAAACGAACAATGCAATAGTCAACACAACATACAAACCGCAAAACAACACCGTCAGACTTCACAGGAGATCATGAGCAGTTTCGAAATAACGTAACGAACACCCAATCTCGAACTTGTGTTTTTGTTGTACATTTTCTAGACTGCAAAGAAGATGGAAGGTCTGAAAGGCTGACAGATTAATATCCGTTCTAAAATATATTATAAAGTGCCCAAAAGAGCTGAATAAACGAGGATTACTGATGAGCGTCGTCTATAAAATTGTCAGTCAATTTTTGTAATTTTCTTGGTTTTCGTTTTTATTTTGCATTTTTTTGTGTTTTCTTTCTGGTTGTTTTCAATGTCAAAGTTATTAGTGATCTAAGTTAACTTTATCTATACTATTAAACGAGAAGACCTCATTTTTGGTGTCGCTTCTCTTCTTTTCACAATAAATTAATCAACACGCCTTTGTGTCCTATAGGTACAGTGCATAGTCGCATTTGTCATCCATTCATATGATTATTCAGATTGAGTTATTTTAGGAGAAAAACGAGAAAAAAGGCATCCGGGTATTGTCCCGTCATTGTACGAAATTTTAAGTCAGATTAGACTTCCGGTTTGCGTTTTTCTGTATACTTTGAACATATCTGAGAAAAGTAAGTAAGTAAGTAAAACTTTATTTGGATTCGGCATATTGACAAACAATACAAACATAAGCTCTAATGAGCTTTTCACCGAATATAAAAACATATGCAATAACAAATAAAACAAGGCATGCAGCATGCAATATAATTATAGTAGTCTCAGAACATACATATACTACGAATAAAGTGTATTTTCAGAATTTTATCTGCTATCATTTTCAAGTTTACTATCCACGGCAGTCACAGAGTTTATTAAATAGAGAGGGTCTGTACATGTATACTATATGAATGATCACCATAGATCGATAAGTAAACTTAGAATTGAAAGTAAATACGCTTTATTTATATAGTAATGAATGTTCATAATATACAGATAAGCGCTAAAATTATTCATGTGAACTTTTGATACTTTTTCTGAAATTCTCCAGTCATAAAATCTTTTACAAAATTCATTGATTAAAAAAAAAAAAGAAGATGTGGTATGATTGCCATGTTGAGACAACTCTCCACAAAGGACCAAAATGACACAGAAATTAACAATTATAGGTTACCGTACGGCCTTCAACAAAGAGCAAATCCCATACCGCATACTCAGCTTCAAAAGGCCCCGAAATGACAATGTAAAACAATGCAAACGAGAAAACTAGCGGCCTTATTTATGTAGTAGTACAAAAAATGAACGAAAAACAAATATGTAACACATAAACAAACGACAACCACTGAATTACAGGCTCCTTACTTAAATAAATGTTCATAATATACTAAATGTATGTTCATATTGAAATTGATAGAAAACCAAAAATTGAGAACTTTGGAAATAAAGGTGGAGGGTAAAAAAAACATTTTCCTGTCCCCAATAACCTATGACTTATTATACTTTTGCTGAAATTCTCCAGTCATTCTGCATTTTACAAAATTCTTCCAACAACACTTTACATACTGAAACTTTAAACTACGCTCTGAATGCCCGCGATTTCGCGGGTGTGTTCTAGTAATTATAATACGAAGGCTAAAAAAAAGAGGGACGAAAGAAACCAAAGGGACAGTCAAACTCATAAATCTAAAACAAACTGACAACGCCATGGCTAAAAATGAAAAAGACAAACAGAAAAACAATAGTACACATGACACAACATAGAAAACTAAAGAATAAACAACACGAACCCCACAAAAAATAGGGGTGATCACAGGTGCTACGGAAGGGTAAGCAGATCCTGCTCCACATGTGGCACCCGTCGTGTTGCTTATGTGATTACAAATCCGGTAAATAGTCTAATTCGGTAGGTCACATTCATGAAAGGGAAGGGGATTGTAGTTACGACGTAAGGAACATATCCGATATCATTTGTGAAACGGTTATTCCATAACGGTCAACCAACTCGTGATGGCGTCCGTAAAATTTACGAAGGGATGATTTCAACTTCACCATTTGGAACTCTTGGTTTAATAGCTTCCTTGTGAGCAGTAACCCTCTATCAAGAAAATCATGATAGGAAATGCAAGCACGGGAATATCGTATCAATTGGGAGATATATACCCCGTATGCAGGTGCTGCTGGAATGTTGCTAATTAGAAATGGAAAGTTCACAATTGGAAAGCTGAATGTAGGTTCCTTAGAACAACTGCGCGCATCCCCTACACACACACACACACAAACGTATACACGTTGCTAAAAAAGTGAAAGCCAACTTTTAAGCAAGTTACCATTGCATATATCTAGGGCTTAACAGTATCACATGTTTATGATAAGCATAATAATGTTTAGACAACCTTATAAGGGATCTACATGTGACGTGAATTTGTATGTAACACCTCATACTGAACTGTACAAAGTGACCACGATAAACTTATCATAGTTATAAGCCAGGAAACATTTAATACACTGATTTCCTGTACCGGGGACACCATCAGTACTTATAAATATCAAGTATAAGACACTGTCATATTTTTAAGTATGCAAAATGAACATACTGAAAATATTTTGTTTGTTTTCAGGATATTTTTATACTAAAGCCTCTGGTAAGAATTATACTTTAAATATGCTAATATTATAAGGAGAACGTTTTAGTTTATGAATTATTAATGAAGAGATGATGACTAATGTTTTCAGTGCCCATTTCGGAAGCCATGGATTTAAACATACTATCCCCCATTGATGAAAAAGATTTTTTTTAAGAAAAAATGATTCCAATCGTCCCAAGGCCAAGGTGATCGTAGAAATATTTAAAACCCTACACCATATCGAGATCAGAAGCGGTCTGTTATGAAAGACGAATAGATAAGTATTCCATTAACTTTTACTTCACAGCTCATTGAACTTGATAATGATAGATGATTAAGATACTCGGATCGTGTTCGGCATGTTTTCATATCAATAAAAATATATTTTAAAACAAAAAACAAAAACAAAAAAATGTGTTCAAAGTACACGGATGCCCCATCCGCACTATCATTTCTTATGATTAATGGACTGTGAAATGTGGAAAAATCTCTAATTTGGCATTAAAATTAGAAAGATCATATCATAGGAAACATGTGTGCTAAGTTTCAAGTAGATTGGACTTCAACTTCATCAAAACCTACATCGACCAAAAACTTTAACCTGAAGCGGGACAGACGGACGGAATAACGAATGGACGAACGGACGAACGAACAGACGAACGGACGAACAGACGGATGCACAGACTAGAAAACAAAATGCCCATAAATTGTGCATAACAAACAAATATTGTAACTTGTAAGCCCATGGAATACACCTGAACAAAATATCTATATATGCGTTGTCTACATCGGTGCATACATTAAGTGTATTATCAATCACTTTTCTATTGTGTTTTTTATTTACATTTGTGGTTCTTTATTTACACAACACCTAATTATTGGCGTTTTTAAAGATCAAACTTTTTCAATTCTCATAAAATTTTATACCAAATATGTAAGTTGACGCATAATGGTTGATTACATAGTCGAGTAACAACTATCTCCTTATTATCTGAATTTGGATTTTGAACAAGTTTCAATAAATCAGGGATAATTAATTTTTATATGGACTATTTGGATACTTAGAAATTAAACCATTAAAAAATGAGATGTTCTTTTAATTGTAATTTTTGTGAATTCATTCTTTTATTAACTGATGAAAGTGTATGTATTTTAGCCAAAAATATACTATGTTGGGTATTACAGAACCCCCAGTATTTCACATATAAATTGTAGATAAGTTTTGTGTCTTTACAGAAATTATTTTTATATTCTCTCGAAACTCTATTTAGAGTTGCTTGTTGGGAATGATACTGTTATTTTGTTAATAGCTATCAAAGGTACTAGGATTATAATTTAATATGTCATACGCGCGTTTCGTCTTCACAAGATTCACCAGTGACGCTCAGATCAAATAGTATATGCGTTTGAATATGCGTTTCGTTTATGTGTAGATTCAAAATGAAATCATACCCCCCCCCCCCCTCGGTGAACACGAATTTGACAGCTAGTGCCCCTTTAAGTATATTGTTTTTGAGGAAAACATTTTTAAGTTATTCTTTTATTATCTTTCCTGAATACTAGTATTACATTTTGTCTTATAACGCAATTAATAACCTTCACCAATCATCTTTAATAATTTGCTTTACTCATTCCTTTAAATTTGTTTGATTTTTTAGTAAATCTCGCTCTACATCGACCAACAGTTCAAACGTCAGTGTTTCATAATCTGTCTTCCAATAGAGCAGTAGACGGGAATTATGACCTCAATGTCTCCAGTCTGTCGTGTGCTGTGACTGAGGCAAATGCCCGCGAAGTATTTTGGCAAGTTACATTGGATCAGATTTCTATCATTAGTCATATTCACTTTGTATTTGAAAAAAGTAAGTACCAATTTGTAACCTGTTCAGATATTTAGGTTTTCAAATACATACATATTATTAATGATGCCTAGTAAGCTCGTAGATATAGTTAAACAAAACAAAAAGTTATAATTATCAATTCTTGAAAAGTGCTTAGATACTTATTTATTTCATTTATTCGTTATTTTTTCATAAATATTTTATTATAATGAAATTTCTAAAGAAAGCTAGTTGAAAATTTAAATGTTCTATAAATCAAGCAAGACATTTAATTCCAAATTCAATTTTCATATAGAACTTTTCTACAATTTTAAAACTATCCGTGTAGCGTACATTCATTCAGTAAATAAAGGCAACAGTAGTATACCGCTGTTCAAACGATAACGACTGCCATTTTCCTGACTTGGCACAAGACATTTTAAAAACAAATGGTGGGTTAAACCTGGTTTTGTGGCTAAAAAAAACTCGCACGTTTATAACAATGTTAAATATAACACTAAACTGACAACATTACATGACAGGACTTTAGTACAAACAAATGCAAGAAAATTAAAGACAGAGAAATACACAAATAAACAATACAATAGTACATTTCGACATTCTAATAGTTATCAAAGGTTCCAGGCGTATAGTTTAATACTCAAACACACATTTCGTCTACACGCGACTCATTAGTGACGCTCAGATAAAAAAAGTAAGAAATTCAAACAAATAAAAAAAATATCCAGTTCATATATCAAAACCATAATTAAAAGTGATGTAACTGGCAATGGGACCACTAAACACCAATGGCAAAGGATATGGATGTGATAAGGACGTGCATAATTACTAATGTATATGTAATCAGAAACAAGTATTGTCAATTACGTACAATTATACTTTCTCTTTTCCAGCTAAAGAAATAGTAAGCATCTTACGGAACCATGAGGTGTATGTATCAGCCAATCGTAAGGTAAAAACAGGTTCACTCTGTTACAAAGAAGCAAGAGAACACCCTAGTGGTCTAACCAATGAAGTATATTGCTTTTTACAAGGGCGCTTTGTTACTTACTACACAAACCATTTGTATAATGGACGAGTGGCGCTTCTGTTATTGTGTGAAGTTGAAGTTTATGGTAAGGAACAGTTTAGAATGGTAACCATTGATGATCATTGTAATTGTGCTGATGCACTCGTATTTTTGAGCGATGATTTTTGATATTCCAATACAGTTCTGACAACATATTTGGTGGTTGATTGTCCGCAAGGATAATGAAATTTTAAAACATTAGTGTTTGAGATTTATTTAAAAAAAAAATGAATGAACATAATTGAATTTTCTAAAATTCTGTGAATATTATCGGAACTAAGAAGAAAGGAGCATAAGCCAAACTATTCTTTTTAATTTCCCCATTTTTCATACAGCTTTATACATTTATGAGGTTCTATATAAGGATCCTTCATTTCTGTATTCTTTAAGAGTTTGACTGACCTCTGGTATCTTTCGCACCTCTTTTGATTTATTTTAGTAATTTTACTGTATTCTTTATAACTTTATCTCAATATTCTTTAATCACATTACATACTTCTAGTATTATTGATAAATGAATAAAGTATTGAAAATTATGTGGGTGACTCAACATTTGCCCACACGAAACTTACCAAAGAGGAAATCCTGGATAACCTTAGGTTTATATACTTAAACTATGTTATTTTGGAATTTCAACCAAGGTTGAATAACTGAATCTTCCATTACTGTTACTGGATACCTAAACTACATAAATGTCCTTACAAACAACATTATATTGATGAGTCTCCTAAGGGCCTCGCGAATCATCTCAAGTTCTAAATCATTAACAAGAATTTTATCAGCAGTCAAAGCCGGGCTTCCAAGTAATTGGTAAACTACATATTCTAGAGGTGGCGTGTGTCAGATATGGATACTAAAAAATTACAAAGATATTGTAGTGTTAATACAAACTAAGAGTCTGAAGCTTGCAATATTATTAAAACATTTCACCTATTCTACAATTGAAACAAGTATTCTGTATTTCGAACTTAAAGACAAATAAAAAGAGTTGGTCCTTCTAAACTTTGTATTTGTTTGGCTTTTTAACTATTTTGATCTGAGCGTCACTGATGAGTCTTATGTAGACGAAACGCGCGTCTGGTGTATAAAATTATAACCCTGGTACTTTTGATAACTATTTACACCACTGGGTCGATGCCACTGCTGGTGGACGTTTCGTCCTCGAGGGTATCACCAGCCCAGTAGTCAGCACTTCGGTGTTGACATGAATATCAATTATATGGTCATTTTTATAAATTTTCTGTTTACAAAACTTTTGAATTTTTCGAAAAACTAAGGATTTTCTTACCCCAGGAGTGATTACCTTAGCCGTATTTGGCACAACTTTTGGGAATTTCAGGTCCTCAATGCTCTTCAACTTTGTATTTGTTTGGCTTTTTAACTATTTTGATCTGAGCGTCACTGATGAGTCTTATGTAGACGAAACGCGCGTCTGGCGTATAAAATTATAATCCTGGTACTTTTGATAACTATTTACACCACTGGGTCGATGCCACTGCTGGTGGACGTTTCGTCCCCGAGGGTATCACCAGCCCAGTAGTCAGCACTTCGGTGTTGACATGAATATCAATTGTATGGTCATTTTTATAAATTTTCTGTTTACAAAACTTTTGAATTTTTCGAAAAACTAAGAATTTCTTACCCCAGGAGTAGATTACCTTAGCCGTATTTGGCATAACTTTTGGGAATTTCAGGTCCTCAATGCTCTTCAACTTTGTATTTGATTGGCTTTTTAACTATTTTGATCTGAGCGTCACTGATGAGTCTTATGTAGACGAAACGCGCGTCTGGCGTATAAAATTATAATCCTGGTACTTTTGATAACTATTTGTCTCATAAAAAAGAATTGCCAACGTCTTAGTGAGAGATAAATCTAACTTTGTAAAAAATCCCTCTGATTCAAACAAAATTCCCTTAATATATAGTTATCAAAGGTACCAGGATTATAATTTAGTACGCCCGATGCGCGTTTCGTCTACATAAGACTCATCAGTGACGCTCATATCAAAATATTTATACAGTCAAACAAGTACAAAGTTGAAGAGCATTGAGGATCCAAAATTCCAAAAAGTTGTGCCAAATACGGCTAAGGTAATCTTTACCCTCAAACTGACATTATCAAGATGCTTGATTTCGTGATTGGCAACATATATCGTTTCGTCTAGAGAACGTGTTTTTCAACAAACAATTGACATTCCCATGGTAAACAACTTTGTCCCTCTTCTTGTCGTGTTGTTCCTTCATTCATATGAGGTTTAATTCATTTAGAAACTTCAGGAAGAAAACAAAAAGTAAGCAGTATCCTTAAACTTTACTTTCCGCTATATAGAGGATGCTCCTTCACTAAATAATTCAAAATTTGGTGAATATGTTTAACGCATCTATCAAATCGAACTTGAGTTAAAGGATACAACAGATATAGTTAGGTATGCCTCATATCTTGACTAACATCTGGAAATTGACAATTAGGGTCGGTTACAAAACTTCACGACAAAAGAGATAATTTCAATTTCCCAATTGTGAACTTTCCACCATTTCTATGTATCAATATTCAAACAAGGCCTGCATATAGAGTATATATCTTCCAGATTATACGGTACTCAAGGGCTTGTATTTCTTCTTATTGGTGTTTGTCTGTTTGTCTTTCTTCTTATTGGTGTTTGTCTGTTTGTCTTTTTCCTCTTTATCCATGGCGTTGTCAGTTTATTTTCGAATTATGAGCTTGACTGTTCCTTTGGTATCTTTCGCCTCTCTTATTTATTCTTTGTATTTTAGGAACCCATTATTCTCCATTTAAAAATTTTTTTGTTGTCCAAATTTTTTCTATTCTATATTTTTTGCCATGTATACTGCACATTTGCCAGTTATTCCCTTTCTGTAAACCCCACCCAGACTTTCATTTATACATCCTTGCCTTTCAACCTTTTGGGTTCGAGTCACTGAATGTGCGAAAAGTCAGTTCTGGAAAGCGTTTCGGGTGCATTGAATTTATACGTTGTTATCTTTATATGTAACTTTATTTTTCGCAATTGAAGAAAGAAGATATTCTATAACTGGTAACCTTTACATAGACATTACTTGCATGTGTTACACAATGCTCGATTTCAACGAATATGAAAAGGGTAAAATATGTGTTGTATTCCATTTAATCAGCCATTATTGAAAATAAAAATAAATAATGTTGACTTTTACCGTTTAAGGTTGTCCGATTGGTTTCTTTGGACCTGGATGTAGCGATAGATGCAGTAATAACTGTAGAAATCAGCCATGCGAACCAGATTTCGGACGTTGTATTGGTGGATGTCAACCGGGATTCACATCCGATCAATGCAATAATGGTATTTATAACGTTTCAAAATACTTTTTGTTTTGTTTTGTTAAAGTGATGAACTATTGGTTACTAGTATATTTATCATAATGGTACACATTTTTAAGCTTAAAAGGTGCATAATAAAAGTGAGAGGTTTAGCGCTATAAAACCAGGTTAAATCCATCATTTTCTACATTTGAAAATGCCTGTACCAAGTCAGAAATATGACAGTTTTTGTCCATTCGTTTGATGTGTTTTGTCATTTGATTTTGCCATGTGATTATGGATTTTCCGATTGAATTTTCCTCGGAGTTCAGTAATTTTGTGATTTTACTTTTAAGATACATGTTATATAGATGCGAGATACACGTCAAAGAGAGGGCAATCTGATTAATTTTTTTAGGTCATATTTTACGACATTAACATTGTACGTTTCAGAAGTTAATTTTATCCTATGAAACATGTTGATACATTTTATGAGATTTTTTTATGATTTGCCATGTTTATTACTCAGAATGTGATACTGGTTGGTATGGCAACGGTTGTGCCTTAACATGCAGTCCAACCTGTCTCAACAATGACTGTTTTAATACCAATGGAACTTGTAAACAGTGTGTCCGTGGTGCTACTGGAGATATGTGTGAAGGAATAACTAATGGTACATCAAATACAGATACAAACCCGACAGTTCCGAGTAAGTTTTCTTATCTGCTCGGTCTTAACTAGACTTGTTCTCTGTCCTTTATCTGTTTGGCTTTAATAGCCGTATGTTGAAAGGGAGAGGACCAGCCTATGTCTTATCACACACAAAACAAAATCATTGAATCATCCTATTAAAAAACTAAATAGACAAAAAAAAACGAAAGGGTATCCATTCATGACACAAAATTAGTACATGCACAGAAATTTTGCTTCAAGAAACAAGAATGTGTCCATAGTACACGGATGTCCTATCCGCACTATCATTTTCTATGTTCAGTGGACCGTGAAAATAGGCTGAAATCTATAATTTGGCATACAAATTAGAAAGATCATATCATAGGGAACATGTGCACTAAGTTTTAAGTTAATTTGGACTTCAACTTCATCAAAAACTACCTCGACCAAAAATGTTATCCTGAATCGTGACAGAGGGACGAACGGACGAACACACGATCGAACGGACGGATGAATGCACAGACCAGAAAACGTAATGCCCATAAATGGGGCATAAAAAGGTTTTATTGATGTTATTCATTTCAAAGTCACAATCATTATCAATGTATGGATTAAACAGTTAAATAAACCAGTATCAAAACTTTTGATTTGTGTCATTATTTGTAAACTAAAACATGATTTATAACAGGTTTTGAACCAAACAAAAAAAACAATTTAGAAACAGAAAGTCAAAATTGAAACTACTTCGAATGAATCATGTTCACTTCACTTGGTTTCTTGGAAATTTCTTAATATATTGAAACAAATTTATGTTAAAATCCATGTCAATGCAAAAGCACCGACCACAAAGCAGTTGATACCCCGGTTGATTGTCATATTTTGCAGTAAAATCAGATCTATATTTTTTGCTGTGTAAACTTGGGTGAAAATAAATGACAGTGATAATTTCTTAGAAAACTGTTTAATCATATATATTGCCGTACGAAACTTGCTTATAAAGCCTCCTTAACACAAGAAGGAACATAAGGCTACAATTTTATCTATGCATTCGTTTTACAGACGAAGGTTTGATGAATGAATCGTTAATCTATGGAAACAATGGAAAGTACCTTATAGCAATCGGAGTACTTGGTCTGGCTTTGTTGGTTTTAATCATCATGGTGGTTTGTTATCGATTCAGATACAAGTAAGTGAACTATGGTCTTATCAACTCATTTTTATTGGATAATTTTTATTTTATTTTAGAAAAGCAGGTAAAAATGTTTAAAAAAGAAATTGACACATACAAGCACAATGAGGGACCGCTCACACAAAAAAAGTTCATATTAAAATGAATATCCATATATATATATTTAAAATTAAAATTTTGAAATTAATGTTACCTCAACTGCATGATAAACTACTTCTAATGATCTATGGATGAACAGGCGGTACACCGTACGGACGGACATACTCAATAAAAATTTCCTTCTTGCAATCATTAATGACGAATTTATTCGCCGCCTGAAGAAATTATAAGGATAAAGATATATAGAAAAACTCGTTTTTTTTTCATTTTCCATAAAGTTTTAAAGTTTCCCACAATAGTGTTTGTATACTCATTAATAAATGAAAAAAATGGAATGCAAACATGAGAATAATAATTTACAACAAACAGATGTTTTGGTTTCAAATCGCATTGTTCAGTTGATACAGTGTAAAAAATCATAAATATTTTAAAAAGTAATCATTCTTAGGATCCTAAATATCTGGTATTTCAAATATCCCACTTGAATTGCAAAATAACACATCGTTTATTTTAACAGAAAAATTGAGAAGTTGATAGTAGCGACCAACATATCATCACCTACGGACACAAAATATCCTAATCCTGAAGATGATCCCAGTTACCACACCTCAGATCAGCGTCAGCTTTATCCACCTTCAGGACATCCTATGACTGAACAAAATCACAGCATCACCAGATCAAATACAGTTCATATATACGATTCTCCTAGTACAGATTCAAATGACAAAAACTACAATGCAGTAGATGGCAAGGGAAATACTTTGTCTTATGCAAATGCAAAATTTGGAAAAGGCAAGAATTTAATATGACGGATATCCAGCAATTAATTTTTTTTTTATTTCTCTCTGTACAAACACATTCTGAATGTGATGTTATTTGGAATTAATCCTAAGCCCAGAATGTTTGTATCTTCTATTAGTAATATTATATTTATAAATTTTCCAAAAGAGGGACGAAAGATACCAAAGGGACAGTCAAACTCATAAATTCCAACAGAGTTTTGATTCTATTGGCTGATTTCTTTATCTGTTTGCAAACCCGTATTATAGCTTGGATGTGCAGATTTTTGGGTGTTTGATTTTACGAAATATGGTCTAGAAAAAGGGATATGCGTGAGTGTATACCAAGTCAGGCTGTCCGGACCATGTGTTGTTGGATATTGATTAATTGTTATTTTTTTTTATTATTTAAAAACTGTACATATCGAGACCGCTGCTAGTCCCCATGTATCACCATCTCAGAATGCATCGATTCGGTACTGGCATGGTTTATACAATATGCTTATTTTAAATTATCCCGTTCATAAATTAAAATTGAGAAACGAAACTCCAACTCACTCAGACAACGTTGACCTTTATCAGATGAATTTGCCTTTTCTGTGGAGGTCATTTTGGCTATATAGTTCTTAACGTTGTACATATTACTTGCTGTACGTTTTCACGAACCTCTAGTTTTCAAATGTTTAGGTTTGAGCGTTTATTGTAAATTCTTAAACGCACTTCGGACGCACGTAATTTACGATGTGTTCGTTTTTATGTATATTTACAGATGAATACGATGCAAAATATTCAAAAATTTCATTTCCTTTTGGCTAAAATGATATAGATTTTTTTCGGCGGTCAATGCTCTTCACGTTTTCGGTTTTTTTTTGTATTTTTGATTCTATTGCAACCATTTAGTATATTCTTTACGAAACGCGAGTCTAGCGTACTGAACTATCAGCTTGGCATCTTATGATGAGTTTTTATAACCACAGGGTCGCTGTAACCTCCAATACACGTCTCGTCTACATGTAGCAGCACTAACCCAGGGGGTTTATTTCATTCCTGACATAAAATATCATTGATATGATAATTTTCTCTAAGCTTGCTGTTCATAAAAAAAGTTCATATCTCTCGGAAAGCCATTTTTTCTACCTTCAAGCATTGATGGCCTTAACAATTTTTTATAATGTCTTTGTATATTTGGTAATTATGTAAAATCACTGGTCATTTTAGAGATTATATATAATCACTAATGAAATAAGTACATTATACAAATTCACTGTAACATATATACGTTGACTAACATATAGACATTCATAATGTTTTTTTTGTATTTCAGATCCAGGACTAGATTATGAAGCTTTAAGAAGAGAAGGGATTTTCCCTCGAGAAAGTCATCACATCTATGACCCTCTGCACTCGTAAAATTGTGTCATTTGTTTTTACTTATGTTTAAGAATAGTTATAACTTTATAAATGAGTTCGACTTTTTTAATTCAAAATATGAGGCAGTTTCTGCAATATTTTTCCACAGTTGTATACAAAAGCTAGTGACTGTGGTTGGCTAACAAAGTCCTCAACAATGGAAATTCAACCAATGACGGAACGGTATTTTTATTTTGAGGAGCACAAGCACAAAACAAATGACAGCATGTAATGGTGGATGGTGTGAAGGTAGTTTAATCACATAAAACCATGAGACAAAGAAAACAATAATACGGGAAAGGTTATTTGTTTTATTAAACATTATGTGAAAAGATCTGAATGTTGTCGCACTCGCTATTTGTTGCCGGTCTTAAAAACATTTATGCAAATGGCCTTATGTCATTGAATTCGATGGAAAATTGAAATATGTGTTAATTTTAGACTTATAAAATTGCTGATTCACTATGAGTGTATACCTATCTTCTACCTGGTAATTGTTTCAACAAAGATACATGTCTGGTCATACAAATCTAATTTAGAATGGGATCATACTTGACACGTATCGAATTAACTCCTTTCAAAACCTATAAACAAGAGTGCACAAGAGTATAGAACACAAAGAAAAAACAACATTGGCATATATATAGAAACGCAACACTCATTTTGTAGATTTTTTTTACCAAATCATGTTTGATCCTCTGAGTCATACAACTACTATTCATGCTTATCATTATTCTTTCGCTTTCGAAAAAATCCACATCTGACTTACTTATGGTTATTAAACATACCGAATTATTGAGATCGCATGAATTTCAGAGAGTTCTTTAAATCATAAACCACAAGAAGGTAGATCATAAGTATATATTTTTTGAAACAGAATTTTCTTATAATTTGCTAAATTAAAGATTTTACTATGCTTTTTTCAAAAATTTAAAAACAAGTATGGGTCACTGTGCTATTTTTCAAGCTATGAGTCGTTGAAAATTGCCAAAATGTGGATAGTTTGTTCATGAAAAAACACATTAGTGTGCATAATTTTTTTTCTATGAGATAGAATTTTGAAATACATTGTTAGAAGATAGATTTCATTATATGTTTTAAGAAAATAAAAAGAAAACATGGTGTCACCGAACTTGTTTTCTTACTACAACGTGAAAATTAAAAAAATCGCTCTTAGCCCAGTATCATTTTTGTACTAAAAGAGTTATCTCCCCTTTAATGGCTCATTTGAAAAAATATTTTAACACCAAAAAAAAATGATATTAGTTAAAATATTTTGTATGATACAATTAATTAACAAGTTTTCTTCATATAGAAAAACAGTCTAAGTAAACCATTGAATTGCAAATCTGTCTCAAAATTTGCAGATTTAGACAAATAACTAGACCGATTTGGTACTGTGATTGTACAATCCAAGATGGCGGTATACTATGAATCTACCTTAAATCAGTTAAAAAAAATTGCATCACCATATTTCAAAGACTGAGGAATAAAAACCTGAATCAATCCATTAGAATACTGCAAACAGGAAAACGCGAACGTGCTGCAACCAGACAATTTGACGTCAGAAACTCGTCTTACTGTCCTTTCGACAATGAGACCGGTAGAAGGGATTTGTTGAAGACCATCAATGACCAGATCAACATGTAGTGACGATGCACGAGTGATTACGCAACGTCAATAGAATTTGATTACGCAACGTCATTTGCGAGACAGACCTACGGCCACAACGTCAACTGCTATTCAAATTGCTGAATGCCATTTTGCACAGATTTATGCCATACATGTTTCCCATTAACTGAACTGCCAAAGAATCGACTACAGACAAACATTTAAAGACTTTAAAAAGTTTCGACCGCATAATTACCAAACCCCATTGTAATGGATGGAACAACGGCAAAATCAGAAGGTGTAAAACAGAACCCAAACCGTGCCGAACAGAATTGGTTGACCTTTCTGATAATCATTTTGGCGTTTGTTACAGACAGTCATTGCTTCGGACGGTTACACTTTCATTGGTAAGCGGAAAACCAGGGTTTCAGTGTATAGCACAATATTTGAACGTTGAAAATGACGTTATCAATTCAACTTTTTACCTGGCATTTTTTCTTAAACATTGAAGTAATGAAAGAACTTTCTGTTCCTAAGTTTATTTACAAAAAAATGAATATTTGAAAATGGGAATTACAAAGAATAATCTAGTGTTGCGTTTCTAAAGTCGGTCAGTATATCAATGCAATATAAATTGAACATGAACCATTAAATTATGTAGTCAAGCAATTATATATAATTTATATAAAAACATGAAAAATAAGCTGCTTCTGTCTTCAGTTTTAAAGACTGTTTCAAAAAAAAAATAACCGATTTGTTTGACATGTTCTGTTGATAAAGGGTTTAATAACTTTTGGTCTTTTTGAAGTAAAATAGATTCTTCCCATTTTAAATTTATAAATAGATCCTATCTTTTTTCATATTCAGTACTAAGTATTTAATGCACAAAATACTAATGATCAGCAGTTATTGCGAATAGTTCCTCCCAATTGAAATTTTTTTTCAAAATTATTTGAAAGCAAATTTAATATTTCATTGAGACATAAAAAAAAATCTATAGTATTGTCGGTAAATATATATATTATAGTATTTTAATATAATTATACTGATATTGTTTACTGGAATTAAAAAAACAATATATATGAAAAGTGAAAAGTAAAACTGGTTTCTATGTGTCTTCTTCGATTTATACTTTTCCAGTGCTCTTGATCGTGTTTTCAGCTCGAAATTAGTCCAAATTCGGTACCGAATTCAACAATGACATAACATAAATGGTTTTTGCCTCTTCAAATTTTGTTTTTGAGAACTCCTAAAAAAGTTTAATATGCCTGAAGGGGGTTTCTCAGAAGAAAAAACAGTCTGTTCGTTCTTACAGTTTATTTTTAAATATCGAAAACTCTTGGCAAGCATTGCGTTTTGAATATTAAAAGAAAGACCATGTTTAAGCAATTATATTATCCACGTACATATGTATGATGCCAAATTCATATATTCAGTACAATACTACAATGATTCAAACGTGTTCAGATATAGAGTAAAGAGGTTAATAAAATATAGTTATATATACCATTTCATATTTTGAGTTCAGATAAAGGTTATTATTCCAGTTTCTGTTTTAATTTTGTGGATGATCTTTGAATAAATAAAAATCTTCATTTTGGCATGTAATAGACTTTCAAAAAGTTATTTCGAGAAAAGCTAACGATTGGTTGAAGTGTTAGTACAGCTTCTTGTGATAGTTTTATACCTATATTCTTTTGATTGAGATAAGCCATTTCCATTGATGTCTTATAGTGTGTCTTTCTTTGTTGTGATCTTACACTATTGTTTCAGGTAAGGATGAAAGTTGGTACCCATTTAAACGTTTAAATCTGCAGCATTTGTTTGCACCTGTCCTAAGTCATTAAAATGTAACACACACAGAAACTAACTATAATATAACAATGCCCATTTTCCTGACTTGGTACAGGACATTTTAAGAAAAAATGGTGAGTTGAACCTGGTTTTGTGGCATGCCAAACCTCCCGCTTTTATGGCAATGTAAAATATAACATTAAAATGACAACATTACATGACAGGACTACAATACAAATAAATGGGAGAACATATAGGACAGAGAAACACACGAATAATAGCTGACAAAAGGTACCAAATTTAAAATTCAATAAGCCAGACGTGCGCCTCATCCATACGTGACAAGACTAACCAGTGACGCTCAGATGAAAAAAGTTCAAAAGCCAAAACAAGTACAAAGTTGAAGAGCATTTAGAACCAAAAGTTCCAAAAAGCCATGCCCAATACGGCCACGGTTTTCTGCCTAGGACAAGAACATCCTTATTATTTAGAGTAATTCATACTTTTGCAATCAGTTAATTCTATAAAATGACTATATAATAGATATACATGATAAAACCGAAGTGGTGCCTAACTACAGGATAAAAACAGATATACAACGTTGGTCGGGTTGTTGTCGCTTTGACACATTCCCCATTTCCTTTCTCAATTTTACATTACATAAAACAACATAATCCAGCACATAAAATTACACAGCCAAGTAAGCCAAGGCCTCAACGCACAAAGTGACGTCACATTTGAAATTATTGAACATAAAGTTTAATTATTTAATCGAAGTACAAAAAAATATAAATATTTTTTGAAGCCCTTCAAGAAATTTAAACTTTTCTTGTTTCTTACGTAAGTTCAAATGATAGTATTATTTTTTTGTATACATGCCAGTCGGTATAATACCATATGGATAATGCTATTTGTAGTACTGATCATGCTAAATAGTTACACCGGTGTGTGCAATTTGTGTCAACTATGATTCGTACTTTCGGATACACCATTATTAAATTAATAATACATATATAAATATGATCAAACTCTGAATTATGTTTTCTCCTGTCGTTTCAACGAGAGAAAAAAAATCATTTCTGTCATCCATTTATCGCACAAATAATTTCCTGTATAGGAGTTACAAGTGATAATCCAGAGCCCGAGCAGAAAGCAATTGCCATACCCACACATCCAGTATTCTGTGACGTGTTTCCAGTGATGTATATACATGTCCCGGAATCTCCTTTCTGTAGGGGAATATTCATAACCATTTGGTTATACATAGTAAAGATCCGTTTCTCGGTCAGATATCCAACAGGTAGCTGCATATGAGCAGGTTGTGCAATTAAAAGTGGCTGGAAGGTTAACCCGTTTGCATGACCATTGATTTGACCAATATCCTGAAAATACACGTCCTTATGTGTTGTTCGCTGGAATGTAACATCTTGTTCTTTCTTTGTAAACGCACCTGGTGCAACAACTGAAACTGTTTCTCTAGTACAGCATAATATAGTGTGATCACAATAATTTTGATGCACGAAAGGTGACATTAACCCTAACAAGATAAATGTATAAAAGATAAAAACTTGATGCGATTTTTGTTCATAATTGAAGTTCATACAGTGAGTGACTTGCAGTATAAATTAACCTCCTTGATGTTGGGCTAAAGTGGATAGTTGGATCATTTGATCAAATCATATCTCCTTACATTTTTTTAAAAATCCTAACGTTCTGAATGATTAAAACAAAACAAAAACAAAAACAAACAAACAAATATCCAAACAAAAAGAAACAAACAAATTAATATGAAAAAAAAGAATGAGAACGGGTTGGTATACGTCAAAAGGCAGCTACAAACTTAATTATGTTGCCATTGTGTGGGCTATCATTGTAAGTGATAACATAAATCACTAAAAAATATTTAGAGGGGAAAATAAGTTTACAACATAAGATACGTATCTATTTGATATGCTAGGTGTATGCCTGGTAATTTTATCGTTGTTTACCAGAAATATCCTCCCTTGATGACCTCATTAATAAAGAGAAAAAAATCAGATTAAAAAATTGTTTTATATATTTTTATTCTAAAAGAAGTGAACGTGAAAGAAATTGATATGATCAAATTCTTCATAAATGTGTCGATATTGAATTATTGACTTTCTAGACACTAATACTCCGATAATTTCCGTAAGCAGTAACTTTAACCACGAGACCTCTCGTTATGACTTCAGCTAAGGCACAGCACAAGTGTGAGGGGAAAACCGTGATGAAAGAATAATAAAACACGTGCTCTTAAAAAACACATACTCGTGGAGGTAAATATAAATAACGGGTTCTTAAAGGACAAATATAATACAACAAAAGCGTGTATATTCAAACAACACAGAAATCTTTCCTCAATTTGTGGGGGGAATTTGTAATTTCAAAATTAAGATTGTCTCGTTTGTTATAGATACTGGTACTGTGAAGACTGCGTAGTCAAATTCGAGGTATACGTCTAACAATGAGGCGAACGAAGGGAAATCCATGTGTGTTAATATAGCGATCATTTCTTTTTTTAGAATGCGACAAACGGGTAGCACGAAATTAAATCATTCCCCTTAAACTCTCTGATATTATTGATGTTTTAGTCATCTTTATACAGTCGTTAATATAAAACAACATTTTAACGATATTTTACTTAGTTATAATAACTATATCAAATGTTAGCTAATCGTTTTGCTAATTTTATCTTTTTTTCAATTTTAAACCGTTTGCTAAATTATCATCGAAAGCGTCTTCTTAGTTTAATTTTATATAAACCAACTTAATATTTGCTAATGAAATATTTAGCTTAAGGTGTTTTATTCACATCCCTTTGACTATTTACCGGATTTGTAATAACATAAGCAACCCGACGGGTGCCACATGTAGATCTAAATCTGCTTATCCTTCCGGAGCACCTGAGATCAACCAAAGTAATTGGTGGAATTCGTGTTGTTTAGTCTTTGGTTTTCTATGTTGTTTCTTCTGTACTATTGTTTGTTTGTTTGACTTTTTTATTTTGGCCATATCGTTGTCAGTTTGTTTTCAGTCTGTGACTTTGACTGTCCCTCTTGTGTCTGTCGTCCCTCTCTTAGATGGAAATAAACTCATCATAGAAACAAGGACCAAATCTTGCATTTACGCCAGATGTGCGTTTCGTCTTCAAAAGACTCATCAGTGACGCTCGAATCCCAAAAAGTTAAAAGATCAAATAAAGAACGAACTTGAAGAGCATTGAGGACCAACATCCTAAAATACTTTCCAAATACAGCTAAAGTAATCTATTCCTGAGGTAGAAAATCCTTCGTATTTAAAAAATTCAAAAGTTTTGTAAACAGTTAATTTGTAAATAACTGGATGCATTCTCCTGATCTTTTGTGTTTATCAACAAAATTCGGAACCTTTGTGTCTGCGTTGAAAAAAAACACTGGTGACATTTTGTAATTTTCTACTCTTTGGTCGGATTGTTGTCTCTGTGATACATTCCCAGTTTCCATTATCTTGTGCTTCGATCCAAGTTTCATTTTATAATCCATATATGATAGATTAATAAAGAAATACCAACTTCCTCTCCGCAAAGGATATTTTTGAGAAGATCTTCTTAGGGGAGAAAAGGGTAATTATATTATTAAATATAGTACTTCGTACTGAACTTTGTACTAAAATATAGTTTAAAGAAATAAGTTACTAATTTTGCAAAATAAAAAAAAGTTTGAATAGGACAATATACATCTTCGCTAGCCAAGGGTTACGATCCACTCCCGCTCTCTCCACCGGGAGTGGATCGTAACCCTTGGCTAGCGAAGATGGACAATATACAATATTCTTAATAAAAAATATTTACCTAAGCTGCTTGATGGCTGGGGAGCACCGTTGATATCACGTAAAATATCATTATCATCGATCATGAAGTCTGACGATTTAATCATGACTAAACCAGCATCAACACTCGTTCGACTGGGGTCATCATGTTTGAAAATTCCACGGAAAGCGCTTCCACATTGTCGGTTACTTTGTTGAGGATCCAAAAACACCTCAACTTCGTCGTCATGACAAAGGTGATCTTTAGGAGCAAGCAAAGTTGAAAGGCTGTATAGCACATGTGCACATGTCAAAAAACATTTGTATTTTCCTGCTATCCGGTAAAAGCCTCCCAAAGTTCCACACGTAGTTTGCGTGCCGATCTTATCACCTATTCGTAAAGTGGTTGAGGCGAGGTAGCTGTGTCCTTGCAAAACATCAGTTGGTATACCTTGGATGTTAGCTGGAAAGTGTGTCTCGCCAAGAGGTATATAACCTTTTCTTTGACAAAACAGTTGAATACATTGCACTTGTAAAACTCTATGATCAGAACGGCTACCGTAATTAGTTGACTTCAAGATTGATGGACAAATTAAGGAAAGATTTTTGTGTTGTTTAAACAATGTTGATGCAACTTTACCATCAATTTGCTGCATTTGAAGACTGTACGAAGATAACCCAAACTGTTCATTTATTTTTGACAAAATGTCTTTCATTTCGCCTTCCTCTTCATGTATTGAATTGCAAACGTCATCATAACTAAATAGTGTTATCTTAAAATTTAAAAATGTCCTTGGAATATTGGGAAGGCAATTGCTGTTCCACTCGATTGCTATTATTTTTTTGCTTGTAGGCATGCACATTTTCTCGGTACTTGTATTATGACATTCGCACTTATACGTTGGGTATATGTCCACAGCATATTTATCTAAAATGTCCTGATATCTCTTGTAGAATTGCCTTGTAACTTTCCAGGCCAATGCTTTAATGATATCATTATTGCCCACTTCAAAAGATTTAGATAATACTTGAATGATACATTCATCTTCATAATGAAAGTGAGACAGTAACCAACGGCAAACGAATGATAACATGTTCTCAACTGCAACAAATAATACTTCCTGGTCTAAGTATTGTTCGTGATGATGTCTCATCAATGAGCTGATTATAACATACTCTGATTTGATGTCCCGTTCATTGGATTGGTTATCCTGAGCGTAAAATAATTCTGAAATACGTTAAGAATATAAATATATATACCAGATATGTATTTTTTCTCAGTTTAAAAGTGTTGATGTTGTAAATTTCAAATCAATTTTTAATAATTACAGATATGATAAGATTTATTATATTAAAGTGTCACCATCCATATCAATATATATATATATATACACATAAAGTCATAA
This sequence comes from Mytilus edulis, assembly GCF_963676685.1. Taxonomy (NCBI): domain Eukaryota; kingdom Metazoa; phylum Mollusca; class Bivalvia; order Mytilida; family Mytilidae; genus Mytilus; species Mytilus edulis. The sequence continues at coordinate 31,099,985 of NC_092344.1, read as the reverse complement.
GAACGTAACATTTAAGTAAAAGGATGCCAGCCGAAAACGACTTATGAGACACTATCATTGAAACAAACATCTAATACATACATACAAGGACAGCTTTGTTACATTTAAGAGCCAGTCTGTGATAAAACCATGCAAAATAGTCCAAATCCAAAATATTCCAATCAGACTGATATTTTTTTATTTTAGATACCTTATATGTAATAACTATTTGTGCAAAATATTTTGAAAAAATATTCAGCCATTATTTGTGTATGCCGAACATTCCGATAATTGTCCATTTCTGTACTGACAAATGGCCATTTTAAGCCTATTTTAGAGTATTTTGACCTGATTTTTTTTGTTTTATAGAAAAAATACAGCTTAATGATAACAAATATCTTAACAAACAACTTAAAATGAAAGGAAATTATGGTAATTCAAAAAGTTGTGAGATTTCTCAATACCCCTACTGACAGGTTGAAACTGCATGGTTTTGAAAAAGTGCCGATTCAGCAAAATTTTTATATTTTTAAAGGCTTGAATCTTGTAAGATCATGTTTTATTTTCAATAAAATGTAATATTTCATGAAGCTTATATATTTATCTACAAAATGCAAGAAAATGGTGCTCGGCAAATGATACCTTCTTACGATAAAATAATAATTAAAGATAGGTGTGATGGCCATTTTGCCGATTTTTTGATTTTTTTATCTGTTTCAATAGAAACTTTTCAAAAGTATGTGATAGTCAAAAATATAAGAAAAATAATGACTGAACTAATGTTTACTGGTTATATTAATTGAATAAACCAAGTTTAACTTAGTTTAAATTAGAAAATATACTAAAGGAGTAAACCTGGGAAGACCGCTTTTTTGCATTTTTTGCCCCTAAACTGAGCATTTTTACAATACGTTTAAAATATTAACTTATTCAAAAGAAAATTACTTTAGTAACTTAAAAATGGGCTGTTTTATTTACAATACTATGCACACTCATCAGGTAATATCATCATGAGTTCTTCACAATTTTAGCATTTTATAATAGTCTAGTTTTTAGACGCTTTTTGTCTAAATTCAAAGTGGCCACAATTGAGTTCAGTCTTAAATTTTTGAAACATGTTGTATTTGATAATGATTCGTAAAACTGTTTTACATATAAGAGATAGAGACTCAATATGAATGCAACCCCTTGCAATTAAGACAAAAAAAAAAAACTATCATAAAAGTACTAAAAATTCTAAGCACGTCTCCTTCAGATAAAATCGGGGGTTTTTCGTTTCTAAAATAGTATGCAAATGAAGACAAAATTGTACAAACTGTGCAGTCTTGTACATTCATGTTATTTATTTCCAGAAAAGAGGAAGATTTAATAGTTTTGTGCATTTCATAGAATTGTGCCTCTTACCTAGAAAAGTGCTATATTTTGTATATTGTGATAAAGCTTTATGCCAAATATAAAGAGACTACTCCTAGTAGTTCCTGATAAAACTGCAACTGAAATTTTGTGACGCTGACATGAACCAGTTAGTTATCCCTATGTCAATTCTGGGAGAACAGTGGACATAACAGTAATGTTAAGTTCCTCCTAAAATTTAATCTCTAGCAATTTGAGGCTTGGGAATAAGATATGTAAAATACAGTTGGCCTATTACTACCAGCTGAGACAAACACAAATATTTCAAATTGCAATAAAATTTATTTCATAACCACATGTAATAACCAGATACTCTACAGGGCGCAGCTTTATACGACTGCAGCGGTCGAACTCTGAACAGTTGGGGCAAGTATGGACACAACATTTAGGCTTGATATAGCTCTGAATTTGGATTGTGATTAAATAGTTGACACAACAGAAGGAGTGTGGTCTAAGAACTTAAACTTAAAAACTTAAAAAAAAAAATGACATTTACCTATTATGGTCCAATATCCAAAATCTTAATTCATGGTTAGATTCAGCATATCCTAGAACCCCAAGAATTCGATATTTGATGAAATCAAATAATGTTCAATTTTAGACCCTTTAGACCTCAATGTGGACCAATTTGATAACCTGGCCCAAATATTAACAATCTAAATACATGGTTAGATTCAGCATATTGAAGAACCCCATTTATTCAATTTTGTTGAAATCAAACAAAGTTTAATTTTGGACCCCGATTTGGACCAACTTGAAAACTGGGCCCATAATAAAAAATCCTAGTACATTTTTAGATTCAACATATCAAAGAACCGCAAAAATTAAATTTTTGTTAAAATCAAACTAAGTTTAATTTTGGACCCTTTGGACCTTAATGTAAACCAATTTGAAAACAGGACCAAAAATTAAGAATCTAAATTCACTGTTAGATTTGGCATATCAAAGAACCACAATAATTCATTTTTTTTTATGAAATCAAACAGTTTAATAATTTTGGACCCTTTTTGGCCCCTTATTCCTAAACTATTGGGACCAAAACTCCTAAAATCAATCCAAACCTTCCTTTTGTGGTCATTAATCTTGTGTTATAATTTCATAGATTTCTATTTACTTATACTAAAGTAATTGTGCAAAAACCAAGAAAAATGCTTTTTTAGGCCCTTTTTGGCCCCTAATTCCTAAACTGTTGGGACCAAAACTCCCAAAATCAATCCCAACCTTTCTTTTATGGTTATAAACCGTGTGTTTAAATTTCATAGATTTCTATTTACTTATACTAAAGTTATAGTGCGAAAACCAAATGTCTTTGGACGACGACGACGATGACTAGGAAAACGTCATACCAATATTTTTCAATTTTTGCGGTTGTATAAAAACAAATATACACAGATAAATGGTTAAACTGTTGAGCAAACATACAATTACCCAGCCATGTCCACTTGTATTTTTGTCCATCTGATGAGTTAAGCCTTTTTCAACTGATTTTTATAGTTCGTTCTTATGTTTGACTGTTATACCACTGTCTTAGTGTTAGGGGGAGAGTTGGGATCTCGCTTACATGTTTAACCCTGCCACATCATTTACGTATGTGCCTGTCCCAAGTCAGGAGCCTGTAATTCAGTGGTAGTTGTCTGTTTATGTGCAACATATTTGTTTTTCGTTCATTTTTTATATACATCAGGCCGTTAGTTTTCTCATTTGAATTGTTTTACATTGTCTTATCGGGGCCTTTTATAGCTGACTATGCGGTATGTGCTTTCCTCATTGTTGAAGGCCGTACAGTGACCTATAGTTGTTAATGTCTGTGGCATTTTGGTCTCTTAATTGTAGACAGTTGTCTCATTGGCAATCATACCACATCTTCATTTTTATCATATTGTCATTAAAATGGTAAGATTTTACTGTTTATATACATGTAATATTTTGGTGGTCTACCGTAAAGTAAAACGTGCAAAATGGTCTAAATACAAGTTTTTAGTCATGAATGAACATGATGAAGGTATTAGCAAAAAAGAGTAAAAGTTTGATAGATCTGAAAATATTTAACATAATAAAGTCATCAATATCTATTTAAACTAAATATTAAACAATTTTGCAGCATTAGACTTGATTTTTTTGGATAAAAACAAGCATTCTGTGAGTAATACATGGCAATACATAGTCCCCAACCTGTTACATTGTAATGGAACAACATTTTAATTTGATCTATAATTTGTCATGGTGTAAACTACAAAAAAATATTGAGACAACATCTTCAAGAAAAACGAAAAAACTTGTTGAATTCTGACTATCTAAGTGAATTTTTTATCTCCAAAGACCACAACTCTGCACACAAATATCAGACTGGAACAAAATTGAATCTTTCTGATTGAACAGAAATCTTCTAATGAATATGTATTTCATCAAAAATTTAATTCTAGAGAAAGGGCTTCAACTGAACAAAGAGAAAAGCTTAAAGCGTGAATAATGAATTTGACCTGTAACTTGTCATAATAAATCAATAAACCAAATATCAAATCAAAATCTACAAGCACAACAAAGTCTGATTTGCCTAACTGACATATAGACAGACTGGCAGACAGACAAATGGAGTGCAAACCACTTAGACGTTAGCCGTTAAGGGACTAAAAATCAAAATCTCAAAGTATCAACAAACAGCACTGAGATGCTCTTTGGAGAGGGAACATTCAAGATAATTTTGGAAAAGCTTTCGATTTTTGAAGAAGGGTCACCTCAAATGTCTTTCTTTTATCTTGATTTAATCTGAGATATAAATCAAAAATTTTTTATATGGCACATTATATATGCACATATAAACTTTTTGCGTAGATAAAAAAAAAAATGGCATTTTTTTTTACATACGCTCTTATAGACACAACTTTCTAATCTAGACACTCAATGAGTGATTGCCCCTATAATTGGTTGCATTCCAATCAAAAGTTTCAAAGAGGAAGATTTTTTGAAGTACAAGTATGTTCACAACTCTGTTTCATTTAACAAGCTTTTTAAAAGACTGTCATCAATTGAAAGTATGTGAAAACCAGGTGCTCCGCAGGGCGCAGTTTTATACAACCGCAGTGATTGGACCCTGAACAGTTAGGGCAAATTAAATATGGTCACAATGTTCAAGCTTGATGCTTTCTGCATTTGGATTGTGATCAAATTTTTGACAAAATAAAGGTTTTTGTTACAAAATAAATGTGGTCAAAGATCAACAAATCTATTTGCACAATACTGTGCAATTGAAGATTTCTTCTTGAAAATTTTCAAAATTTGAAAATTGAAAAATTTTGAAAAAAAAAGAAATTCCTGAAAAAATTGTTAACAAATCCCCCCCCAAACTTATTGAAACCCCCTTTAAGCAATAACCTTTAAATAAAATCCCATCCTTTCCATTTTAGTATAGAACCTTGTATTACAATTACAGGGAGATTCATATAATTAAACCCAAGTTATTGTTTGAAAACTAGAAACATGCTTCTTTTTGGCCCTTTTTTGGCCCCTTATTCCTACATATTTTTGGCAATTAATCCAAAACTAAATCCCAGCCTCCCCTTTGTTACATGGAGCATTGTGGTACAATTTGAGCGAGATCCATACAATTACATACAAGTTATTGTCTTGAAACTAGAAAAATGCTTGTTTTTGGCCCCTTTTTGACCCTTAATTCCGAACTTTGAACCCATAACCTATTTAAATGAATCCAAACCTTCTACTTGTGGTTTTAAACACTGTGATACAATATCAGAGCAATTGAAACACTTATACACAAGTTATTATCCTTAAACTATAAAATGCTTGTTTTGGGCCCCTTTTGGGCCCTTAATAACTAAACGGTTGGGACCATCATCCCCAAAATCGATCCAAACCTTCCTTTTGTGGTATTGAACCTTCTGAAAAAAATATAATAAACTTTAAGATCTATACACTTAAACTAAAGTTATTGTCCGGATATAAGTCTACTTTGACCAGTTTTAGTTAAAATATTAAGGGGCAAAAACTATTACAATTAGTGCATTTTATAGATATTAGGGAGCATTTTTTTACCAGTTTCCCAATATTTGCCAGGCTAAATTTTTTTACTTGTCTTAGAACTGATATGAACCTTTAAAAAAATCCTAAAAGTTGAAAAAAATAAATATGATTTTGAGAGAAAACACCTATTGAGTACATGTACTACATGCAAGTTATCTAATACATCTGTTGCACGCACCTCTCTGGCAACCTGCCAAAAGGTAAAAAAAATGTCAAAATGCATTTTTTCTTTTTTTTTATAATGTTCTATGCAAAATATAACAAGATAATGCTATATTTAAGAGATATATCAATTATCCAGACCTTTAAAAAGTACCTAAATATGGTGGTTTTTTTTGCATTTTTTTTAATAATTCCCAAATATGCAAATAAGGCTGTTAAATGGAAAATAGTATGAATTAACAAATGTTTTTTTTTTTTCTTAACTCCTAAATACCAAAGATTTTGGAAATATATATAATGTTGACAAGTTGTAACTACCAATTTGGACGAAATTTGAGATTTTGCATGGTTTTATGGCAGACTGGCTCTTAAAAAGTATTTCGTAAATAAAAAAATATAAAAAAACATTTATAATTTCTAGATGACATGTTTTCGTCGATACATTATATGTATGTTTCATTTTGATACCTTATTCTGATTGGCTAATTGCACATCACATGTTATTCAGGAATTGCATTACACAATAAAACTAATCATCACGATAATACGAGGTCCGACAATAAAGTGCACAGGTGAATTAAATAAAAAAATGTTAAAATTCGTGTTTTTATGATCCTTGCTAAAAAATGTAATTATATAAATATCTTTATTTGTCATATAAGTAACATTATACTTGTGATATAAACAAAAATAACAGCAACAATAAAATAACTGAGTTGAACACACACATATTTATATATATACAAGTAAAACTAACTAAGAGTCCCCTGTCCTCAGCTCTAAAGACTGTTTTATAAAGGAACCTGTTTTTTTCAGTTGGTTTATATTAGAAGGATTTAGTAGGACTACTAGTTTCTATACGCCCGTCAAAATTTTGACGGGACGTATTATGGTATACAAATGTCCGGTGTCCGTCCGTCTGTCCGTCCGTCCGTCCGTCTGTCTGTCCGGCGTAAACATGTCGCACCGTAACTTGAGAACGACTTATCTTAATTTCATGAAACTTAATATTGTTGTTTCTTATGATGGTCAAATGATCTGTATACTTTTTGGTGAAAATAAGATTTAAACTTTTTGAGTTACGGCACTTTGTAACTAAAACAGGGGTGTGTTTTTTTTTCACATGTCGCACCGTATCTCAAAAACGATTTTTGATTATTGCTTAAACCTTTACACACTTCTTAGTTATATTAATCTTAATATCTGTATACTTTTTGGTGATGATTCAAAATTTCATTTTTTAGTTATTGAGTATTTTGTTAAAAAGGGGAGGGTTTTTTTACATGTCGCGCCGTATCTCAAAAACGATTTATGATTATTGCTTAAAACTTTACACACTTTTTTGTTATATTAATCTAAAGATCTGTATACTTCTTGGTGATGATTAAAAATTTCATTTTTGAGTTATTGAGTATTTTGTAAAAAAAAGGGGGAGGTTTTTTTTACATGTCGTGCCGTATCTCAAAAACGATTTATGATTATTGCTTAAAACTTTACACACTTCTTTGTTATATTAATCTAAATATCTGTATACTTCTTGGTGATGATTCAAAATTTCATTTTTGAGTTATTGAGTATTTTGTAAAAAAGGGGGAGGTTTTTTTTACATGTCGTGCCGTATCTCAAAAACGATTTATGATTATTGCTTAAAACTTTACACACTTCTTTGTTATATTAATCTAGGGATCTGTATACTTTTTGGTGATGACTCAAAATTTGATTTTTAAAAATTTGATTTTTGAGTTATTGAGTATTTTGTAAAAAAGGGGAGGGTTTTTTTTACATGTCGCACCGTATCTCAAAAACAAATTATGATTATTGCTTGAAACTGTACACACTTCTTTGTTATATCAATCTAAAGATCTGTATACTTTTTGGTTTGATTTAAAATTTTATTTTAGTGATATTTGTAAAAAGGGAGGGGTGGGATATTTGTAAAAAGGGAGGGTTGGGGGGGGGGGGGGGTCACATGTCCCGCCGTGTCTCAAAAACAATAAATGATTATTGCTTAAAACTTTCTCAGAAACTATTTATGATTATTGCATAAAACTTCCACACAAGACGTCGGGCGTATCATGCGCTCATGGCGCAGCTGTTTATTGAGTATCAGATAGATTTGGAAACATAGGATTATCTATTGCCATGCAATTAAAAAGTTTTATGCGTAAAATATTATTAATTCTAATTTTTGTAAATAAACGTCTAGTTTCAAAATTTGGATATCTTAGATAAAAATATTCTTGGTCTTGTTTGACTTTAACATTTTTGTAAAGAAAAAGTTTGTTATTTTCGTTCAAACTGTTTATTTTATTTTCCAGTAGTTCTGAATAAAAGTTGCTTGTAAAAGAGGGACGAAAGATACCAAAAGGACAACGCCATGGCTAAAAATGAAAAAAGACAAACAAACAATAGCACACACGACACAACATAGAAAACTAAAGATTAAACAACACGAACCCCACCAAAAAACTAGGGGTGATCTCAGATGGGTAAGGAAGGGTAAGCAGATCCTGCTCCACATGCGGCACCAGTCGTGTTGCTTATGTGATAAAAAAATCCGGTAAATAGTCTAATTCGGTAGGTCACATTCAGGAAAGGGAAGGGGATTGTAGTTACGACGTAAGGAACATATCCGATATCATTTGTGATACGGTTACTCTATAACGGTCAACCAACTCGTGATGGCGTCCGTAAAATTTACGAAGGGATGATTTCAACTTCACCGTTTGGAACTCTTAGTTTAATAGCTTCCTTGTGAGCAACCACCCTCTATCAAGAAAATCATGATAGGAAATGCAAGCACGGGAATATCGTATCAATTGGGAGATATATACCCCGTATGCAGGTGCTGCTGGAATGTTGCTACTTAGAAATGGAAAGTTCACAATTGGAAAGCTTAAATCATCTCTTTTGTCGTAAATTTTTGTTTTCAACCGACCCTCATTGTCAATTTCTAGATGTAAGTCAAGATATGAGGCCGACTTAACTGTATCTGTAGTATCCTTTATCTCTAGTTCATTGGATAGATGCGTTCCACATAGTCACCAAATTTTGAATTATTTAGTGAAAGAACATCATCTATATAGCGAAAAGTAGAGTTAAAGGATAATGCTAACTTCTTATCTTTCTTCCTAAGTTATTGCATGAATTCAGCCTCGTAATAATAAAGAAACAAGTCGGCAAGTAGAGAGGCACAGTTTGTTCCCATTGGAATGCCGACAGTCTGTTGAAAAACACGTCCTCCGAACGTAACAAATATGTTGTCAATCAAGAAATATTTTTGCAATATTCTTAATCCAAGTCTTTAATTTGTTAACTTGTTCCATATTTTGACAGGACATTATTTTTTGTATTTCAATATTTATTTCTTGTGTTGAATCTTTGATACAAGTGGACCAAGTATAAATTCCTTGTGAATCAAGGTGTTTACTTAATGTATAACTTTCTTCTAGTAATGAGTTTATGTTTTCAGTATTTAACCTACTCGAATAAAGAATTGCTTGTGTTTTTATATATTTTTCTATTGGTTGTCTACCAAGTTCAGCTTTAATACCTAAATTAGCAGATGTTTGTTTAGTACTTAGAATATATTTACAGAAATTAACATGAACCTTTTCGAAGGGAGTCTTATCCAAATATTGGAAATTATCTATATCTTTGTTTTGGGATTTTAATCTGCCTTTTGCTCTATAATAAGATTGATATGTATCCATGTATGATATTTCAGCATTATATGTTAAAATTGGTTTTATAAGAGAATCAAAAAGATTGCAGGATACATTAACAGGGAAATTTCCCCAAAAGGCTGCATGTGTTTTAATGAAAACAGAGCTTTCCTAGCTTTTTTGGCTAAATCTGTTAAACTTGCATTTAGATTTCCATTATTTTTTATCAGAGTGCCCAGAAATTTTTACTCATTAACGTTATCATTTTTTTCATTGTTGAACCTTACAATGTATGGTTCCAGTTTTGTAGTTTTTTGTTCAATGGTCATTGTTTTTGTTTATTAGTATTTAGACATAACTGCCATTTTTCACAGTAATTTGATAAGTTATTTAAGCTATTTTGAAGACCTTCTTTACTTACGGATAAAATTATAAGATCATCGGCAAACAAATATCAGAATTTAATATTCTCAAGGGTTTTGAACCTTTATGGTCAAAATTTTCGACTATGTCATTAATAAATAAATTGAATAGTGTGGGACTAATACTGTCCCCTTGTTTTACTCCTCGGTCAATGGGAAATAATCTAGAATGTTTATCATTATTTTTTAAAGATGCTTCAGTATGAATAACCTGTTGTTTTATTATTTCAAACGTGTGTTTCCCTACACCCATTTTGGCTAATTTATAAAGCATTCCAATTCTCCAAAGGGAATCAAAAGCCTTTTTAAGATCTACAAAAACAGACATAAAGTTTTCTTTTATTTTTATGAATATATTTATTAATCAAAGTTTTAAGGATAAATATACTGTCTGCAGTAATTTTCAGAAGATAGGGTTTGAATTAATATATTTTTGGAGTCGTCTTTCCTTCTATAAGATTTCATTGTTTTCCATTTGTTTTCTGGAAACAGATACTATTTTTCACTTAAGAAATATTTCAATTTGCGCATGATCTGAAAGATAGTTGATTTCATTAGTTTTAAAGTATATTACTGAGGTCAGGAGACTCTTACCTACAATAGCATAATCAACTGTACTCAAGCCATTCGGCGTGAAACATGTAAAATATCCCAGAGAATCACCAATGTATCTGCCGTTAAGTATACGTAGTCTTGATGATAAGCATAATTCTAAAAGATTGTTACCCTGTGCATTTAGTATTGTATCTTGGTTATTTCTTTTCAAAAATTGATCCACATCATAATTTTGAGGTAATATATTTTGAGAATGTACATTAAATAGATCTGGGTCATCATTTTCTATAAAATTTGGATGACTGCTAGTGCGGGAGTTAAAATCTCCTATTAAGGCCTTTTTTCCTTTCTTTGAATATGTACTTATTTCAGTATCCCACCACTATGTCTTTTTGCTTTCTTCTTCTTTTTTCTTAATTTAGAAAAGGTATTAAAGCCAGGGATATTATATTCTTTACATTCTCCTTTCAGGGTTTCTAATAAGATATTTATGTCATTTTTATACTATTAAGAAAAAAATCATCATTCGATTTGTCACCAACACCATGTATATTCCATGCAGATACACTTAGTTGCTTTTAAATTAATGAGTTCTGATTCATTATAAATCCAAAATTGAAATATTTGGCTGAAAACCAGCTTTAAAGCATAGTGATATAGGGGTAAATTCAGTAAATAAATATACGTCATCAGGGACCGCCCATTTAGGGGAGAGCTTTCTGTATAACACTGAAGTCATATGCTCTTCTGATTGGTAGATAATGTTTGTAATAAATATTTTTTAGCAGATGGATCAAAACTAGAGTTTAAAAAAAATATGCTGAACATACTAAATTATTAACTACAGGGTTGAAAAGTAATTGGGGTCAGTATAGGAATTCAGTGCGAATCTACATTGTTTGTAAACAACTAAGGCCATGTGAATGCCCAAAGTGCCGCATGGCCCTATGTTTTTATTAGTGCAAAAGATAGGGCTACATTTGTACTTTCATGAATGTTATATGAAAGTTTCCAATTTCTAAAGGTAAATCAGGTATAAATTTAATTCCATACATAGATTAGCATTACAGTCAATGGGAGATATTTACTGAATTTACCCCTATAGGAAAATATGCACTCTTTCACTGTACTTGTCCAAGGCCACACAATAATCAACAAACTCATTTCCTTTTAATTTTAATGTAATGGGAGGATTTTGGAACCATTTGAAGTTGTTTTTACACAAATTTCTATCTTATCTGCGGCTATCAAGGATGCACTGAGTGTAGGGGTAAATTCAGTAAAAAATCTCCCATTGACTTTAATGCTAATCTATGTATGGAATTAAATTTATACCTGATTTACCTTTAGAAATTGGAAACTTTCATATACCCCATGCTTCCTCTCACAGTACCCCTGTACTGTGAGAGGATCCGAAGCATGGGGTATATGGTAAAAATCAGTTTTTGTGTGCAGATTGAAAGAAACAATAGAAATTTCACTTTAGAGTTATGATGTCAATGAAAGGCATAAATATTCTCCCCATTTACATCACATTTTGCACATATTTCTCCTCATAATGTATATAAAATCATATTAAAACAAATGGATTACCTCCCTTTGACATAGTGATTATTTTAGCTGTGTTCACCATGTTAAGTTGTAGAACAAGTGGTAAATAAGCACTTTTCTAGTATTTTAACCCTCGAATAATCTGACTGCATGAAATGGTATTCATTTATTTTTACATAACGTTTCTTTATTATAAAACTATACTAGACAACTTTTCATGATAACATGTCCTTCATCTAGGAAACTAGTGTTGAAATGTTCGTAATTGGATTTTTATGTTAAATAATTGCTTTTAAATATTCCAAATTAATACTTTAATCTTCCAATGCAAAGTTTGGTTATACTTAGTCTTATTTATTCATATTTGGCACTTTTTTTCTTCAGTTCTGGCTGTCTAGTTTTGCGAAGAATCCATCCTGATGTTGGGGTAACAGGAATTTCTGCAGAGTGATTGTCAATGACATTTTGTGAACTTTACAAGTAAATAAAACACAAATTTAGTATAATGAAACATAATTGTTGTTTTATTTGTTATCGAACTGCTTAAAAAAGCCTTTAAAAAGTCTTTTTGTGGTCTTTTCAGGGTATTTAATCAAAAACTTCCATATAAGTAAAAATTAACTAAGATTACACCAAGTCTTTAGTTTTTAGGTGTGCTTGCAATACTGGTCAAAGCAAACACAGAAAACAATTCATATTTATTAAACATAGTTTTTTACACCATTCTTTTAAAAACAGTCAATGTGCAACTTTATATACCAAATATACATTTGCCGCAGTATGGGCTGTAGTATAAATTTTGCTCTATCTTTATGCCCGCGTCACACTGTCCCGATTTTTATATACGATGGACACCCGAATGCGAAAATTGTAAGTTCGTACGAAGTTGGTCCCGATCTCGTTAAAATACCAAAAAGTGACCGAAGCAAGTACGATGAATAACGAAGTCTATACGATGATGCCGAAATTATATACGATACCAAAAGATGGACATACGAAGGTTAACTGAAGACGGGTATTCAAGCTTCATATATCAGCCGAAGCCTACACAATGGATCACGAAGGCTACACGATGGATTACGAAGACTACACGATGGATTACGATGATTGCGCGATGGCCATACGATGTCTAAAAGACGTCGTTTACAACTTACGATGCATTTAAATTATATGCCGAAGGCATCACGCGTTTTAAATTGTTTGATCAATATTGAATATATATATCATACTGTACATGATTTCTAAAACTATAGTTTATGTATCAAATATGCATATTCAATTTACCATTTTCTGCATGTGTCATATAAATGAACAAATATAGTGTCCATATTTGTCCCCAATATGTTACATACGAGAGGATGCCACGCTCGGCATTGCCTTGTTTGAACTGTAAAATGTGTGCACTAGTCTGAATAATCACCCATAATTATGCCCATGTTTACTGATATATCTTAAAGGTAAGGTTGATCCCTTTTATTCAAAAACAACTCTTTCCAGGAGAATATCATAATAATATACACAAAAGGAAGGATGTGGGGTAAGCATCAAATACGGCAAAATATGACATATAGAAAACAAAATGGTTATGGAGTAAACATTCGTGTGACAACAACTCAGACGATACATAAAAAATCAGAATAATGAAGAGAAAGTTGGTTTCCCTATATACGTGTACCTTCAGTGTTGGTGTACGAGGCCACGGCCGACACTCGGCTAACCGAGAGATTGGTCGGTTAATCTATATTGAGTATGCGGCTATATGGGCGATTGGTCTGTTAATCGGGTTGGTTATACGTCTGTTAAGAGTAAAACGCTTAATTTAATGTTAAACTCTATTAAATATACAGATTTTTGGCATGTTATAAGAACCAAATCAAAAAAAGAAAAGTGTCTGACAAAATGATATCTATCATAAAACATTTTGCCCTTGTAAAAACATTTCTTAGTCTGCGCAGTTTTCAGTAAAACTAAAAGGCGTCGCGCAAGTATGTAGTATTTATGCTTATACGCATAGCATTTTTTTTTAATAAAAGGCGAAACAAACAAATTTTTATATCATTTAAAAGACAAAAAATAGTACTGTGGGTCTAAAAAATAAATTGACATTAGTAAATATTTCATAATTGTTAAATAACGTGAATAATACCACGTTTTAGTGAAAATTATGGGAATAAAGTCTGTTAATGGGTTGGACAATTGAAATTTTGTCAGTTAAGAGTTATTTAGCCACGACAATAATTTTGCTACCTTTATATTTTCCCCTTGAAAAATTTAAGAATGAGATGTTCCTGAGTAAATAAAAAATGACAATACGGTGCCACAGTATCCTAGAAAGAGCATTTTTATTTTGACTTTCTTTGCATTTTATTGAAGGGTGTGTCACTTCAATATAGCGTGATATGGATTGGCCTTTAGAATATGCATGAATTTTTTATTGACGTTTTCAATCAGCCTTAATTTTTGTGTCCGTTCGAAGTAGCACGTTCTCAATTCCGACTGAAAGTGTCTTTTTATACATTTTACGTGACTCAGTACTTATGTATAACGTCATACTTTGAACCACACTATTATTTTATTTATTATTATTACTTTAACTGCTAAGTCAGTGTTTGTTATATCTATTTTGCGTGACTGTATTTATGCATCCCGTCATACTTTGAACGACAAAATTATTTCATGTCTACCTGTGCGAATTTCAAACGCGCAATTTTACACCAGTACCCATACCCTCCTTCCTTGATGGGTGCATTTTACATAGACAAATATAATCGTATAATATAATCAAAATGAGGATGTTAATTTGATGTATGCCTTTTTGTGCTTCTTCGTTACATTTGTTGTTTTTATAGTGATTAAGTTGATAACACAATGTTGACTGCTGTACCCCTATTTTTGACATTTTTACCTATTATGTCTGTTTGTTTTGTTCACGCATCGCTGACTATATAACGGAATTTGATGCGACTGTCATACAAGTGAGAGGTTTAGCTAGCTATAAAACCAGGTTCAATCCACCATTTTCTACATTTGAAAATGCCTGTACCAAGTCAGGAATATGACAGTTCTTGTCCATTCGTTTTTGATGCGTTTTGTTATTTGATTTTGCCATGTGATTATGGACTTTCCGAATTGATTTTCCTCTGAGTTCAGTATTTTTGTGATTTTACTTTTTTCTAATTCAACACAGGGTACATATAACGTGTTCTCGTTCACATATGAACATAATATTTGTCACTGGACGTTAAACCCTAATTCTTCAGCAATAATCATTCAATTTGTTCTTTTCTTCTATTACTTAATCAAATGTTGTTTACAAATCACTCTAAAGAAGTAAACGAAAGGAGCGAATGCAGCTACATTTGATTATTTTAATTTTCAATTCATTTTATTCCGTTTAGTTCCTTTCTATATAAGTGCAGAGGAGAACATCAGTTGTCTATGGTGGCCAGTGAAGTCCATTTCGCGTTTTCGCGATTTCGCCTTTCATATTCTATAGGGCGAAAACGCGAAATCGCGAAGAGGCGAAATCGCGAAGTCGACAACGAGAAATTGGTTTCGCGTTTTCGACTTCACAAATTTCGCGTTTTCGCCATATAGAACATGTAAGGCAAAAACGCTAAAGCGCTAAAACGCAAAATGGCATTAACCTGCCACCATAGTTGTCCGCATGTAAACTTCACCAATATAAGTACATCGCAATCCGTTACAGTTTCAACAGCCATCGGTGTTTCATGTGTGTATTCTTAAACAAGTATTATTTTTCTCTCGTTTTTAGCAATGTATCACTCTTTACTGTCCTTATATATTATTCTATATTCTGCGTTTCCATCCAGATTCTCGTGTATACAACGAGGGTTCGTATTGGGGGTATTGTTTATTTCTGTATTCTTTAAATTGTTATGTCATTTTTTTCTACATTTTATTTATCTTACTCATTATTCTTTCTTTATTTTTCATATTTTGTTATCCCAATATACTTTACTTACTGATGTTTAGTTACATTACGACGTTTATCTCTGATTTATATACTGGTTAACCAATGTAGACGACAAATTTGTGTCATTCATGACAATTATACAGAATCAACATGATATATGCGATGATTCTTAGATGAAATTAATATTACTTTAATATTACACTTTTTGAAACCATTTTTATCAATTTTCAATTTCATGTGTTGTTTCCGTATATGTTATGTTTCATTGCTCATGTGTTGTTTTCGTATATTTTAGCCGCTCGTCTTGAGCCTACTCATTTGATCCGATAACACCCCATATAGCAATACAATTATACTTTTATTGCCATTCATTACTCTTAACAGACCAATTAACAGACCGGGTTTTATACATCCGACCCATTAACAGACCAGGTTTTAAATAAAGATTGATTTATGTTACCAAAATAAAGATTTTCGTGTAGATTTTTCACACAATGATATCAATATGGTTAACAAACATAATGCCTTTCTTTTTTCGATGTTCAAAATGTTGAATGCAAGTAAATTTAACCAATGTGTCATTTTGTGTACATTTTATGTGTGTAAAATGTGTATAAATTTATTGATGAGTAACCCGCCTTTTCATTTTATAGATCGTACATCGAAGCTAGAAAAATAATAATTACACCACTGAATTCAGTACATTGAATTGTTTTGTTAGACATGAATACTTTTTATGATGAAAATATATTTAGAAAGTTATACAATGAAACATGCTGAATTTTCAATGATTTTCTCGATAACACCTGATTAACAGACTTTAGCCAACCCGATTAACAGACCAACCGCCGATATAGCCGCATACTCAATATAGATTAACCGACCAATCTCTCGGTTAGCCGAGTGTCGGCCGTGGAGGCGCGTTTATGATTTTCATTATGTTACTTGATATGAAAAATTGACAAAAAATAATATTTTACTTGTAAAAGTAAATCCTGAGCCTGTAATAGCTGCTCTTCTTGTTCCATTTGAATTAATAGAAACAACGCTGTCGCCTTTCTTGTTCTCATAGAATCATGTGATATGAGCTCCATGTTTTGTGAACGTCTTTCCTAACTGTCGTATTAGACTGACCAGTGCATATCGCGCATGGCACTTTAAATGTATTTTAGCGCGAAAATTAACTTCCATTTAGCTGGATTTATTGCCGTCGTAGTTCCATCTTGTCGCCTTCGTACTTTTATTCGATGTCAACACGACGGGATTACGAGGTCTTCACGAAGTCGTGTTGCCATCGTAGGACCTTTGGGTAGCTTCGTGATTCATTCGTGTAGACATCGTAATGTCAAAACTGCCCGATGGAAACGATGGAAACACGAATGCAATACGATGTTCAAAGATGCATTCCCGGTGACATTTCGATGGTGAGGATGGTGATACGAAATCAATACGAACCCTCAACATCGGACGCACCTTCGGGGATTTTTTAACATGTTAAAAAATTTAGAACCCTTCCCGAAGTTGTCCCCGAAGGCTAGAAAAAGTGGCCGATGGTTAAAGATGGCACTACGAATAGCCCGATCTGGATACGATCAGTCCCGATTTTGAAAATTTCCATAATCGTGTTGCCATCGGTGTAAAAATCGGGACAGTGTGACGCGGGCATTACAAATTCAGCATTTATGAATGTTGTATTGAAACTGGAACTTGAAAATTGGATACCCTACATGTTTATTACAAAAAAAGTGGGAAAAGAAGTAAAAAAGTCCCTTATGTCTATAACATTATTCATGTTTTTATAATCATGTGTAAGTCTACATTTATATAATCATATAGTCGTATCATACATCTATTTGAAAGTATGCATTAAAGATGAAAAGGCCTTTAACTTATTTAAGCTAAGTACCATTAAAAGTGGAATAACTCTAACTAAATCTTCTTTACTCCAGATTTTTGAGAGAGATAATACTGTGTTTCAGAACAACCCTTTTCATTTCTTTTCCTTCTAGTTTTTTTTTGTATTTCAGAAATAAAAAAATAAAAAATAAAAATCTCTATTTCTAATTGTGTATAAAGCATTATCTTTACTGGTTGTTATTACATATACAAAAAAAAAAGGATTTATGGATGCCTGAATATAATACACAATGATGTACAATATATAACTAATATAATACAAAATTAAAAACCAATTGTTCAGAGAACCATTGATGGTCTTTCCACCAGTAAGGATCTTTTTTATAGAAAAATATTAAAATTCGGTTTTAAATGTTAATTTAAGCGTCAAATGACAGCTTATTGAACGCTGATTCCAAAAATGTATGGTTTCTATACAAAAAGATATAAATAAGGAGATTATTTTTTACTTCCGGTTTAAAAGATGTTACTTTCGGTATGTTTTGATGGTTAACTTGACACTGATTCCAAAAATATATGGTTCTATGTACTTTTACATTAAATTAGTACAAAAAAATGGCTACTTCCGGTTTACAAAATGTCATTTCCGGTTGGATTTTTCAAAGGTCACATTGCTTGCAACCTTTTGCCAAAAGTCCCATGGCTTTATCATGCATATATAAGAAGAAAAGGCAAAGGTCAAAATCTAGAACGTTAAATTTACCAATGACCTTGAGCTCAATTTCAAGGTCATCCACCAAGGACCTCAAATCAAAAGACTCTAGGCCTCTACTTTATATTGTTAATGAGTTATATTACCATACAACTAATATTAGATATAAAAGGGGGCAAAACTCGCATTAAATGTTACGTACCCTTTTAAGTAAAATTTACATGTTATGACATGTCGCAACTAACAATTGTCTGAAAATATTTTGTCGATATCTTGTATGATTTCTGAAAATAAGAGATAACAAGCCAAAATCAAAAATTTGAACATGACCTTGACCTTTGACCTTGACCTCATTTTCATACTATTTGAGCAAGGGCCTCAAATCAAAAGACCCTAGGCCTCTATCACTTATGGTTTTCCTGTTACAAATTTATTTCACTTATTTCAATACAAAAGGGGAAATTACTCTCATATGGGGTCTTTGTAAAGCTTCGGTCAAAATAAAACGTAACATCCTAAGGATATAACGAGCACATTGGAAAAATAAATTTGTCGCTTTCTTTTACGGTTGCGGAGGAGATCTGATAACAAGAAAAACAGTGTTTGGGGAGATAACTCTTACAAAGAAAAGTGTTCGGTTAAACAGGGTGAGTTTCAAAAGCGTATAGACTGTATGATCTCATATACAAAAAAAACTAAGCGATATCTTTTAAAACATTTTTACACCGCAAAAAAAAATTAGGCAGAAGAAAAAAAAAATAATCAGAACAAAATCAATAGGTCTTTCCACACGGAAAGGTGGAAAGACCTAATTAGTACCACTTTACAATTAAGATAATAAAGAAAGTTTCTTGACAATAAAGTTTTACTATAGAATTTAATATATATATCCTTATTATTATCAAGGTAAAATGTATAAAGAGAACAATAAATCATTAAAGGGATAATTCGCGATTTTTCACTTTTCATCTTATTATGTTTATAATACCATAAAAACATATTCACCAAGTTTTATTTTGATATGAAAAGTAATAAAGAAGAAAATTGGGAATTATTAATTTTATTTCTTCTAACTTCCTGACTTATGTGACGTTGTTTAAGTCTTTAAGCATGCCGGGAGTGAAATTAATCTCATTTAAGTCTTGTTCGTTAACCATATAATAACGCTAATTAAAGCGCATCGACGACTTTTGGTGTAGCTATTAACCAACGAAAAATAAGTGATAGCCACGCAACTTTTAAAAGTAGATAGTAGAATTTATGTGTGGATTTTTTTATACGAATTTTAGTAATCAAAGTAAATAATACAATAGAACATTTTTATGATTTTTATTTCTACAAATAGTTTAAATAAACATAGGAAACTAACATGATCGATAGTGTATTAAAAAATACATGTTTGTATTCTGACCTTTTTCCTTCATTCGATTGCTTGTGGAAATAAAATGTGTATTGTTTTGTGACACTCAAGGTAATTAAAAGATTAGCATGATGTAATTCTAATCTTTTGATCTTCATTCAGTAAAATCTAGGCGTCACGGGTTCGCCATTTTAGGTGTGAACAACATTTCGTATGAATGACAGAGTTTGATATACGGGAGTCAGTTATAGGTCTAGACACAGAAATGTAAGGAAAAAAAAAATAAAATTAATTTACGGGAGTACTAAGGTCGCACAATAACTGGATAGCTGTTGTATTTTTTTTTATATATATTTATCATATTAAAGCTCTCTTTTAAATGAATTTTGACTTCTGATTACTTTTGTAATGATAAAATACTGAATTATTTTGATTGAATAAATTTATAAATAAAAAAAGCCTTCTAAACACGAGTGTATGAACTAACAAGAGGCTGTCACAACGACAGCAAACCGGATTTATTAACATTTATTTGTGTCCTGGCAATATCACAAGAACCATTACTGATGAATGGTGAAAGTGAAAATCGTCAATATCAAATTTGACCTCCATTTTGTCATCAGTATCAACATATTAAAATTTGAAAAGCTTAGATTGAATGGTTCATGAGTAAATGCAACAACCTGAATGGAAACACCATTTTACAATCTTTCAAGAACCATAACTCCTGAACGGTAAAAGTCAAAATCGTCATTATTGAACTTGACCTCTATTTTGTCATCAGTAACAACATATTAAAATTTCAAAAGCTTTGGTTGAATGGTTCATGAGAAAATGCACGGACACGACGGGAAAAACCATTTTTCAATCTTTCAAGAACCATAACTCCTGAACGGTAAAAGTCAAAATCGTCATTATTTAACTTGACCTCTATTTTGTCATCAGTAACAGCATATTAAAATTTCGGAAGCTTTGGTAGAACAGTTCATGCATAAATGCACGGACACGACTGGAAACTCCATTTTTCAATCTTTCAAGAACCATAACTCCTGAACGGTAAAAGTCAAATTCGTCATTATTGAACTTGACCTCCATTCTTTCATTAGTAACAACATATTAAAATTTGGGAAGCTTTGGTAGAACAGTTCATGCGTAAATGCACGGACAACTCCATTTTTCAATCTTTCAAGAACCATAACTCCTGAACGGTAAAAGTCAAAATCGCCATTATTGAACTTGACCTTCGTATAGTTGTCAGTAATAACATATTAAAATTTTAAAAGCTTTGGTTGAACGGTTCATGAGTTAATGCACGGACAACATTTGATTGCCGCCCGCCCACCCGCCCGCCCGCCCGCCCGACCGCCGTACATCCCCAAATCAATAACCGACATTTTTGTCACAAAAATCCGGTTAAAAATTGTACTATTTTACATTAGAATCGACAACCTTTAATATTTCAACATGAATAAATTTATAAATAAAAAAAGCCTTCTTAACACGAGTGTATGAACTAAAAATTGTACTACATGTATTTTAAATTAGAATCGGCAACCTTTAATATTTCAAACAGATCATTTACAATTGCAATTATATAATTAGTCCATCCAAAGCGATCTTTATTTATCTATTTTAGGAATTAATGTTCTCATAAAAATATTTTAAATCTCACAACGCATGAATACTTCAGCTATTTGAAGAAGAAACAAAAACATGTTTAAGAAATTGACAGGAAATTTAAGGATCTTTTTGGAATGGTATCGAAAAATTACGAACAGATATTCTTTTCAAGTGTGAAAAAAATCAACCAAATTTATTCATAATCGGGAAAAACCTTATTAAAATAGTCTTCGTCTCACAACGTATAATACTTGAGCCAATGATGTTTTAAAGGGAAATTCCGCGATTTTTTACTTATCATCTAATTATGTTCATCTTAACATAAAAAACACATTTGCAAATTTTTAATTTTACATTCCTTTTAATAATGGAGAAAATCAAGTATTTGTAACTTTTTTTGTTGAATTCTCGAGTGGGTCGTGACGTATTAGCCCGATGTGTTGAATTCTGGGAAAAAATAAAATCTGTTTAACTCTTATAGCTTATCTACAATATACGTAATTAAAAGCGCACCGCTGACGAATGGTCGTAGTTATTAACCACAATATAAGAATGAACGAAAATGAATATGCATATACCGTTTTGTATTGATTGAATTAAACTCCTATAAAATTATCTCTAGTAAATGTTTTCGAATAAATTTAATTAATTATTGTTGAGATTTTTTCATAAAATATTTATTGAACATTTTTACTGATATTGAACTGAAAATATTTCAGTTCTATTTACCGTTATTGTTTTGATAATCATTTCAATGCAACTAATGTGTGAGCAGAGTGTGTATATTATTTTGTAAAGGTCACTGTATATTTCTCGGCTTGAGGTCAATTCGTTGTACCTTGTAACTATTTAGCCGCAGGTGTGAGTTCAAGCGTACACAGGTATGAATGTTGTTATTTGGAAAGGATAACTTGACAGAAAGGATTAGAAAGAGTATGCTGTATTTAATACACTAAGATTTAATTCACGATGAGAATAAAGATACAATAATTAAATTGTGTAAATTAATTGAAAATAAAATTCAGATTCGTAATTCCGAAAGTGTATAAAAATAAAAGGAAACAATTTTTTGTAACTGTCTTAGCGGCAATTGGCGTAAAGATTCAGATATGAAGTAAAAAATAGTAGTTTTAATCTTTAATAAAAACTAAATGCAATATTACCCAATTTGATATACCATTGCACATCTGTTTAATATCATTGACTTTACCGGAATTTCTTAACTTGTATTCAAATATGGCTGTGTTTAAATGCTCATAAAACTATCGCAATTTTAAAGTTTTAAATTGAAAAAAAAATACAACACACAACATGCATGATTTTTTTTAGTTTCTTTTTAACATTTCATTCTTACATAATTAAGTTCATTTGACAATAATTTACACAAACTTTTTGTGAAAAGAATACCAATTATCTAAGCTAAGGCATTATTTTTTTTGATGATTTTTGTACATTTTTTTTTAAAATTCTATGATAATATTTGTGCAATGTTGAACATGATAGCCGTCATTAATCCAAATAAGTAATACAGTAGTTTTAATAAAACTTATATTTTAGTCATGCATAACTGATATTGACGAATATAGAATAGTTCGTCCATACATCGTTGTTCTTGAAACAATCATTATTAGTATACATGTAAGTTTCCTGACGTATAAGCGCCATTGAGGATGAGCTCCAGAGAAAGCAGACTAGTAGCGTTTCGTTAGTTTGTTTTTTGGGAAAGGAGAGATAGCTGCAACTACTTGTACAGATAAACGACAGAATTACCATACAAGCATTTATAGTCAACACAACCAGAAAGAGTTCCCATCGTTGGACGGGGAATATGAAGGCTTCCAAGAATGAACAAGTGACATGTCTAACTCTGAACAGTTAGAAAACGGACTATCGGCATCGACCGCTTGTTCTTGATATTTGAAACTGCATGCATATATACGTATACGTTTATGATAGTGATGAGTTCTTGCGTCTGACAAAAACTAAATTCCTTCATGGTTATATCTTGCCATACGTTTTTATTGGTTTGTAAGGTGATTACTCAAAAATGTTATTTGAAAATCCTGTTTGTGAGATGTAGATTCATTTCAATACAGAAATTTCGTCTATATATTAAGTTTCACAAGTGTATAACACGGAGAAGCTCTGAAGGTACATTACTCCCATTTTGTTTGGGTGTGAACCATCGATGTTTACAGCAATATCAAAGAATAAGATGATGATCCGATGGTAGAAAGAAGTATGGCATTGGGCGTCATGTGGCAAATATTACATGCATATCGGACCATGAGTTGTCAATCTGTATGAAAAGCTTTCCAATACAACCATATTATTGAGAAGGAATGTTTACATGCTATACTCTCGTACTAGTATTACAGGGTTCTTGTGGCGTTCACCTTAGACACACATCTTTTTAACGATGTTTAAAAAAAAGACAGAACCAATTTAATGTCATATTTCCCTATTTTTTTTAAATATAACTAAAAGTCTTTTATCTGACAAGAATACCCCTATTTAGCGGACAAGTAATTTATTCTTTTTTTCTGTTATTGAATACCAAGAAAGAAAATAAATCCCGAAATTAATTTGAAACTTTGATACTCAATAGTTTCCCAGCAAAATATTCACATTCCTTGGGGATAATCAGTGTTCGTCCAGTTGCATATATAACAACTGTGATGACGAATTCCTTCCTTTGTTCGTGAACAATCTTATTGAAATACAAATCTGTGATTTTACTATGTCCACAACTTTGATGAACCAAAGCAAATTAAACATATGTATTTAAATCAAATTGGTTCTCTTCTTCTTCTTCTTCTTCTGGTATACAATAGTCTATCGACATTCGATGATTACATACTGTTGGCATACGTGGACTAGTCTATTTACAAATCTTTTACCCCAATTTATTCAAAATATATGTTTTTTTTCTTATGTTCTATATATTTTAAATTGCGCTATAGTTCCGTAACTTTCTGCCCAGTCGTATAAACGAATCGTCGACAAGTGCGTACATTTTTTTAAATCAATATTTCTGGTATGTTCCAATCTGTCCTTCACTATTGACAATGAGTATATATTACATTTTCCCAAATTCACCCTTGGAAAAAATATTTAAATAGAGTTTAATTTCATCAAATCTTATTTTTTGGGTATTATTTATATTTTCATGAATACTATTCTTTACACCAGAAATGTTATTTATAAACAAGCGTATGAGTTTAGTAATGACAAGTAAGACAGAGTTGTATATTATACATCTGATAGTTCAAATGGAAAGTTATAAGTTATCGGCCGTGTACACTGATCAATACCTGCAGAGAAGTGAAACGATGCATGAACTTACAAGCCCGACAGGAAATCGCTTGAATACCTGGACGTGTCACCTCACACCCCTCACCTCACCTTTGGAAGTAATACATTTAGCCATGCTGGTGATCAGATGAGGGAAGATCAGAATTTATTTGAAAAAAAAATATTACTTTAAAGAATTATGAACAAATTAGATTTTCGAAAACAAATTTCACGGAACACTTATCTATGATTTGAACTTTGACTTTTTAACTAATTCCAATATTAGCAGTTTAAAAATAACAGACCATGGTTATTTAACAAAAATAAGAATATTTTCCGTATCAAGTTAGTTAGTCGGATAAAACAACCGTACGATTGACAAGATATCGACACGCAATTACGACTACATCGGTTACTGTAGTTTTGGTCCTTTGTGGTTTATAGACATAATTTTTTATAGTGGTTTTTAAACGGACAAGGTGTCAAAATGGCGGCACGCAGAGGATTGATACTCGAAATTTAAAATCGATGGTGATCTCTTATCTAGCTAAATAAAACTTTCATATCTATGAAGTTGAGTTTTTTTTAAACAGAATGGACATAATATCAATTTTTGATTTTTTTGCGAAATATAAAATGTATATAGAAAACAATAAATCATTTTTTCTTATTTTTTTTTTTAGAAGTTATACTGTGATAACATATCTGTCTATATCCTACTATCATGACTATGTAAAGATTTTACAGTATTGCAAAAGTTGTATTCTAGCTCATAATAATCTATCAAGCACCACTTTCTTCTTATGGTATACTTCTATTAAACAAAAGATTACGCGCTTCGGTCAACGCTTTTACACCCCAATGAAGTTACAAAAAGAAGCATTCAATTCTTATATGCAATTTCAAATTCAATTGAAATGCAAAACAACTAAACATAAAAACCAACATTGAAATGTCAGTTACCAGAATTTTTTTCTACACAGGTTTAACTGTTTTATATGCCTTGATAGCATAGAGTTTTGAAAAAGTAACCAGTAGCTCATTTAATGTCAGAAATACTTGCTGTGAGCATTGAGAAGCATTCACCTTTTGTGGTGTGATGTACTGCTGTTCCAAATTGGGGTGAAGGTTGGTTCCTATTAAAACGTTTGAACCTGTGGCATTTGTTCGCACCTGTCCTTAGTCAGGAACTTGTTGTTCAGTGGTTGTCGTTTGTTGATGTAGTTTTTGAGTGTTTATCGGTTTCTTTTTTTTTTTTTTTAGATTAGACAGTTGATTTTCCTATTTAATTGGTTTTACAATAGTCATTTTGGGGCCCTTAATAGCATGCTCTTCGGTGAGGGCCAAGGCTTCGTGTTAAAGACCGTACTTTGAACTATAATGGTCTACTTTTTACACAGTGTGACTTGGATGGAGAGTTGTCTCATTGGCACTCATACCACATCTTTTCATTTCTATTAGTTT
The DNA here is from genome assembly GCF_963676685.1 of Mytilus edulis. NCBI lineage: Eukaryota > Metazoa > Mollusca > Bivalvia > Mytilida > Mytilidae > Mytilus > Mytilus edulis. The sequence goes on along the minus strand of NC_092344.1, from coordinate 31,073,956 downwards.
TTGCATAAAATAACTGTCTTAATGCATTTTATATCTTTATGCGGAGAGATTTATTACGAAAAGTTACAGAGCAACCTTCATTGGTTAAAAAAGCTGAGATTTCAATATTCTGAGGAATTAAAACGAAATAAAAGAAGTTAGAAATTTTCATATGGGTCGTATATAACTACATAATATATAAGTCTCGATCCCTTTGCTTTTTTAAGACATGGCCAAAAACAAGACTATTGGTTTTTGATGTTTGCTCTTCCGAAAGCTATGTATTAACCATAGATTCCATTTCATGTTTTAACAACAACAACAAAATAACAATAGTATGACCCGACAATTCAAAAGTTACTTGTATTTTACACTTAACTATAATCCTTTCATTCAGATTAATTATCAAAGATTTATATCCGTCTTTAAGATAAAAGGTTCTGTAACAAAGAACATAGATAATTTGACACTAAGTGATAACTGCCGAAAGCCATTCTTGACAAACTTATACGAAGCATATTTTTTAATCCGTAATCCCCGCTTTCGGCAAAACGCGAATTAATATTATTTAATAAAAAGATATTTGATTGGTTCATTTTCTGCATGTCAATCAGTCTTTTGAATTTGTATTTTATATTTGTTTTTATGTTGTTATGCAGTTATGTTTTAATATTAGAAATATATGGATGTGAAATAAATATGTAAACTTTCCAGCGACTTGGACTTTATCTCAACTACCGCTAGTTTCCCCCAGAAACTAATTAATATGACAGAGGTGACCAACAACCTGGTCATAATAGGATAATTTACGTAGTGACCCGTGTAAACGTGTTCTTAAAGGTTGCTAAGTCAGCTGTGTATATTTTATAGTTTTATCGAAATTTAATATTCATTATATTATCCATAAATAAGAACCCAACTTAATATAATTGATACACACAAATGTATATGCATGATCTAATAATCAGTTGAATCTATATTTTGGCATTGTCCAATGTCATGTTTTTCTCTGACTTTTAGTGACGTCATTACACTAAATTCATTTACTGTCGGATGTAAACTTACTAGAAGCATGATTATTTTTAAATAAGTTGTAAAGCTTTGAACTAGACATATATACGTTTTTTTTGGTTTTTTATTTTTATTTTGTAAGTTATTTTATTTGTGTGCTTTGAATCGATCTGAGGAGTTAGAAATAGGGTAAGGCACCCGCACACATTTTAACCCCGCTGAATTCTGTGTGTGCCTGTCCGAGTCAGGAGTCTAACATCCAGTGTTTGTCGTTTGTTATTCTGTAGCATAATGTGTTTTCGTTTATTGGTTTATTGGTTTGTACAGACATCAGGCCGTTATTTTCTTGTTTTAATTCTTTCAAATTTGAAATTCCGGGCCGCTTTACAGCTTACTATGCGGGAATGGTTTTGCTTACTGTCGATGGTCGGATGGTGACCTATAATGAGCTTGTCATAGGCAATCTTAACACAATTTCTTTTTTGTTCAAAATAATACTGTATAGCCCTTGTGCAACTGTTATCCAAAATATTCATGACATCTGAACATTCACGTATTTCTGATCGCGATTGAAATTAACTGTCAGATTTAGTATAAGTAATAACAGTAATTTACTTGCCTTTGATAGTTTCTTTCGTACTGGTTGTCGGTTTTTGTAATCTATCATGATACCTCATTTGAAGTCTAATATCCACGAAGCATAGAATATGTATTCCACTGCAATTTGCATCCACCGTATCATCTAATGATTAATCGATATTTTCGGTTTAGAAAAGTTTCATTACATTTCCTTGATTTTGAAGCTAATATCAAATCCTTTAATCTTAGTATTTTTATAAAAACTTAACTTTCCATTAGATATTTCTGTGTATCATAATGATATTGCCTACTAGCAGGTTATAAAGTGTTGTTGTTTTGGAATCCTTCCCGACCTATAGCCGTAAACATTTGAATGTAGGACAGCATACTTTCGAATGAACACTTATTTTCTTTGTACACATAAAAAAAAAGAAGATGTAGTATGATTGCCAATGAGACAACTCCCCACAAGAGACCAAATGACACAGAAATTAAGAGCTATTATAGCTCACCGTAAGACCTTTAACAACGAGCAAATCCCACACCACATGGTCAGCTGCAAAAGGCCCCGAAATTACTGAAACAAGAAATCTAAAGTACAAAAAATGAACGAAAACAAAACTGAAGCACAGCAACAACCGACAACCACTGAATAATAGGCTCTTGACTTTAAACAGGCTCATACATACAGAATGTGGCGGGGTTAAAAATTTCCTAACCCTCTACTAACCTGGTCTGCCTACGGGATTACTGTCATTGTTTGACAGACAGTATTTATGCATTATTCATTTTCTTCTACCTTTAATTTAATAATGAACGCATCACATTCCATCATAAGGAAATACCTGTATCAAGTCAGGAATATGACAATGGTTTTCCATTTGTTTGATGTGTTTAAGCTTTTGATTTTGTCATTTAATAATGTACTTTCCGATTTATATTTTCCTTTCTTTTGTTATGTTATTTAATCTTTTTCAATGATATTTTATGTCTACACAAAAAATGCTGACTTCTAGAATGAACACCTATTACGGAAAGTCCTGACTTTGAGATAAAGACGAAGCAAGTCACTTCTATGAGATTTCAGTATGTAATAAAATTGTGTCCAAAGTAAACGGATGCTCCACTATCATGTTCTATGTTCAGTTGACCTTGTAATTGATCAAAACTCAAATTAGGCATTGAAATTAGACATTTCATATCATATATCATAGGGAACATGTTTACTAAGTATCAAATTAATTGGACTTCAACTTCAACAAAAACTTGAACCACAAACGTTCACACACTTACCTTTAATCAAAATATCTTCAGTAGGTGATATATTTGTCAATTGGTCCTGATATTTCTTACAGAGTCTCTTATCCACTAAGCAATGCAAATGTATACCATTGCAATGTTGATCAACTGTAGCAAAGGTGTCTAAAAAATACCGATCTAAAAAAAAATATAATTATAAACATACGCGGTACAAACTTTCCTTTTCCAGCTGCGCATTTCTTCTTCAAAAAAAGTATCTTCAGTATCGACATTAAATTAAAACGTGATGTAAAGGTTTAGAGCTGATTAAACCGGACCAAAGGTAAGGTCTATTATGGACTAGAATTAGAGATATACACGAGGGAGATAAACTCATTCATTTAGAATGATTTGTTTTAAATTTTATACCTTTTCCAATAAAGCATTATCCTAATTTTAGTAAATAGTATCTAAAAGCCGTCAAGCATAAATAAACTCATGCATGTATTTTGATTTTTCCGGCCCTGGTAGATTTTAATATTGGCTTATTAATTAATTTTTTTATGGTAGAATGTAACAACTTACCATTATACACATTTTCATTTTCATCAGAATGAACGGAGTTTTGCTTCATTATTTTTTGTCAGCATTATTTTGACACATTGCACTATCTATAATAATCGTATTTTGATGACTAAAAGTTGAGAATTTTGATGAAAATTTAATGTGCAAATAGTAAGAAGTCCAATTTAGCAGTACGACTTATAAAAATACTCTATTGCGTTGTGCAAAGATGAATTCTTCAATGTTTTGAATTTCAGATTTTATGAGGGCGCAAAGCGCCCGAAATGAAATATTGATTATATGATAAGATTAGAGTGAGATATAATAATGCATTGACCTTCAATTCTAATCAAATAACAGCTCTTTAAAGTACACCCCTGAATAAAAAATGTTACAATCCAGGTAATACCTTACTGCGCATGCCCATAGGTAACATCGTATACCTCGGGCTACAATAGATTGACTTTCAATGAAGCCAAACCTTAAACCTCAAACAATTATGTTTGATATAAAACAACAAAACCAATATCTGAACCAATAAAATATCATGTTCTTGTTTAAAAGATCTGATACGAAAGTAACCGATTCAGTAAACAATGGATATAGTTCACCATAGACATATTTCTATGCATCTGGATAATGAATAAACAAATTGACACCCAAAATACTAATTATCAGACCACTAAGCAAAAAGCAAAATCCAACATCTGACCAAACATCTGAATACTGAACTGTTTGGACTGAATAGATATAAGGCGGTTACTTTAAAAAAAATAACTACAGAAAATAATCATTTGTATTATCAAATGTACATCAAAATATTTCACAGAGTATACACGTTAAAGTCAGTAATTTCTTTATACTCCACGAAAAAACTGCATACGAATGTTCTATATCATATTCCGCCACACTGCTACAAAACTGCAATTATTGTTTGGAATACCAGTCATATTCAAGTCCATCCAACTCTATCCTTTCTGAAAAATTTAATGATATAGATGTATATTTCAAGTTTGCACTCGAGAATAAACATTCTGTGTAATATTTCATATTTTATTGAATACTGTTTAGAAATACTTAGATCAAGAGTCGTCTTATTGTTATCATACCACATCTATTTGCAATGTATTTAATTTCTCTATAATAATGCATTTGGGTGGGATGGGTGGGAAATGCATTATTATATCTCACTCTAATCTTATCATATAATCAATATTTCATTTCGGGCGCTTTGCGCCCTCATAAAATCTGAAATTATATTTCTAAGATTTTCGTGAGATATAATAATGCATGTTTAAAGCAAGCTTACCATTTCTAAAACTTTATCTGCAAAACCCGCTTTTTCATTAGTCCTAAAATAAAATTTATTAAACGTTCTAGTGTTGGACCAATCTGCCATGGACATAATATCATCCATACTGATGCCACTCATCGCTGCCTTGCTAGTTGAGACCATGCGACAATAATGTGCTTGAAACAATGAGATGTCGATTCCTGCCTCCTTCATAACCCATTTAATCCAATTTCCAACTGTCTGCGAAGATAGACCTTTAAAAGGTTTCTAAGTTGACCTTAATAAAGGATCAGGTTCATGTTTACTAACAGGCCTTAAATGTTCCGTTCTCAATTCATATTCATGTATACAAGAAATAACACATTATTTTTTCTTTGAAAATTTGCAGTATTTCACTGATCTGTTATTGCAATCTTTTTGTGTTTTAGACAGACCCGGTAAATGAAAAATTATACTACTTTTGTTTCTGGACATGAATCTTCTGTCTAACCTTGCAATTTCAGATATCCTTTTTGGAGCTGCCAAAGCCAATAAGATTGATAATGTTTTACCTAAAACTGAAAAATCAAGTTTTTTGTTTATTGGTAAAGCGGATAAATATTTAAGAACAATATCCAAATCCCATGAAAATTGGTATTTTGGTAAAGGTGGGTTATTTTGTAGAACACCTTTCATTAATTGTTTTACTATAGGTAATTGACCAATTGGGACACCATCGATATATGGCAGGACTGAAGATATGGCCGAACGGTGAACATTTAAAGTTCTGTATTGATACCCCTCTTTATACATCTAAGTCAAAAAATCTAAGATAGCGGCCAAAGGTGCTGAAAAGGGATCAATTTCCCGTGAGCTACACCAGCTAGACCACTTATTCCAGGCACTGTCGTAAGAAGATCTTGTTCCCGATTTCCAAGACCCAAGGAGTAATTCTTTAGTTTCCTCTGAAATTCAAATTGAGTTAAATGATCTCCGGAGACCGTCCACCCTGCTAGTTTTAATGTTTTGTTCAGTGGGTGTGGCTCTTTCATGGGAGACAATACAGTGTTGTGACTCATGGGAAGTAACACTGGATAATCTACTGACATTTGAAGTAACAGAGGGTACCAAGCCTGGGATTGCCAAACTGGAGTTATCAGAATTATCTGACTGTTTTCCTCCCGAACTTTCGCCAGACACGTACTTATTAGACAGAACGGGGGAAAAGCATAACCCTTTATCTCTCTCTAGGATTGGAGAAGGGCATCTACCGCTTTCGCTTGGGGATCTGGCTTCCAGCTGAAATATTGATTCAGGTGAGTATTTGACCTGTCTGCAAACAGATCTACATTGCAAGGACCTATGCGTTTCATGAGACTTTTGAAAAGTATCGGACTTAACCGCCAATTGCTGAAATCCGCATAATGCCTGCTTTCCCAGTCTGCTATAACATTGCTTTTTCCTGGGATATAGTCCGCAGTGATTGTTAATTGCCTTTGAAGACACCAATCCCAAAACTGATTTGTTAGGGAATTTAGTCTTTTTGACACCGTTCCCCCCATTTTGTTTACATATACAATTGCTGTTGTGTTGTCCATTTGTATAAGAATATGCTTGTTTTGTAGATTTTTGGCATAAGATTGTACTGCGAACATTGCTGCTTTTAGTTCGAGTTGATTTATATGGAGGGATTTTTCCTCGTCTATCCAAAGCCCACCTATACTTATCTGTTGACATGTTGCTCCCCATCCCGACAGACTTGCATCCGACTGAATGGTTAAATGGGGTTCTGGTCTTAGTAACGCTTTCCCGTTCCAAGACCCCAGCTTGGTTACCCACCAATGCAACTCGTTCTGAACTTCCTCGTTTAACTGGATTTGGTGATCGTAATGGCCCCCCAAATGCAGGGCTTTTGTTTTCAATATTTGTAAACTGCGATAATGCAGAGGACCTGGAAGGGCAGCTTGATTTGTTGCTGTTAACTGACCTATCAACTGAGCTAAATCTCTTGCTGACACTTTCTTGTGTTCTAGCATTAATTTTGAACTGTTCTTTATTTTCTCTACCTTCTCTTTCGGGAGAGACAAAGTCAACAACTTTGAGTTTACTGTATAACCCAGAAACTTCATTGTTTGTGAAGGTTCCATTACTGATTTGTATTGTTTGTATTGATCAGAAAACCTAAGCCCCTTAATATTGACAAAACTGTTGAGAGATCTGACAAAATTTTCTGATTTGACTGATTCATTATTAGAATATCGTCTAGGTAAACTATCAGACGTACACCTAAACGTCTCAATAAAGTCATGGGAACCTTCATCAGTTTTGTGAATATTCTTGGGGCTACTGCAATCCCAAACGGGAGGGACCTGAATTCCATTATTTTTCCCTGCCAAAAAAATCTGAGGTATTTTCTGTGTTCTTTTGCTATTTGCAATGTCAAATATGCATCGGTTAGGTCTATTTTTACCATCCAATCGTTCTTCAAAAGAAGATCTTTTAACAAATGAATTCCCTCCATTTTGAAATGTTCGTAACGTAAAAAAACATTTAGGCCTTTTAGATTTATAACCAGTCTTTGACCCCCTCCCTTCTTTGGTACCAGAAAAATGTTGCTTATGAACGAATCCTTTGTTAGGAAAGACTGTGTTATGGCCTTCTTGTTCAAAAGTCCTGTTATTTCTTTGTTTATCAAATCCTGATTTTCTTGATTGAAAAAGGCTTGATTTGGTATTTGATTTTGGAAAGGTGTTGCTAAGAAATCTAATTTTATTCCTTTTACACACTGGAGAACCCAAGGATCTTTTGTAATTGAGTTCCAATTCTGTAGGAAAAGACTTACTCTTCCCCCTACAGGAATAGAATTTTGATTGATTATGCAATTCATTGGTAATTGGAAATAGTTCTGTATATGACTGAAAGTTTGCTCTTGACCTACCCGTTCTATCGGTTTGCAGGTTTCTTGAACACTTGGTTGTTCTGAGGTTGAGTCTGGATTTGGTTCTGGGTCTGGTTCTGGCGCTGATTCTGGCGCTGACCATAACTGTTCCCCTGTCTGTTCTGTGACTGGTTTCCCTGCCAAGGTCTCTTCCCTGAAACTTGTGGATGGAGAGCTTGTCTGCCGCCCACAGACTGCAGGTTGTTTGTGGGCCCCTGCTGAAAAAACTGATCATTTTTTCTATTAAAATGAGGTTTACCAGCATGTTTTTTCTTGTTAGAAAACAACAACATTTCTCTAAGTTCTTTGTTATCCTTGTTTTCTTTAGCCAAAGACTTATTACCAAAAAGTTGACCCTTAGATTTTGCCAAAGCTTTCTTGCCTTTCTTCTCATTTAAAAAATCTAGACTATCTGGCATTGTTTTAACTAACATTGCTTTTCTCCTGTCAGTGTTATAAACATAGTGAGCATTACCTGCTAGCACAATAGCCCTCTGTGTTAACTGAATTACATCAGAAGGGTCCATACCTTGATTATCTTTCTTAATCCTATGTGCTTCAGACCATAAACGGGACAGAGGACCCATAACATCTAGAATGCGTAGCTGTGTGTTAATTTTACTTCTCTCTAATCTAGCATTCCATTTTCTACCTTGAAAATAATTTTTCTTAAAAAATCTATCTGTTTCAAGAGCCTTTAATCCTTTAGACGAAGGAATAGGCCAATTCAAAGACATATCTTGTCTCGTCTTTTTACTTATACCCTTTAGAGCATACTTCTCTATATATTTGGTTACATGAGATGGTACTTTTACTTTTTTATCTTTAGACAAAGAAGGTTCTGGGTCAAACGCTTCATTGTCTTCTGAACTCTCTGATTCAGAGTTACTAGAAGATGATTCACTGCTACTAGTATTTTCAGAGGAACTGCTAGAATGATTTACAACTTTCCTGTGTTTAATCTTACCTTTTCTGCTAGGTACGGAGTCGTCCCGTTTCCGTTTAGGGTTTTTGGTATCTAGGTCAGACCAGCTCTGTCTGACATCTTCTTCTGTCCCGTCGACTAACGACATTTCATCATCTTGACGAGAAGAGATATTTCTCCTCGCCTTGTGAGAAGAGCCCAAAGACTCGACTACCTTATCAGTTTCTACCGCCACTGCGGTAAAACTTACATTTTCATCAATGACCCTATGGTCTTCCGAATCAAGTGCACCGCTCTCACGAGACGGTGTAGCCATCCCTAACGGAATGTCATTGAGTTGGGCGTTAGCCATGCTAACTAAAATAATAAACCCACTAACCTTTAAATAATTTGGAAAAAAACGTCTTTACTCAAAGAGAGCTAAATTGAAAGTCAATCTATTGTAGCCCGAGGTATACGATGTTACCTATGGGCATGCGCAGTAAGGTATTACCTGGATTGTAACATTTTTTATTCAGGGGTGTACTTTAAAGAGCTGTTATTTGATTAGAATTGAAGGTCAATGCATTATTATATCTCACGAAAATCTTAGAAATATAATCAAGTTTTATTCTTGATTTTCAAACGTATTCGTGAAGTTGCACCTGAATATACGACAACATCCATACTAATTAAAACTTAATGAAGTCTTTTATATATAACAAAATGTGACTAATCTAGCTTTATAAAACCAGAGATATAGCAATGTTGACGTCTTAGTTTTTACAGAATTCATCATAAAAATTGAGATAAGAAATTGTCTGCAAATGTCACTATCGCTCGGGCAAAAATAATCACGAATATAATGCCTACCCATGTTAAAACTACAATAAAGTATAGTTTGCATCAATTATTTCTTAATCAAATGACATTGTTGCAAACCTGATCTTGAACAGTATCATTTTTTTTTAGAAATTTACCTGTGACGTCACTTTTGTGGCGTTGACCCAGTCGTGTGAAAGACGGTTCGTGGTTCTGTTGTACTGTTTTGTGTGCTGTCCTATGTTGTTTTACGTTTTCATTTTGATAATAGATAAGCACATCAATATGTACTATTGTACTGTTTATTTGTAAATTTTATTGTCCTGAAGGTTCTTGTTTTTATATGTACTGTAATCCTGTCATGTAATGGTGTCATTTCAGTGTTATATTTAACATTACCTTAAAAGTGTGAGGTTTGGCTAACCACAAAACCAGGTTAAAAAAAGTTAAATCACAAAAATACTGAACATAATATCGACAGCGATGCGTTAACAGAACAAACAGACACAATAGGCAAAAACGTCAAAATTACAGAAGTCAACACTGAGTTATAATCCCAATCATGTTTTCCTGAAATATCCTGTTCCAAGTCAGGAAAAATGGCAGTTGTTATCTTATAGTGCATTTCTGTGTGTGTTGCATTATTGTTTGTTTTTGTTCATTTCTGTTTTTCTGTTGTTTTCTTGTTTTCCTCTTATAGTTGATATGTTTCCCTCTGTTTTAGCTTGTAAACCGGATTCGTTTGGTTTTCAAACGATTAATGACTTTCGAACTGTTGCTTTTATTTATTTATCACTACGTTTAAATAAAGGATGATTGTAACTGTTAACAGGGGAAATAAGTGTCTGTCGTTCAGTTTATAACGTGATAGCAAAATCATTTAAAAAAAAAGACATAATTGTGAGAATTTCATTATATTTTAAATTCATGCGGTAAATAAATTCAAAAATCATTAAATGCAATCAATCTTCATAAGCATGATTCAAAGACTTTATCAACTAGAACACAAAAGCAATCATCGAATAACGTATATACATAAAATTTAACAATATATATGAAATAAACATAACATTACCTAAGGATTTGTAGCTTTTGAGTCTTGATGGTTGAAAATGCCTATTCTCGTCGCTTAAACATATTGAAACATCACAATCTTTGTTGAAATTTTTCTGGTTCAACTAAAAAATAGTAGTATGAAATTCTGTTTGAATAATGTTGATTTTATCATTGATGTTAGAATTTGAAAGACGTTGAGAAAAGCAGTGTTATTATTATATCGTTTGAAACAAAGTGTTATAAAACTGCAAAATTCTCGGATATAAACAGAGTATTAGAAGCCTAATGATGAAGATGATACCTCTAGCTTTTGATAGTATGTTGGTTTTTTATTACATTTGAGTTCATTTGTATGTTTAGGTGCGTAACTTTTCACTGTGTTGAAGGTCCATTGGTTGGTTTAGACTGTTTCCTGTTCTCTGGACGGGTAGTTGTCTTTTTGAAACTAAGATTCTTTTTTTTTCTTGAGGGTCTGACTACTTAGACCTCTAAAAATACGGATAATTATAAATAAAAATTATAATAAGACATCACACAAATTCCTTTAAGAAGTGTTGTGTCTGATTTCATTTTGTTTTCTAGAGGGACTATTTCTTATGCCATATGAACAATCTTCAGAAAATGTCAAATTTAACATATATGATGTATGATTACCAGGGAAAATAATAACCATAATTGGGTAATATTAACGGAGTATTGTGATGCATGTAGATACACATGTATCTTCCCTTTATCAAATTAAGAAAATTTGTATGCTCATAGCTTCAGGTCTGCTGGTTTGCCTATATCAGCTCTTAGACGTGTGTAACATGTTTTTGATTATGGAAAAATTTGGCCTCTAGCAGCACTTTTAAAAGAGATATGAAATTGTCAAATAACGGTTAGACACATTGGTATGATTAATTTCAATTCTATATTAATCATCCAAAGAGCTATATATTAAGTAGTGAAATTGAAAAAAAAGAGCATGTTCTGTATATTTTAACCACATGAATATTACAGTTTGTCAAACAAGCTAATACTTACGTTTGTAAAACGAAACTTACTTCTTTAGTATTTTTGCGTTTTGAATCATCAATGTCTATATGATTTTGCTGTCGAACAATTTCCCCTGACGACTGTGATGAATATGGTAAGGTGGTATTCTTTGATGCTAAAAAGGTAGATTTTGATATTTAAGGTCAAGGAACAAGTAAATATGCTCTATCACAGATTTTGGTAAAATTTTGCATATCAGTTGGGCTGAAAATCGGAAAATTATACATTTAACTCTTTTATTTTCTGAAATATTACTGATTGAAATCTTTCAAAATAGGTGAACATTTGTATAATGCTTGATTTTATTGACAACATATTTGTTACGTTCGGAGGACGTGTTTTTCAACAGACTGTCGGCATTCCAATGGGAACAAACTGTGCCCCTCTACTCGCCGACTTGTTTCTTTATTATTATGAGGCTGACTTCATGCAGGAACTTCTTAGGAAGAAAGATAAGAAGTTAGCAATATCCTTTAACTCTACTTTCCGCTATATAGATGATGTTCTTTCACTAAACAATTCAAAATTTGGTGACTATGTGGAACGCATCTATCCCATCGAACTAGAGATAAAGGATACTACAGATACAGTTAAGTCGGCTTCATATCTTGACTTACATCTAGAAATTGACAATGAGGGTCGGTTGAAAACAAAACTTTACGACAAAAGAGATGATTTCAGCTTTCCAATTGTGAACTTTCCATTTCTAAGTATCAACATTCCAGCAGCACCTGCATACGGGGTATATATCTCCCAATTGATACGATATTCCCGTGCGTGCATTTCCTATCATGATTTTCTTGATAGAGGTTTGCTGCTCACAAGGAAGCTATTAAACCAAGAGTTCCAAATGGTGAAGTTGAAATCATCCCTTCGTAAATTTTACGGACGCCATCACGAGTTGGTTGACCGTTATGAAATAACCGTTTCACAAATGATATCGGATATGTTCCTTACGTCGTAACTACAATCCCCTTCCCTTTCATGAATATGACATACCGAATTAGACTATTTACCGGATTTGTAATCACATAAGCAACACGACGGGTGCCACATGTGGAGCAGGATCTGCTTACCCTTCCGGAGCACCTGAGATCACCCCTTGTTTTTGGTGGGGTTCGTGTTGTTTATTCTTTAGTTTTCTATGTTGTGTCGTGTGTACTATTGTTTTTCTGTTTGTCTTTTTCATTTGTAGCCATGGCGTTGTCAGTTTGTTTTAGATTTATGAGTTTGACTGTCCCTTTGGTATCTTTCGTCCCTCTTGTATAGGAAGCATATAAATAAAGGCAACAGTAGTATACCGCTGTTCAAAACTCATAAATCCATTGACAAAAAACAAAATCGGGGTAACAAACTAAAACTGAGGTAAACACATTAAATATAAGAGGTGAACAACGACACAACATTAAAATGTATTACACACAGAAACGGACTAAGCATTAGACAAAATCCTATGAGGATAACAAATATAACATCAAAACCAAATACATGAATTTGGGATAGATAAGTACCGTGACACGTCTTATAGTAATGTGAATTCATACTCAAAAATAAGAGAAAACAAACGACACAACGGAAACACAACGTTAAAATGTAACACACACAGAAACGAACTATAATATAACAATGGCCATATTCCTGACTTAGTACAGGAAATTTTAAAGGAAAAAAATGGTGGGTTGAACCTGGTTTTGTGGCATGCTAAACCTCCTTCTTTTATGGAGATGTGAAATATAACATTAAAATGACAACACAACATTACAGGACAACATATAAAATTGACGAAAATATTTCATAAATTTACCTTAAAATCAACAAATTTTATATTTTTACTCGATAGATTTTTCTTTAAAAAAATGTATGTTGTTGATACATACTTTTTGGTTTTGGGTGTATTAACAAACCTGTTACCTTGTCTGTCGTAAAAAACGTCAAAAAATCGACGATATGGTCTACAACGCGATGACGGTACGATTATTTCGACGTATTTATGTAATTTGTTACCAAGTATACCACTTTGCTTGATGTCTTCCGTAAAAACAAAGTCGGTTAATCTATTATTCTTTTACATCATTAAGACGGACATTTGTGTATCAACAGCACATACTTTAAAAAAAATATCTATGGAGTAAAAATTGGAGATTTGATGTTTAAACACAAATTTAAGAACTTCTTTCGCCGATTTAATGTACAAATAAGCACATATTTTGAAAGAATTCAATCAGTAATATTTCAGAGAAAAAAAGATATAAAGGTATTATTTCGATTTTCACATACAGTTCAACGAGCAAAGGTGTGTGCAATATTTTACGAAAAACTGTGACATAGCCCATTTACGTTAACTTGACATTAAATCACGTTGACTCACAACCAAACGAAATATCAAGTACACATTTGAAGACGGACGAGCAAATATGCAAGGCAGTTTGTGTATCCAAATGCAATTGGTAGAATTTAAATTGATACCTTGCTCTATACCTATTTTCTATATACCTTTATACAGTGTAGAATTGAGATCCACGTTTTTCTTTTTTCATGGTAACCTGTAACAACTTACCGTAATATTCATTTTCATTTCCAGCAGAATAAATGGAATTTTGGTCCGGGTTGTGGTCAGCATAACCACTATCTGTACAAATCATATTTGGATGATTAAGTTAAGAATTTGGATGAAGATAGACTGTGCAAATAGTAACTAAATAGTAACAAGCAATTTTTTTTAGTAATTCAACTTATAAAAGATACATTATTGCGTTGTACAAAAATTAATTCTTCAATGTTTTGAATAAGAAATCAGACTTTTTAAACAGATTCTTTAAGTTGCGCTTAAATATACGACAACTCCTGTACTAATTGAATCTTAATAAAGTTTTTTTTTTAATCTATAAGTAATGTGATAAATCAAAGAGATGTATTAATATTGATATCTTAGTTTTTACAGAACCCATCATAAAAATTGAGATAAGAAATTGCATGCTTATTTCAACCTTTTATAACAAAGTTTTTTTATAATGTGTTGTACCTTACAATATTTGTATTATTCATAATTCATTATATAAAAAACAATCAAAAATTTACCGTTGACTAAAACTTTAAGATATGACATATTACAAATATTTACAAGTTTTATCTTTAAAAAAACCTCTTTCGTTTGATGGAAACTTATAAATTGATTGTTGTGTGTATTGGTGGACATTGTTTCACTTTCCCACTCACTCACCGATGTTGCTTCGTATAAAGTTCATATTATTCCGTCACAGATTTTTTCTTTGTTTGTGGATTCGAAATTCATTTGACCAATGAGTTTGTTTTTTGTTAATTCGGTGAATTACTTTTGATACTTTATGACATCCATAAAAATAATAAATATTATAAGAACTCTTCATAGATACATCAGGAATAAAAAAAAAAAAAACTCATCATAGAATAATAATAATGAATTCACAGATTATTTATATAACTTTGATCATATATACTCAACATAACTTTTTTTTTATCTTAAAGTTTTAATTATTGATAGTTGTATGTATCTAACATGACAATAATTAAGCGTCTTACGTGCAGTAAATGACCTCAAGCAAAATAATTTAAAAAAAAGACAAAATTTTGCATGAATTTCGTTACATTTTGATTTCGTGCGGTCATCAAAATTAAAAAAATGCACTTTCTCTTCATAAGCATGATTTCAAAGACTTTATCAACTAGAACAATAAAGCATTCATCAAATTTCGTATCTTATTTAAATTATATAAATATATGAGAAATAAACAGGACATTACCTAAGGATTCGTAGCTCTTGAGTCTTGTTGGTTGTAAATGCTTATTCTCGTTTAAATAAGTTGAAACATCCAAAGCTTTTTTGAAACTTTTCTGGTTCAACTAAAAAATGATAGTAGAACAATCTGTTTGAATAATGTTGATTTTATTATTTATGTTAGAATTTATAAGACTTCTGATAAGAGAAGCAGTGTTATTACTATATCATTTGAAACAAAATGTTAGAAAACAGCAGAAGACTCCGATAAGCTTAATTAAGTAAAGGTTACCTCTAGCATTTGATAGTCTTGTGTGTTTAGTTTTTTTCTTCACATTTCAGTTCATTTTTATGTTTCGGAGGTAAATGAGGCGTGCATTTTGTTGAAATAAAAGAGGGACGAGAGATACCAGAGGGACAATCAAACTCATAGATTGAAAATAAACTGACAACGCCATGGCTACAAATAAAAAGACAAACAGACAAATATTGATGAAATAAGTTACATTATTGTTTTAGTGCCAGCTGACTTTCCATTGGTGGCGCTCTGGACGGGTTATTGTCTCTCTGAAGCTACGGTTGTTTTTTTTTATTGATGGTCTGACTACACAAGAAACTTACGGACCTCTAAAAATACGGATAATTTCAAATAAAAGTTATTATACGACATCACACAAAGTCCGTTAAGAAATGTAGCTAGATATAAGAAGATGTGGTTTGAATGCCAATGAGATAGCTCTCGACCCAATTCACAGTTTTTAACAGAAAAATCATTATAGGTCAAAGTACGATCTTCAACACGGAGCCTTGACTCACACCGAACAGTAAGGTATTCCTTTTGTATCTGATTTCATTTTGTTTTCTTTAGGGATAATTTCTTATGCCGTATGATCCATTTTCAGAAAATGTAAAATATAACAAATATAATGAGTCAAGGATGTACCATAATCGGGAAAAATAATAACCATAATTGTGTAACATTTATTAGAATATTGTAATGTATTTAGATACGCATATATTCTCCTTTTATCAAGTTAAGAAACTTTAAAGTAATGAATGAGGTTGTTAAATTTGATATCTGCTTTTTTGGTTGCTTTTTCAAATGTTTGTTTGTTTTATAGTGATTAAGATTAAAACATAATGTTGACTGCTGCACCTCTATTTTTTTACGTTTTTACGTATTATGGCTGTTTGTTTTGTTCACGAATCGTTGTCAATATAATTGACTTTGATGCGACTATCATACAAGTGAGAGGTAAAGCTAGCTATAAAACCAGAATCAATTTGCCATTGTCGACATAAGCAAATGCATGTACCAGGTCAGGAATATGACAGTTGTTATCCATTCGTTTGATGTGTTTGAGCTTTTGATTTTGCCATTTGTTTATAGACTCTCTGTTTTCAATTTTGAGTTCAGTTTTTTTGTGATTTTACTTTTTTTATACTCGTACTTTCAGTTGTGCAGGTGTTCATACTAAAATAGCAGGTATTACACGTGTTTAACACATTTATGATTTTTTTTCCCTCTAGCAGCACTTAAAAGACATGAAATTGTCAAATTGCGATTTGTTTCAGAAACATTGGTATAACTTAATGCAAAAGTATATTTTAACCACATGACTATTACAATTTTTCTAACAAGCAGATACTTATGTTTAAAAAAGAAAACTTACTTCTGTTATTATCTCGTTGGGTATGTCCATACTTTCGCATTCATGCTCTTCTCCAAAGTTTAAGTCAGATAAATTGCTTATTGACTTATTACCACTGCATTCTGAATCACAAATGCGTTGATGGATTGCGAGTCGTACCACGTCCCCTAACGACTGATGTGAATATGGTAAGTTGGGATTTCTGGATGCTAAAATGATGAATTAATAGTTTAATCACAGAGACTATTAAACAAACGAAATATCAGTTACACATCTTAAGACCGACGAGGAAATATGCGAGGGCTGTTTGTGAGTTCAAATATGGAAGAAGGGGAAAGATAGTCAAAATATTTCCTTAATCTAAAAGCTAATATAAAAAATAAGATGCGGTATGATTGGCAATGAGACAACTCTCTACTAGAGACCAAATGACACAGAAATAAGTCACCGTATGGCCTTCAACAATGAGCAACGCCCATACCGCATAGTCAGCTATAAAGGCCTCGAAATGACAAATGTAAAACAATTCAAACGAGAAAACAAACGGCACAATTTATGTACCAAATGAACGAAAAACAAATATGTAACACATTAACAAACGACAACCACTGAATTAAAGGCTCCTAACTTGGGACAGGCAGTTACATACAGAATGTGGCGGGGTTAAACATAATAGCGGGATCTCAACCCTCCACTAATCTGGGACAGGGGTGTAACAGTACAACATAAAAACGAACTATAAAATTCAGTTGAAAAAGGCTTAACTCATCAGATGGATACAAATAGAAATGCATCTAACAAAAACATAGATTGCACATGACTGGGTACTTGTATATCCCAACAACAATTACTAACCGCTAATTCAAAGTCACTAACAACTTATGAAAAAGCATGCATCTTAGACTAAATAATCAATCAGTTCTCATCTAACATCCAATGGATTTAGTGTTAAGACGTCATAAACAGTCCAAGAAAAACATACGGTAATCAATAGTTTGTAGGTCTATAAATAATTATGTATATGTATATAACAATAATATTCAGTTTGCTTTTAATTTACTGACAACAAAATCAACATTAATACCAATAAAAACATATATTTACAGTGTTGAATTCGTAAACTTTTAACGGAATAAAAAAAAACTACGATGAAGATTAAATTTAAAAAGGATCAAACAGTGAAAATATTGATCCCAACGAGGAAATTCCGATAGTCTCAAACTAACAAATAAGATACGGGATGCCTTTGTCTTGTGTAATGGATATTGGTTATTTTCTAATTCGATTTATGAATTTCGAACAGCGGTATACTACTGTTGCCTTTATTTATACTCTGAGTGCCACTATTTCTAAGTCTGAATAAAAAAGAATATAACTTGCAGGTAGCTCTTGTGATATAAAAAAAAAAGGTATACTTCTAAAGGATGAGAATTTTTGAGAAAATATCTAAATGCGGAGTACGTTATCGATCCGGGTTCAATACGCTTTCGCACATGATGAGTCGACGTATGCTCGCGAAATCAAAGTGAACGTAAGAAGAAAGGATAGCAAATAGGATAGTCATGCATATGTATGTATTGTATTGTAAGAGCATCTTTTTGCTACATTAAAAGCCATCCACCCTTTTCAGACATGTGCAGAACTGTCCAAAATTAAACTTGGCGTTTAAGAGGGCTCGTTAAACGCGTTGAATTGATCCTTACCCTTTTTACGTTTAAACACGACACTCGTCAAATTGTACCGCGATTCCTCATTCGCATTTTTCCAACAAATGGGACTGTACAAATGTGTAGCCCTCTTTGTTGCATCTCAAGGCAACTTACAGTTTATGAAACCGGTGATAATTAATTAAGAAATGAATGCTACTTTTTGTAACTTCATTGGGGGCTAAAAACATTGACCGAAGTGTATTTTCTATGAAGCGCGGAAGCGCTTCATTCTAAAAATGTGTGCACGGTCAACGCTTATACAATCCTACGAAGTTACAAAAAAAAAGCATTCAATACTTATTAGATCTGGTAACTGTCATCACCAACCATTTAATGGTTATTTAAACAATCAAAATCACATTATCTCCTATAATAACGTGTGTGGAGAAATAATAATATCTAATAGGGAAATGACTTCACTAAAGTTGTTTGTGTCTAATTCGTATTGGTACTTTTACATATAAAATATTTTTTAAACTAAACTAAGCATCTTGCTAAGCACACGTCAAAAGACATTCAAAATTTCCAGTGTAAAGATAAAAACCTCCCAAAGTTCCCCATGTATTCACAGTACCTATTTTGTCGCCGACTCGTAAAGTGGTTGCGCCAAATCGTCCACGTCCTTGCAAAACATCAGTTGGTATGCCTTTTATATTCGTAGGAAAATGTTTTTCTCCAAGAGGAATTATCCTTTTTCTTTCACAATATAGTTGGATACACTGAGTATCTACAATATCATGGTGTATGCCATAGTTTGAAGATTTCATTTGTGATGGGCAAATCAAAGAAAGTTTGTTGTGTTGACTTAATAACAAAGATGAAGTATTACCATCTATTTTTTGCATCCATGGAGAGTATGAATTAGCTCCATAATTATCTATGATTTGTTTCATAATTTCGCCAGTTTCGTGTTGAATATTTGTTGACCCCTCTTCATCGTCGCAGCTAAAGCACAATACCTCAAAGTTCATATATTTATCAGGAATATCTATGACATCCTTTTTAGACCGTTCAATAACTATCAGCTTTTTACTCACGAGAAGGCACTCTTGGTCCTCTACCGACCTGTGACATTTGCATCGATATGCTGGGTATATGTCCTTGGTATCTTGAATTAGGATTTTTTTGTATTTTTTAAAAAAAGTTCTAGTTACAGTCCACGCCAAAGATTTAATGATATCATAGTTACCAATTTCATACGCTTTATATAACATTTTCTCGAAAAACACTCCATCAAAAGTGTAGTTTGCTAGTAACCAACGACAAAGACAGCAAAATTCATTTTCTGCTGCTACAAGGAAAGACTCTTCAAAATCAACTTGATGTTTATTCTTCAGAAATAAAGTCATAATGAAAAACTCAGAAAGCAATTCTATAGCATCAGTCTCCTCATCCCAAAAAAAGAATAAATCTGAAACAGAAAACGAATTCAAATACGAATGTAACAAAGACGAGAGAAAACGAAGGCGACAGCAGTTTGCTGATGTTAAAATCACTACAACCTTAAACATTTAACTTGGAGGAGACAATTTAAGATAAAAAGAAAAGCTGTAAATTTTCTTATCATTAAAAAGTTATATCCTATAAATTTTCAAATGATTTCAAAATACCCAGGTTCTTCTACCAACATACAGATTTGGAAATAAGGCCTCATCAACTGTCTAATCGATTTGGTTTTCTATCTAGATTGGTCTCCATTAACGAGAATGGTGTAGACGAAATGCGCATCTGGTGTTCTCAATTATTAGACTGAATTTATATATTTTTCAATAAGTCTTTATAAATAATCATAATGTACGACGGCAGTGAATTGTTATCAGAAACTTAAAAAAAAAATCTAATTGAAATGATAATTATCACGAAATTTTATGCAAAATTGTTTCAAAACTGGCAGGTATTATTGATTTGATCGTAATTCTTACTTTAATATGTCTATATGTAGTTGGTTGGTCCGAAAGTTTACGGTCACTTTTGGTATTCTTCCAACAGGCAGAAAAAAACCTTACCAAAGGAGAGCAGCGGTTTGGTTTTGTGGAATGAATGTCATTTCTGGTTGATATTAGGACGTAAAACCAGATTACTTGTGTTAAAAAATTATGGCTACACCTTTTGGAAGTGGCTGTTTCTATGCTTAATTACTACCCCTATCCCCTATCCGCATTTTCCTTTGACAGTCAAAATTTTCAACCCTTCATCGCAGTAGACCCCTTTTACAGGACATACCTTAATAGAAAAAAATTTAAAATCTACCAATGTTACCTCATATCGGCGACAACTCCAAAGCCGTTATACTTAGTTTATCATTATTAAGGACAAAGATTACCAGATCGACACTTTACCGATGCTGTAAAATTTATGTATATACATTTTGAGAGATTGTATGCATCCCTGTTGAATAAATAGACAGACTCGTGATTGACCTAGATATTTTATTACGACTGCGGTTGGGACGAATTATTTCCGCCCTTAAAATGGGGTTTCATGCACATTTTATAATTAATGTGCTCTTGTAGGTTTTCTGTAATAAACACAGGCTGTAGTATGTTTTATATGATAACTTGCAAATCTAAATTCAATCGAGTTACTAGTATCTGTTGTACTAAATAAGACTGTTCCAAATAATTAGTTCCTTGGATATCATTATGAAACCAGCGTCTTAGCTTTTATATGGCTATCCAGACAGTTAATTTATAACGACTATAAGTATTAGCTAAATTTTGTTTCAAACTCGTTTTCAAATATTACAAAAATCAAATAATATAACACATACCATTGAGGAACCATTCTTTTAAAACGGACCAAATCCAGTCAGCCCTATATCAATATAAGGCTTTTAATACTAGTATATGTTTATCGGTAAAACTCGAATTACCAATCACGACAATTTGCTTAAAGTAAACGTTTGTTTGATATCTGATTTTTGTTAAACCATATTAGTCCAGTCAATCTAGATCAAATTTTACCCTAACCTTAACCTAATTGCAACAGAAGAATTTAAAAAAAAATATCAAACGCGTAATAAGTTGTATAAAATAATACAGGAGTTACCAAGTTGTCAAGTACAAATACTTACCAAATGTTGATAATCGTGTGTTAACTTCTGGATGGCTTGATGTTTCCGTTGTCGTTTTCGGTTGGTTTTTCTCTGAACTATACCATGCATTATCTAAAACACATATAATGACCACAATGAAACAAATGTTTGCATTTTAAACTTGAGAAAAACTTTAGATTTGAACATTGAAGTTGTTTGTGTCGTTTAAAAATGCTGATATATTTATAGACTTTGCATTTTGTTCAGTGGTTGTCATTTGTTGGTGTGTTTCATATGTGCTTCTCGTTTCTGTTTTTTTAATATAGATAAGACCGGGGTTTTCTTCTGATTGAATTGTTTTACACTTGTTATTTTGGGTCCTTTATAGCTTGTTGTTCGGTTTAATCTAAACATGATTTATTGTCCAAAATCATTGACAATAGGATCGGACAAAAGTTTTAAAACTTAGAACGTCTTCTCAATGCTGCTCGGTGTGAGTAAAGGCTGCGTGTTGAAGGATTTATCTTGCCCCATAATTATATTTTCGTTTAGCAGCTTTATTTCAACACACACAATTTACTTACTACTTCAGTTATAATATTTTGTGTTGTTTCTTATTTATTATTTATAACTGTTGATGTAAATGTCCTTTGGTTTTGTGAGTCTTTGTTTACTCCTTGGTTTTGATGGTTATTGTCTTGTATCAGTTGTAACATTGATGTTTAGAAGAGCATTAGCTACGAAGCATAAACAAAATTACATAATATTAATGTTGGTTCAATAATGAATGAAAAAAAGATAGTAAAATAGTAAGTGGCTTTTAGCCGCAAGTTTGATTCAGTTTCGTCATAATAAGCTTGAGGTAAAATCGAAGATGAATGATTAAATTGCAAGTATCGATGCCACTGCTGGTGGACGATTCGTCCCCGAGGGTATCACAAGCCCAGTAGTCAGCACGTTGACATGAATATCAATTATATGATCATTTTAATAAGTTCCCTGTTTACAAAACTTTAAATTTTTCGAAAAACTCAGGATTTTCTTATCCCGAAATAGATTATCTTAACCATATTTGGCACAACTTATTTAAATTTTGGGTCCTCAATGCTCTTCAACTTTATTCTTGTTTGGCTTTATAACTATTTTGATCTGAGCGTCACTGAAGACTCTTATGTAGAAGAAACGAGCGTCGGCGTATAAATAAACTCATCAAATTATAATCCTGGTACCTTTGATAAATTTTCATGTAAGCATCAATGTAACCCCTTAGCTTAAGATAATCGTCAGATAACAGGAAAGCTCTCTGATCTGTAATTTTACCGATCTTGCACTTTTCAAACTGTGTTTGACATTTTACTAGTAACTAAGTTTGAATTAGCCTAGTGGGTGATACACGCATAGCAGAAGACGCTTACCATGCAAGAACAAAATCCCCATTTTTTTTACTTGAATTCAGTGAAATTGTTGTATGTCTTTCTCCTAGCTATAACCTAGCTATAGAAGGCCGCACCTTGACCTACAATGGTTAACTTTGGACACATTGTGACTTGGATGAAGAGTTGTCTTATTGGCACTGATAACAAATCTTCTTATTTATATAGCTATGAATGTAAATAATGCGTGGAATGAAAGTACTTTAAAGCTATGTTTGAATATATTTTAATGCCAGGTAAAAATATAATTCATTTTGGTAATAGGAATGAATGATATTTAAAAAAGGGCGACGGCCACCAAATCAATCAATATCAAAACTGATATCCGTATGCTCCTCAAACGACATGAAATTCAAAGATTTTTTTATGACTGCTATAATGCTACCAGTGAATGACATTAAAATTAAGAATGGATTTGTATCATTGTATGATTAAAATGTTACTTGCCGTTTATCAATGAAGTTTGATCAGTCGTTGTTCTAACAAACAGACATTTCTCCGTCTTGTAAAGACGTTTATCAATAAAACACAATAGATGAATATTATCACAAAACAAATCCACTGTGTCCAAATTCTCTGAAAATAAACATAAGTTAGATATAAAAAAAGGTCCATGAACGAACTTGGTACATCTATCGTCAAAGACTCAAATGATGTAATCAATTATCCTACTTTTTGTTCCAAAACGTAATATCCAAGAACAGTTTTTTGTTTGTTTGTATATCACAATAAATTTACTGTTTAATAAACGAATTAGGAAGTGGCCATTCGCAAGGAAATCAAAGAGAGGCAAGAAATACCAATGGGACATTCAAACTCAATAGCTGAAAATAAACTGACAATACAATGACTAAAAAAGAAAAAAAGAACCAGACAAACAAACAATAGTACACAATTCAACAACATAGAAAAATAAAAACTGAGTGACACAAACCCAACCAATCAACAACAAAAAACCAGGGGGTCTATGGTGCTCCACCAATCATGCATACTTCAAATGAAAATCCTCTACAATCATGCGTCGGTTTTTTATGTCCCGTGAACATTTTCATCGTTGGCGGAAACCATAGATGTCACATATCCCGGTTTGTCGTCGGCGTCGGTAGCGTCATATTTCGGGGTTTGTTTGTGTTCAAAGTTATTCAAACATCAAGTAATTCCCCAAACCTTCATACAATTTACGAATCTTCGATTGGAGCCTTTTCCTTGTCTATAGATATATATATAGAATCCGAAGCAATATTTCGATTAATTTTTTTAAATCCCTTTTTCCATTTTATTTTTTTGTTTCTGTAAATTTGACAATTGGTCAGTCGGAACAGCTGTTCAATCTTTAAAAAGGTAAGGTAGGAAAATTCAAAACGCTGCGTCATGTCGATTCCTTTTTTTTTTTATTATTATAAGTTATTACCGCATCCATCTGTAATTGTTAACATCTCCAATTGCCCAATTGATATTTGATTTGGGGTAATTGATTTATTGATAATTATACCACATGTCTGGATAAAGAGAAATAATTTTAAATGCATATTTACCTTACTTTTGTAATAATATACCTAAATATTCATATTGCGTTACAGTAATCGACTGATCAATTGGTTCGTCAATTTTTGAAAAAGGGTTATCGTATGCTGATTTGTTTGTTGTTGACTGCATACCACCATTCCCTGCTATAGTCAGAAGGCGAATGTCCCCGTCCGAACTCTGACTTTGATATGTCTTGAATGATAAGAATAATTTAAATTACTGAGTTGTTGTATCAATTGGATAAACATATAACAAGAAAAAAGAAACATAACACCATAAGTTAAAAGGAATAATATATTGCAATCCTTCTTAAAGACAATATAGGTGCAAAGATCAACTATAGCAGACACATATCAACGCACGAGAACAACAAACTGCCTTAAAACAGATAATGGCTGTTCATAACATATTAAAAGTAAACTCATTAGACATGTATCGATTGATATATTTGTCTAGTAGAACTTTTCTTATTAGTTATAATTGTCTTTTTACATGCTAACTTGAAATAGTGTTTTTGCTCAATTTTGAAGCCAATACGATACTCTGTTATTAATTTCATCTGAGTCCTCTGGACTCTGAAAGATAGTTGTCCCATTGCCAACCATACAACATATTTTAATTGTTATAATGATATTAGGTAGTTTGAAAAGTAAAGAGATCCCTACATTCCCAGCGAAAAAAAAAAAAAACACTACAAAAATAAATTATTGATAAACAAAATATCTTATTGATAAAGTCAAGAAATATTTTTATTAAAAGATTTTTTGTTTTTCAGTTTTTCGATTAATTCAGATAACAGTTACTGTAAAAGTAACGGCTATTAATAGAAACGATGATTAAAATACAGAAAAAGCTTTGAAAAATAATGTCATTTAGTCTTACAATACAATATGTAGATCATATAACATGTGGTATGAGAACAGATTAACAGGGATGAACTCCGATTTGTGCAAATAATATAACCAATTATAATAAGGTGAATCACATATGATTAAGTATATCAAAATTGAACACATAATTGAAATATGTATGTGTTTTTTCTATTTAATTTGTTTCACTTTTACCGTCAAAAAGAAATTTAAACTGATTCATTTACCTCTATAACACAAGGAACAGTAGGTGCATCAGTTATACATTTATATTGTATTTCACTTTGTTCCTATGAAAAAAAGTTGCAATAATATAACAATTTTTGGTTGATTATTATTTGTTTAAAATATAAGGTCAGTCTGGTACTACAAATGATTTGTTAAAAAGTAACCAATACAGAGCGTCAAGTTTTTTAAATAAAGGCAAAACTTTTAGTTCACAAATTTTCAGTCGTTTTTTCAAAAAATGAACTCATTTTCTCCCTACCCAAATTACCCCTATCACTTATAATGATGTGAACCGGTCATTGTTATGGAAAGTTGCGCAATTTGATTGGCTTAAGTAATGTTATGATTAGTTTACCTTTAAAGTGTATACATGTATGTTGATTAACTCAGAACGTGTAAAAGTAAATGTAACAATATAATCGTTTATAAAGCAGGGATAGTAACTCTGAAGTTAACACACATGTTTGAAAAAAAGAATGAAAATTATAAAATTTAACTTAATCAATTTATGTTTATTTATTGGGGGGAGTATGTTTACACCAATTGAAAGAAAGCATTGACAATGCAAATAATGATAAAAATGCCAATTAATATATCATTTTTATTTCATAAATAAATAAACAAATAAAATTAACAGAACCAGTATAAAAGTTCGATGGCGTCTATTATCAATGTACACCAGGTTGAGTGTTTTTCTTTCTTTGTATTTGATTTGTTCCGTTTGTGGAGCTAATGGCCACAATTCCAGACACCATTATGGACACTGCAGTATATGTGGAGAAAAGGGTCATAACAGAAGAAAATATATATAAGTTGGAAAGTAAAATGATTTTTTTGAGTCAATTAAATAGTATGGTCATGAAATCGGTAATTCGTCTACGTGTCTCTTTCTATAATTGTTTAATTTTGAATTAATGAAGATTTATTTTTACTTGTTTCAGAAGTGCAATATCAATAAATCAGCTGTGTCATAGGTAGCTCCAGTAGGACCTGAGTGGACGGCCGGGCCCAACTTTTAGTGGAAAAAATTTAATGATTATATAGGGAATCACTGGAGCATGACTGAAGCAGTCTTAAGTAATCTCAGCGGACTACCTCTTAGATCAGTCAGCGGGCTGGATACGCCACTGTTCTATAAAAATGAAAAAATGTAAATAAAAGAAAAGCCCTATGCCCCCTAAATGAACAGTTGCCTAATTAATTTACTAAGCTAGAAATGTACAAAGAAATTTCAGTTCTCAATTTAAAAAAAATGTATTTGAAACTTTTTTTCTATAAAAGTTATAATATAATTGATTTTCCTCTTACATGAACGCATGATGAGTGTACAGTAACCTCCAAACTGGACAGTGGGCGAGTCCATATTAGTTTTATCAATGAAACTAAAGGTATGAAAGTTTATAATTGCAAATTCTTATATATTCTCAAAATGCTTCTTATTTGGAGCAAATACATTATTTATGGATAGCCTGTTCTGAAGAAAATACTGAAAGTTAACTAATAACACGTTTTGTTCCTCTAAACAAGTCATTTAAAAAAAAAAAACCGTTGAAATTCATTTTACGCACGGCTTCGCCAGGTAAAATGATTGTTTATCCTGACAAAAATTTCATTCTAATTTCAATATTGCAATTAAATTAAAACAAAAGTGGTAAGTAATTAAAGTCAAAATATGTCCGATCTGCCAATTTTTGTATGTCATAATTCAATACGATCGTTTTAAGGTCATGTTTCTCTACCTCACACAATCATGTTAGGCACTATAGTCTAAATTTAACGACAAGATTCACATTTATTTTTATTTTTTATAGTACACTTTCAGCAAATTGTCAACGTGGAATATCGAGATTTGCTAAAAAATGATGCTACAATGTTTTAAAAAAGTAATGTTGAATAAATCTAGAAAAACAGATTTTGTATATCAAGAAAATGAATCTACAATTTTGCACCATATATATTGCGGATTTTTATAATGACAATTTAACAGTACACATGTTTGGGAGATAGCCGCAAAGTTGTCACTTATCGTCCAGTGGCTTATATTTCATGAATGTTCAGGACTATAGGCAAAACGCAATTATACGCTAAAATAACTGTTCCATTGCTCCGGTGTATCATATATACACATTAAGGAGGCAGAGCAATGAATATTACCAGGCGAGAGGCGATGATTCAAATGTTATCAAACGAACACCAGCATGTGGCATAGTATGAAGATCACCTTTTTTCCTTCATTTTTATTTTATTATTTTGATCGTTGCAAATTTTGAATCAAGGAAGTTTTTGTGTCTTGATTTTTCTTATTTTTCTGTAAGGGAATAAGACAATGTATTTGCTTTGACATTTTCTTAGGTTAAACAGTGCAACATTGTAATATTAAAGAGTGGAGGAGGGGCCTGTTTCAGTCTTTTAGGGGCATGTATTACGTCTGACTACCCTTTATTTAGGATATTTTATAGTGCTATCTCTTCCGACCTGCTGGTATCATATTTTAACCTATCGTACGTCCCGAAATCCTAAATATATCTTTTTTTGATTCGATCGTCTCTGATGAGTCTTTTGTAAACGAAACGCGCGTCTGGCGTATATATAAAATTTTGTCCTGGTATCTATGATGAGTTTATTAAGAAAAATACCATTTAATAAGTGTCGTTGCATGTGGGATAATTGTCCGAAGTTCCACGACTATTATTTAAATATGTCAAAATAAAATGTCCCTAAAACGAGTCTTACGTTTGATTCGTCAAGCATACGTACCTTTCGTCAATTTGTGAGAAAGCTCTAGTATAACACAAGGTACTTATCTCGTAATTTTGAAAAATGTCAGCCGGTCGCGAAATTTAGTTATATAAAATTGAGAATGGAAATGGGGAATGTGTCAAATAGACAACAACCCGACCAAATAAAAAACAACAGCAGAAGGTCACCAACAGGTCTTCAATGTAGCGAGAAATTCCCGCACCCGGAGGCGTCCTTCAGCTGACCCCTAAACAAATATATACTAGTCCAGTGATAATGAACGCCATACTAATTTCCAAATTGTACACAAGAAGCTAAAATTAAAATAATACAAGACTAACAAAGGCCAGAGGCTCCTGACTTGGGACAGGCGCAAAAATGTGGCGGGGTTAAACATGTTTGTGAGATCTCAACCCTCCCCCTATACCTCTAACCATATGCCGATTTCTCTGTTGTCAACCCCACTCAAACTTATGTCGTAAATATAAATTAATTTTTCTACACAATGTTGTATAGCACGACTACTTTTGTTGTCGGAATCATCTGTAGCAATCCTACCCGAGTATGTCAATCGTAATTATTTTGTCTACCGGATTTTTTTTCTGAGACATATGCCGGTGGCCTTTTTCCCTCGATTGATGCATAAACTAATTTTACATTTCCCCAAATTTTCTACCAGCATGTTCAACACTACAGGGTGCATATTCTATCTGCGTATCATATATCTCCTTCGGGTTGTGTTCGTTTTGTTCAAAAAAGTTATCTATGTAGTATTTCTTTTCGTAATTTGTCAATTTTACAATTTTTTTCTCTTGTGCCTTCTTTAAAATATTTTGTTCTTTGTACTGCTTTCGGTATTCCATAAAACACTTTCAAGTAAGTGTAATAGAAAAAAAAAGATTTATTTGCTCCATCGCAATAAATAATGAGATCAGTACCGTACTTTTTTTGGCCTTTATAACTTTTTTGGATTCGAGCGTCACTGATGAGTCTTTTGTAGACGAAACGCGCGTCTGGCGTATATACTAAATTTAGTCCTGGTGTCTATGATGAGTTTATTTCGATCAGTACCGTAAGAATGACTTTTTAAATTATCAAAGGATATTTTTGTAAAGAAGAATTCAGAAATCCCACACACATTTAATTGTTTTTGTTTTCCAGCAATAAGTACTAGTACTTACATCCATTGAGATTTCTGTTCGCCCTGCATCGTTATTATCATCTGTACTCTTATATCGTGTTGGGTATTCAACGCCGATTTCAAATGCAGGATTTGATATCTTATAGCATGTAGTTTTAGGTGTTTCCTCTGAAATGCTTTGGATTATGTTTTGTTCACACCACTACAAGTTGGAACATTTAAATTAAGGCACTTCGACAAATAAAAAGGAAAAAAGAAAGGTTAAATATGATTTCATTTTTATGTATCCATGACAACATCTGCATTTATTTGCCCAAAAAATAAAAAAAAATAAAATAAAATGTCATGTGTCTGACCAAATTTGGCTAACATTTTAATGTCAATCCCTTATAGTGATACATTTTCTTGAAATGTTTAAATAATTTATCAAAAAATAAATAAAAATCACATGTTTAATACAGGCTTCAGACCAGGCATGGGGCGAATTAAATTGCAATGTAATGCATTATATTACAATTACTTTGACAAAACCATGCATTATATTACAATTACAATAACATGCATTAATCAAGGTAATGCACTATTTTTCATTTACATTCATTGATTATCTAGCATTTGCTATATATCACTGTTCGGTATACATATTAAATTTAAGTATCAAGTAAAAAGTATATTCAATACAAGTATTACATTCAAACATCACAATTGTTCCAAGATATACAACTATGAGTTTTCTCTAAAAAAAAAAAATACAGAGATGAAGTTTAATATTTATTCAAACTAATGTTAACTTCACTTTAACATTTGTTTTATGAAATCCAATCAAAATTATTTACTGAGAATCTCTTTCCTAATTAAACAGTAAACAGAACTTAATTGATGACCAAGTGTCAAAATGAAAAGATTCAATGTAAAATCAACTAAATAGAACAATGGTCAATTTTCTGCGTTCAATCATGACAAGGTATTCATTGATGTTTTGACAGCAATAAAACACTTTTACAGTAAGGATTATGTTCTTAATAAATCCAGAAATCTTAAATTTTGCGTTAGCTAATGATCTGTGCAAAATATATATAGTATGTGAAAAAAAAGTAATGCCATGTAATGCAATGTAATGCATAAAATTACACAATTTTTTTTCTCAAGAAAATTATTAAATTACAATTACATGTAAAGCAAATATTGCTGCATTACACATAGCATGCAATAACTTGGTAAAATGTAATGCATTACCATGAATTACAATTACAAATTTGCATATCCCCAGGCCTGCTTCAGACATGGGATTTAATGTGACAATCCCAGCTTATGGTTTACGACGACGTTGCCTTTGGCTCTAGGTATACAAAATATAAGCTGTAAGCCTGGAATTTTTGCGAAGGAGATATAAACACTAAGCTGGGAATGTCACATTGTGTATCCTGACCTGAATAACATCACATATAGATATAGATATATATCATATCACTAAGCTCATTTCAAGTTTTCAAAGTTGTATCATTTATATGATTATTTACTCGCATTTTTCACAATTTCGCGTTGAGAAATAAAGAAATTATTTTGTACCTAAGTTTTAAAATCATTTAGACAAAGTTGACCTACAATGCGTTTTGTTCCTTTTTTGGCCCATTGCAAAAGTATGAATTATTCGAAACACTACGGATTTTCTTATTCCAGGCATAAATTACCTTGGTCGTATTTGGATTTTTGTGTCCTCAATGCCTTATAAACTTTGTGCTTGTTTGACTTTCTAACTATATTGATCTAAGTGTGGCTGTTGGGTCTAATTGATGAAACGCAAGTCTGGCGTATTATATTATAAGCATTGTACCTTTGATAACTGTTTGGTATATCTGTGTGTGTTACATTTTAATGTTGTGTTTCTGTTGTGTCGTAGTTCTCCTCTTATATTTGAAGTGTTTTCCTCAGTTTTAGTTTGTAACCCGGATTGTTTGTTTTTCTCAATCGATTTATGAATTTCGAACAGCGGTTTACAACTGTTGCCTTTATTTACTTCTTAGTTTGTGCTTGTCACAGTTTGAAGCAAAATTGTTTCCTGTAGCATTTGCATTAACCATTAATGTGTAAATTATGATAGGAGAGTTGATAGTAGTCGGTAAAGGTTTTGCTTATCATACAGTTTTGTTAACAATGTAAAGATTTGTGATCAATTTCTGTAGGTTGATTTGGCAATATAAAAAACTGACTAGCTAGGTATAGGGAAGATGTTCATAATTCCAAGCCCATGTTAAAATCTGTCCAGTGCCATGATTGAGTTCTAATTATTTTACAGTTCGTCCGTCTGTTGAACGACGTTGTTTTGTCACTATGATACTAAACCGTTGACGAGATATCAGTGCACTGCCGTCTTTAAAGTCAAGAGCCGTCCTTAAAGTCGAGAGCCGTCTCAGAATATAAAGGTCTAATTACAAGGGAAATTCCTGAATTGACTAATGATAGGTATGGCCACTATTTTTACGATTGAAGGGTATGCAGATGATTATATATTATTACTATGACGTGATTTTCCACGCAAGTTTTCTTTTCTGTAAGTATATACTACTTGTTAAAATGTTGTACTGTATAAGCTAACATATGGACACATAACATCAAGTAATAACTCATTAACTGCTGTCTAAGATTTGCAGGTCGGCATATGGATTATTGGATCTTCCATAATCGAAACTGCTTTTTGCACAGCATAGAATAGACCTGCAGGTGTTTATATGTGTTTGAGCTGATTAGTAGCAACAGTATGATGACAAGGAAGGGCGCGTAAATATTTCCAAGGAGAAGGGGCAAATTAACACGATGATTGGATATGAAAGACAATCAGATTTAATAATACTTCACATTGGGGACAATAACATGGAGAAGATAAGGTAAGAATAACTGCAATATTACTTAAAATAGTTAACTTCCTGGTGGTTTAGTGACATATTTTACCGAGATAAAAGTGGCTATTTTCTAAAAAGTAATGATGTTATCGAGAATATTAGGCTCAGTTTAATAGCACCATTGCTACCTTTATTCTGAAAAAAGGAGGTGTTATATTTATAATTCAGATATAAAAAATAGCTATAATTTTTTGGTAAAAGATGGTGTTCTCCTTACATTACTTTGCAATGAGGTGTTCTTGGATATTATTCCGGTGCACTTGAAATACTGTATGACAAGCAGACATTATGGGAAATGTTTCTTTAGAAAGGTGTTTAAGTAACTAAATTTTAATGTGCGTATTGTTATGCGTTTACTTTTCTACCTTGGCTAGAGGTATAGGGGGGGTTGAGATCTCACAAACATGTTTAACCCCGCCGCATTTTTGCGCCTGGCCGAAGTCAGGAGCCTCTGGCCTTTGTTAGTCTTGTATTATTTTAATTTTAGTTTCTTGTGTACAATTTGGAAATTAGTATGGCGTTCATTATCACTGAACTAGTATATATTTGTTTAGGGGCCAGTTGAAGGACGCATCCGGGTGGGGAATTTCTCGCTACATTGAAGACCTGTTGGTGACCTTCTGCTGTTTTTTTTATGGCCGGGTTGTTGTCTCTTTGGCACATTCCCCATTTCCATTCTCAATTTTATTAAGTGAATATATCGAGTTTGTACATAAATTTTTTTTTTGAAAATTAAAGAAATTATATCAGTAGTGTCATCCTCTTATCTTAATACATTTAGTTAATACTTAAATAATTGCCACACGACAACTCACTTAATCCCCCTTACCCCATTGTTCAAAAGATTTTTGGGACACTCTGGCCCTTTTGTTACATATCGCTGCGCTCGGATATCATTGTTATATATTTTTGACAAACTCAAATTTAAACATTAATCTCTGATTTCCAGGTTTAATGGATTTTTCGTCCTATTGAATTGAGTAAGTATGGTCTTTTATTTTAGGACAGTCGGCGACCATAATAAATCATGTCTTTCTAGTATATATATGTTAGCGGCAATTAGTGAAATTAGGCATTAAGCTTAAATCCTAGGCAATAAGCTAACGCCTAGGCAGTAAGTCTATAGCCAAAATGATGTTAGGCATTAGTCTTAAATCTTAGGATTTGAGCTTAAATCATCCTCAAAAAAGGTATGCAGGCATTAAGGTTAATGCCTAAAATATAAGTGCAAGTAAATATAAAACATGTATTCATTTTAAATAAATTAAAATACAGTTTGTTACATAATAACATTTTAAGAACTTGGGCCTATTCATCGAAGCTGTCCGGTCCTAAGAAATTCTTAGGACAGAAATTAGGAATACAGTTCTGATCGTCTTTCGACATGTCTTAGGATGCACATCGAAGCTATCCTATGATAAGCTTAGTTATGATGTACTAACCGCTGTCCTAAGTATTGGCGTGAAAGAAAATAGCAAATATATAAAATGAAGTATTGTATCAAATTAAACATATAACTGTTACTTAAAACAGATTAGTAATTAGAAAATAAAGAAATTGGAAAAGAAGGAAGGATAGGAGTTTGGAGTAAAAAAAAAGGCAGGATGACAATTCATGTAAAAAGGCAGCAAATGGTTGCTCCCTATGGTAAATGCAACCAATACAGGCTATATTTGTTTATAAAATAATCATTCGTAGTTTATCCTAAAGTTGGGACCAACCTAAGACCATCTTAAGACATCTAAATTGATATATTACAGTTAGGACGATTTCTAGGATTTTCCTAAGTTGCGACATGTTTGATAAACCCACTTCGGACAAAGATATGTCTAAAATTTGTCTTAGGACACATCCTTATCCAGTTCATACCAGCTCGACTAGTGAAGTGTAAAATTTTTCAAATAATTATTATAATTATTCTATAGAATATCTTCCCTTATTTCTTGGAAACAATCACTTTTTTTTAAATCTTTTTATTTTTTTTGTAATACCACAACAAAAGTATGAGTTAATTCTTTTAATTGCTAAAATTACAGGAAACATTTTTCTGAAATTTAAAGAGCTGTTAAATGATTGTTATGTTAGGAATATAATAAGGAAACTACTTTATATCAAGAATAAATTACCGATTATATACATAGATTCCAGAGTTCACTTATTTCCCAAAATTATGTTCGGCAATAGGTTGAATAATCATCATCAGAATTCAGGAAATAAGCTTAATGTCTGAAAATTTCAGGTAATAACTTATTGCCTAGACGTTAGATTATTGCCATGTATTTAAGCTTAATGCCTAGTTTCACTTATTGCCGCTCACATATATATATATTTATGTTGGACATTAAAGTTAAAAACTTTCTAAAAAAAACGTTTTGTTTCAAGTTTAATGGTTGTGATGTAAATCAACCTATTAAAATGTAGCCAATTCCTGCCATTAACCCTTAAATATTTGTTTTGTCTTTCTGATTATCCGGAATTATGACGCTTATGGTTAGACAATCTACACTTTCTAATCCGTTGTTATATGATGGTTATCAATCTGATAGGACTCATTACTGAATCTTAAATCAATACCACAAAATTGGTCATTTATTGAAAAGGGATTGTTGACCCTTTCAGAGTTCAATAGTTCATGCAAGTTTTTAATCAGCTTTGTGTTGCACAATATTTACATTTCTATGTGGTGTGCTATTTATTATTGTTTTTCTTGCTTTTTCTTTTACTTCTGTCCACTTATAGTGTTTTATTATTTATTCTAATGCAGTTTTTATGTAACAATTTTTTTCATTGGCTAAAAGTTGCCGTCAAATCCACAGTTGACCAGGCGTAACTAAGGAGGGACCCACCATTTTGAATTAATGAATCAAAAAATAATCGAATACTGCTATATAATCGAAAATAAATAAACACCTACCTCGAATTCGCCGTGTTTTAAAATGAAATTTTATTCGAATTTGAATCGTACAGGTAACGTAATAACCTCCAGTTTGTATGTTTTCATTTGTATGACGTCACGTTTCTTTTACTCTTCTGTCCACTTATTGTGTTTTATTATTTGTTGTCAACTTTTTAAGAGAATCAATGTAATGATTAATACTATTTGTGCTACTTACCAGTAAGTCGTTTTCTATGACTGATTCTTCTTCGTCCTTGAACAAACACATGTTCTGATTTTAAATAACATTGAATCAATATATAAAAGTGTTTGCTAGTAAGAAATATTGTTATTAATACACACGTACAACATTTGTACAACAATAAGAAAACAACCCACTTACAAAGATATTTGAAAAACGTCTAGAGGTTAATACACAAACTCAAACAATATACAAAATTTTAAAAAAACCTAAAAGTGCTGCCAATTGCTGAAATGCACTATTACATGTATTTGCAAGATTTGAAATATTATACTTTTCACAACTATTTTAGTATTAGTTTAACCTAACATTTCATAAAACTTTGATTTGATTATTGCTAGTCTGTATATAAAGACACCAATTAGAGAAGTTAATATTATTGTGACATTAATTTGAGAACATACAAAAAGATGTCTAATTCAGGGGTATAGATTTGGTCAAACATATAGATCTGAAATCTTATTCCATCATGACGTCATATTTTGATATCGACTTCAGGAATGGGGGTTGGTTAGAGACTCAATATATATATATGTGTGGTCTAGCGGGACGGCTACAGTGCAGGAGATCTGGTGTCAAGATATCTCAGTAGCATGGGTTCGAATCCCGGCGAGGGAAGAACAAAAATTTGCGAAAGCAAATTTACAGATCTAACATTGTTGGGTTGATGTTTAGACGATAAAAAGGTTATAAATATATATATATCAGTCAGTTAAAACTTTTGACACTGAGGAAGGCCATTTGTTGGCCGACATATTTGTCAACCCGATTTAATAACAACATTTTCGTATAATAACATCTTATATCAGTACCGTTGTGCAAATTTTTAGACTGATATAATTTTTTCCTTATCTGCATAGTATCGCCTATTCTAGACGATCCGGTACATGGTAAATTTGATGGTTGGTCCTTTTTATAGACTTCTATATATATAAACTATATAAACAAAACTAGTCGCCAAGAACTTCTTGAGTACAAAGATAAGAATAAAGCAGCTAACAGAACACCCCTAGCTTGTACTCACTTACCATCCTGATTTTAAAAATGTGTCATCCATTGTTCAGAAGCATTGGAAAATAATTGAAAATGATTTAAATCAAAAAAGAGTATTTTCATCACCACCAGTCATGGCCTTCAGAAGACCTAAAAACATCCGTGACAAATTAGTGACATCTGTATTAGCAAAGCAGCCTAATCCATCGCCCGGTTGCTACCAACAATGTGGTCGAAGGAATTGTTTGTGTTGTAAAGCTGCCAATCCAAGCAGTTCTTTTATCAGCTCCGCTACTAAACAAAATTATACCATCTACTCTAATTCCAACTGTAAAACGGAGAACTCAATTTATATATTAACATGTGACACTTGTGGCATTCAGTATGTGGGAGAAACAATGGACTAATTTAATATTCGGCTCAATAACCATCGTTCATTGTACAAAACCAACAAACACTGTCCTCTCACAAGACATCTTCGTTCAACGAAACATCCTTTTGATAATGTTACTTTCCAAATTATAGAAGTCAACACCGAGTGGGACACCACGGCGAGAAGGAAAAGAGAAAACGTTTGGATCCACCAACTCCACACTTTAGAACCTGATGGTCTTAACGAAAAAGACGAAAAAAAGATACAGGAAAGATAAAGAATAATTTAAAACAAAGCATCGTCCTTTTTATCCCGTAATATTGGCAAATGGACGTTGCTAACTTCAACTACCAATTATGTATTTTTAAGGTAGCTAAATCCAAGTGCAACATATACATTGAGCTGCAAAATTTTCTTATTTTCAAAGCAGCTAAATTCAAGTGCTCATAGACATTGAGCTGCAAAATTTTCTTATTTTAAAGGCAGCAAGTGCAACATAGACGTTGAGCTGCAAAAGTTTCTTATCATCTACATCCGATTTCACCTGGATAGATGCACGCTTAATAAAGCTAGTTGGTCTAGCGAAATATTGCGTTTATTTTCATCATTTTGTAAATATTTTAAACATTCTTATATTTACATACTAAATAGTGTGTTAAAATTACATTGTTAGGTAATCTATAATTTTATTTGTGTAATTGAATTAATCTCTGTACTGATTAATCCACACTCCCATAGATTTGTATGTCATGTGCTGCTATTTATAGGCACTTATATTATAATCTCCAGTAGCACGCATTACACAAATGTTTGTGTAATCCATTCAAATCTATCGCTAACTTTACAACATGGATAGCGCACAGCATTTCAAGAAATTAAGATCTTTAACTAAAAAGAAACTACAAACTAAACATCATTTATCTAACTTACAAAATTATATTCAAAGTAAAACTGTACCAAAAGGTTTAAACATCAAAGTGAGTCCCCAGGCACCGGGACATAAATCCAAAAGATTCATGAGCCGTTGGAATGAAATTTTGTTGTTTAACTGTTCAATCCAGCTTCTTCAACTGTTACTTTCTTTTACAACCACAAATTACAAACATATTGTAAATGAAATATCAGATATCATCGACAACAATAGTAACATTTCTCGTGACG
Source organism: Mytilus edulis (assembly GCF_963676685.1). Classification (NCBI taxonomy): domain Eukaryota; kingdom Metazoa; phylum Mollusca; class Bivalvia; order Mytilida; family Mytilidae; genus Mytilus; species Mytilus edulis. Next base: position 31,035,903 of record NC_092344.1, on the reverse strand, counting down.
ATTTAGTAATAATTAAACGTCGCCTCGCAGATATTGAACAAATTGAACTATCGAAACATAAAGAAAAACAAAGGAATAAATATCAAAGAGATAAAATTCATACTGTCCATTTAAATCAGCATATGAATGATATTAATACAACAAACCATAAGATCCCTAGAAAAAGAAAATTTAAAAGACGGAAACAAAAAACTGAAAGCATTGTTGTAATTTGTCATCTAAAGAACTTACACGTGCTGAGGAATCTCTTTTAAGTACAGGCTTAAACTTCTGTCCTATCCCATCAACTGTAAATAACTTTCAGCTACACGAAGACCTAGACCAATTCGCTAGACGTTTACGCTTGAAAGATTTTTTCTACAATAGGGGCAAGAAAAACCTTGAAGAAGCCGGATTAACAGATTCAGATACTGACATCAATGAAGAAGTCACACCCATCCCAAAATTTTGGTAAAAAAGTTCATGGAAACCACCAAAGAGCAAAAATGATAACTTGGAGTCATTCATTAACTATGTGAGGTCTGATATAAAGTCCTGTATAACAAATACAAGAAATTATAATTTATCCAAGTCAGAAAGTATAGCTTTGAAAGCGTTAAAAGATCAAGAGGATATTGTAATAAAACCTGCCGACAAAGGGGGCGCTGTAGTTGTCATGAATAAAACAGATTATATAGCAGAGAGGAATCGACAACTTTCTAACTCCATTTTTTATAAACAATGAACCACAGACCCAACGCTAAATACTATTCGAAGGATCAACACCACCCTACAAGAGATGTTCGACAATAAGCATATAGACAATGACACCTTTGATTATCTCCGACCTCTTGAGAACGAAGCAAAGGCCGGACGACTCTATATGTTGCCTAAAATACATAAAACGGGCAATCCAGGTCGACCAATTGTGTCAGCGAATAGTCATCCAACTGAAAAGATATCAGAATTTGTAGACCATCATCTAAGACCTCATGTGAAAGAACTACCCTCATTCATTCAAGATACAACTGATTATCTCAAGAAAATGGAAAGCCTCAATCCTTTACCAAGCAATACTATACTTGCATCCATGGACGTGTCTTCTTTATATACCAACATTCCACAAGACGAAGGAATATAGCAGCGTGTGAAGAGGCATGGAACACTCGTAGTGAAAAAAATCCTCCTACTGAGTGCCTTGTTACACTTCTGAAACTAGTACTGGAGAATAACAACTTCTCTTTCAATGAAAAACAGTATCTCCAGAAAGACGGTACTATTATGGGCACAAAAATGGCCCCGTCATATGCCAACATATTTATGGGCCAACTTGAAAAACGCCTCTTGGCTAGTGCTCCATATCAGCCCTTATCATGGTTCCGATTTATTGACGATATTGAATTCAAATGGACAGATTCACAAGAACATCTTAATGAATTTCTAGAACACTGTAACTCTTTCCACCATTCAATAAAATTTACATATGAATCATCTATGGAGAAAATAAACTTCCTCGATACTACGAGTTACATCAAGAACGGAACCATTATAACGGACCTCCATACCAAACAAACAGACAAACATCAATTCCTTTCTCCTAAAAGTTGCCATCCTAAACACTGCTCCCGTGGTATCCCATTCAGCCAGGAATTGCGAATCAAGAGATATGCTCTACTGAAAAATACGAAAAATGCTAGACTTGGACAACTTCGTAAACATCTAGTTGTTCGAGGATACAATAACAACATCATTGATAGCGCTTTCGAAAGAGCAAACAAAACTATTCGCCAAGAACTTCTTGAGTACAAAGATAAGAATAAAGCAGCTAACAGAACACCCCTTGTACTCACTTACCATCCTGATTTTAAAAATGTGTCATCCATTGTTCAGAAGCATTGGAAAATTATTGAAAATGATTTAAATCTAAAACGAGTATTTTCATCACCACCAGTCATGGCCTTCATAAGACCTAAAAACATCCGTGACAAATTAGTGACATCTGTATTAGCAAAGCAGCCTAATCCATCGCCCGGTTGCTACCAACAATATATATATATATATATATATATATATACAACTCGTCTAAACATCAACCAAACAATGTAACTTTGTTCTTCCCTCGCCGGGATTCGAACCCATACTACTCAGATATTGTGATACCAAAACGCCTGCACTGTAGCCGTCCCGCTAGACCACACGACCACCTGGGCTTCATAAAAATGAAGCTTTCGGTGGCCGGGTGTTACCTTTCTACGTCAGTTTTAATCTAACGTTGTACTACAGTACATGATATGTAAGGCATGGAGATGTTATTTTTACAGATCAGCTAAATTATCTATAGTAAAGGATCCTACAAATTAATGTAAGATACAGTCAATACAGAAAATAATTATATTTATAAGTCCGTCTGGGCCAGTGACAACTCTACAACAGATTTATCCATCGGATCACAATCAGCAATGGTGATACATGGTTGTGTACATTATGTATATACAACTCGTCTACACATCATCCAAACAATGTTAGATCTGTAAATTTGCTTTCGCAAATTTTTTGTCCTTTCCTCGCCGGGATTCTAACCCATGCGACTGAGATATGGTGACACCAAATCGCCTGCACTGTAGCCGTCCCGCTAGACCACACGACCACCTGGGCTTAATAAAACTGAAGCTTTCGCTGGCCGAGTGTTACCTTTCCACGTCAGTTTTAATCTAGCGTCGTACTACAGTACATGATATATATACAACTCGTCTAAACATCAACCCAACAATGTAAGATCTGTAAATGTGCTTTCGCAAACTTTTTGGTTCTTCCCTCGCATAGATTCGAACCCATGCTACTGTGATATCGTGACACCAAATCGCCTGCACTGTAACCGGATCGCTAGAACACACGACCACCTGGGCTTCTATATATATATGAATTCAGTTGTCTGATAACATTTTATAATTTAATGTTTGTTCACCTGTTTACCATGATTAGGCGGAAGTATGTTTATTTCAAAAGAGGTCACTTAGCAAATGTTATTAATTATATGTAATATTTGCACTACTTGCTTAAAACTAAGTGTTTTACCATAACTTAGAATGTTGTAACTGGAATATGTATACGTACATATAATATATAAAAAATCTAGTCTTTTTCAGGACTTCTGATCCATGTTTGACATGAGAGGTGTTTTCATGTTTTCTTAAATCTATAGTGTGATCTTCCTCCATATTATTACTTTTGTATTAATATTGCATGTCTATCCTTTTCTAAATGCAGTGACTCTCATATATAGCTGTAAGTCATCAATTTGTTAGCATTGCAAACATACTGGTGAAAAATCTTATAAACTATAAATTTCAATGTACAGATTCTGTTATAGCAGTAATGTATTTTAAAGCTGTTTATTGAGAATATAGATTTATTAGGGTAGGATTTGCAAGTCATTCGTTTCATCAACTTTTAGTATCATTAAAATAAAACTTCTTCAAGTAATGTAATACACAACTTTTGGATAAAAACGAATACTTTCATAGACTTTTTCATCGTATCATTTGAAAAGTGACTATTTAGAATAGTTTTCTATTCACTTACCATATATATATTTAAAAAAATCAGTTGTTGCAAATATTCATTATTGTTTTAAACTGGAGACATATGTGATAACTATATATTTCCATTTGGAATTTATAAAAGAAAACTAACCTTGAATTTCTCTAGTTAACAAGATGCAATTGACAATATTGATAAATTGATAAATGATTGTCATAAGTTAAGTAAATATGTGTGAGACATTACAGATCGGCGATGATAACAGTATTTATTCAATTCCTTTGCTAATATCGTACAATGTGGTGTTTCGTGACATTTTCACATACGTGGTGAAACTATAATTACGGTTTCGAAGTGCGGTTCATTTATCCACATTTTTTCCCCTTCCAGAGCATCTGAAATCACCCCTTGTTTTTTGGTGGGTTCCATGTTGTTTTTGTACCCCCCTATTTGTGAAATTTTGTTTACGCATCATTGTCAATATAATGGAAATTGATGCGACTGTCGTACAAGTGAGAGGTTTACCGCAATTAAACTCGGTTCAATCCACTATTTTTTACATTTAAGAATGCCTGTATCAAGTCAGGAATATGACAGTTGTTGTCCATTCGTTTGATGTGTTTTTCTTTCATTTGATTTTGCTATTTGATAAGGGAATTTCCGTTTTTAATTTTCCTCGGAGTTCCATATTTTTGTTATTTTACTTTTTGCATAACTTGAAAAGCACTTATTGTTTTTACACGAAACACGATATCTTTCGCGATACAATCGGTTCTTTGCAACAATTAAAAAGTCCATTATTCTATGGACTTTTGATTTCCGATTAACAACAGATGATGAAACTCAGTTACTTGTTTATAGTTTCTATATCACTGCATATTTAATTTTTTTCGTTTACATACTTTAATAGTGTACTTCAATTTGAAGCGTATTAAGGACGCCCATGAATCCTGCATAGATATTTCAATTTTCATTTTAAGATATAGAGTATTTCAATTTTCGACGCATAAGGTATACAAGTTATATGGACATCAGTATATTATTCAAATTTCTCTATACTCAATAATTAAACAAAATTTCAAACTGAAACTAAAGGTTAATGAAAACGAAAGTAATCAAAATAATCAAATATGGGCAAATCAAAAGCATGATGTATCATTCGTTTGAGCTTTTGATTTTGCCATTTTGGGATTTTCCGTTTTGAATTTTCCTATGAGTTAAGTATTTTAAGTGATTTTACCTTATACACTTATCTCATAACATAAAACAAAATAAATAAAAACAAACAACAACATATGATAACGATAGCACATTTTACTTACATGGGTTTTCTTTTCAGGAGCCTGAAACAAACAAATGAGTATGTTATGTTTGAAACATGCAAATGTATTAATATTAATCATGTTAAGATTTGGGACCAAAACAAATACAGAACCTATAGAATCATAAATGTTCATATCATCGTCATCCAATGGAATGTTTTATTTGTATTTACAATGTCCAATGTTGTAGACAGTCAAATAAACACGGACAGAAACAATTTATCTGATTAATTTGTTAATATTGTAAGAAAAATCGGGATCCGACAACTTTCATTCGCGTGTGAAGACTTTCTTGCAGTATAATTTTCAACTTTATAAAAAAGAAAATAACAAAAAAATACCTATCTCAAAGAAAACGTCAAATTGAAAAGACCCTTATCAAAAAGCGAAATCAAAATAGCAAACATATGATTTTTAATTTGTTGTTTCTTGTGTATAATTCGGAGTTAATATGACGTCCATTATCACTTAACTAGTATACATATTTGATATGGGGCCAGCTGAAAGACGCCTCCGGTGCGAGAGTTACCATCGGTGGCCTTCTGCTGTTGTGTACTCTATGGTCGGGTTGTTGTCTCTTTGATACGTTCCCCATTTCCATTCTTAAATTTATATCTATGTATGACAGTAGCATAAAATGGCATTATATTGAGAAAAAAGTGCGAACAAAACAAGTACCGAGCCAAGCCAAAAGAAAATTACCAAAAATGGATTTCTAATAAAGAAAATTTATTATAAAGACAAATATAAAAAAACTATAACACGGAATAAGGACGGTAAACAACAACGTCGGTATATATTATCTATACATCAAGACCATGTTGTGTTATTTTTTAAGTTGATACCGAATATTTATCAGCATGTTCTAATTATCTTCGAATAAACCTTTTGTAAAAAATGGACGAGACGTTCTTTGACATAACCCTGGTTTATCAACTTTCTGCTTAGACACTGGAACCGTTTTATAAAGTCTGAGCATCAGCTGCAAGCACTTATCTATCGCATGAGTCGGGGAATGTGTACGTATATACCATATGAAGGTGAAGTTTTTATTTTGTTGCTAATCAAGGTGGTTTTTTTTAATTTTATAACGCGTTTGTCATAGATCATATCATTAAGATACAGAGGAACCCGTGTCTGTTGTTTCTCTAATTTTTGGTTTTGTATGATAGATTAATGGCACCTAATCTAAAAAGTTTAGATTGATAATGCATGGAAAGACCAACATCAATATATCTGAACATGAAATTAAATTATCTAGCTTCTTTGTTCCACTTGGTTTTTAAAAGTGTAAGAAGGAACTCCAAATAATATGAAAAACCGACGTAATCGACAAAGAGAAGTGCATAGTTCGTTCCCATAAGAAAGCCGGACATTTGTTAAAAATTCTAAATTTTTACAAATATGAAGTCAAAAAGAAACTTCAAATTCAAAATTTCAAAAAATATGTTGTCAAAATGAAACTCCGGCATACTGACCACTTCTATGCTGACAGTCTAATTATGATACCCAAGGAGATGAACTATTTGGTACTTTGTTGTCAGTTTCTCTTCATCTTATGAATTTTGATTGTTCGTTTATTGTCTTTCTCCTCTATTATGTAAGCGTTCAAAGTCGTCAGATTGACATTTTCAGCCTGGATTTTATATAAATATTTCAAATTTTCTTCCAAGATTAAATGTGTTGTAATCCATTGCATATCATTGCAAACAAATTAATCAACTTTTTCAAAGGCACTCTGTCTATTGTTATTATCCTTTTTTGATATTTTCAATAAAAGATTTAAAACAGTGTTTTTAAAATTATGACACAATGTACATACCTGTATTATCGCACAAATTGCTACTAGTATAGTTATTGCTAGTGTAATAATTAAAACTGTCATGTAGAAAGTAGTATCATAGGAAGTTTTGTCAGGATCAGTTGAACATGATCTATTAGTTATGTTGCATATACATCCATTTAGATCAATTTGTTGGGTATTGTTACAATTTTCGCAAAATTCTGTACAAGAAACGCAAGATCGGTTATTTTCACTCATAAAGTATCCATCCGGGCAATTCATAACACAAATGAAATGAACTTGTAAGGTATTCCTATTGTCCGTGAAATTAATCGGTGGCAGGGACGTTGTTGAGCTTTTTGAATTTAAATTAAATGTTGACGCGGAACTTTCTGTATGATTTTCCGTAGGAAGGAATGTATTTAAATTTGCCTTGGTTGTTATATTCCCATCTATAAACGTTAGATCTTCACATGATGTTGTATTAACGGCACTAAGTGATGTGTGTAAAAGAAGACCTGTCGGACAAGATCTTTGACATGTGATTACATCGTTACAGTCCAGAATACACTCTGTAAAGTTTGCCTGAAACAAAACAAAAAGAAATATATATGAAAAATGAGTTCACCAAACAATTTTAATCATCTATTTGTTGTGTTTCATTTGTGAAATAATTTACACAACTTTGTCATTATAAATGCATTCAAGAAGTTCCATCGAACTTGCTGTGCTTCGGTCGCTAATTCTGAAGATTTTGTTTTTCTTTTATTTAGAAATCCGTATTTTCGTGCCAGTTTAAGGGGTACTAGCTGTTGGGCTGGAGATACCCTCTGGGACTCGCAGTCTTCCAGCAGAAGTATTGATCAGTGGAAGTAACATAATTAACGATACCAATTGTATTTGCACCAGATGCGTCAGTGAACATCGAGGCCAAATCATTGAAATTCAAAAATGTATCAAAAAATGAAGAGCGATACAAATGAAAAAAGAATAAATCCAAGAAGGAATCAAAGCTTTGATTGAGAAAGATATGTAAAAAAAATAAGTTCTATTTTGTTATTTCTTTCCATACTTAATTCAGTGATCACAGGAATAAATCTCTTTTCAGACCTAAAAGATTTCTCTTAGATTTACGTCAAATGTTTGGTTCTTGATATCAGTAAATTTGATGTCTGTTTTATAGTCTGTTTGTTGTTTTATATGTTTCCCCCCTTCTTAGAAGACAGTCTCGCGTATTATTTACGTCAATTTTACCCTAATGTATCGTTTTGTTAACAACTCGTATAAATACTTAGGTTGACGTGTTGCTGGTTTTATTTTAGATATTGAACAAATATTTCACGTTTGGCAATCTTAAGGTCAAAACTTAAGTATGCAATAGTTGTCTTCTATGGTAGTCGATTTCTTTATGTCTTCTTTTTGGGGAGTCAAAAGCTTACAACTCTAATCAGCTTCATTTGATTTGAAAGTAACTATTCGAAATGACATAACATGAATTTCAACTCCGGTAAAATAACAAAACAAACAGCTGAAACTGATACTAAAGATACAAAAGTGACCTTCAAATTCATTGTACAAAAATAAACTGACAACGCCGCCATGACAAAAAAAGAAAAAAGACCAATAGACAAACAATAATACACAAACCACAAAACGCCTCTCTTAGTCAATTATTTGTATGGTTGACCTATTCAATGAACCTTTATAGTTATCAAAGGTACCAGGTTTATAATTTAGTACGCCAGACGCGCGTTTCGTCTACATAAGACTCATCAGTGACGCTCATATCAAAATATTTATAAAGCCAAACAAGTACAAAGAGGAGAATATTTTCAGTATAAAGCTTCAATGTGTTATGTTATGCTGTGTTGTTCTTGTGTGTTTAATTACCACATATGTAAAAATGCTACTGTCAAACTTGTTTTACTACCAAGCATTGGAAAACTGCCGAAAATGGTAAGAATTAGATTTCAGCTAAATATTGTGTTGAGGAAAATAAGATGATCTTGTATTTTACTGTACGCAATCACAAATGCTTCTTAAAGTCACATGAAACAAATGACTGGTGAAAAAAAAATGTTTATCCAATTCTTGAACAAATGTATGCATATATCATAAACTTAGTCTTTTTATCATGTTTTACGCATCCATTTCGTATAATCGTCGAAACAATATTTCACTCGGTCGGTGTTTTTTGTGAAAATATGGCAGGGAATAATCAATGGTGTGCTGTGAAGCCGAAATTGACAGATTGTCATCTTTCAACAAAAAAGCAGGTATATTCAGGTAAGCACGTGTATAACATGCACATTACGAGTATATTTCGGTGACGGAACGATGTTAATGTTTGTTGACCCTCTCAGACAATTTGGTTTTCCCCTTCGTTCTTGCCTAATTCCGAACACCAGATTTTTACGAGAAAGGTCACGCCGAGGTAACTGAAACATGTCGGAAATTTGTCGTCTGAAAGCCAACAATTTAAAAAAAGCTTCTTTTTTTTTAAATTTAGACAATAAAAGAATTTTCTTCTGATAAAAGTATATGTATAATAAGTTTCATAATACAAACCAGCCATTTAGTTTTTAAAAAAAATACACATTTTTAATTTTTTTAAATTTTTTAAGTATCATACTGCTTTATTGTGTTGTTATCTCATTGATGGAGTCAATCAAGCTCGTTTCGAAAAACTACGAGTAACGAATAGGTAACGAATAGGTAACGAATAGGTAACAGGGTATTAACCGAGCGCTGGAACGAGTACATGCGCGCTAATAGGGTCATTTAATCTCTAAGAACACATTGTTACCGTCAGAGACATGGACACAATTGAAAATCCTTTTCTAAAAGGTGCAACGTACAACAAACGTATTAAAAGCGAATAAGTAACGAAGAGGTAACATGGTATTAACCGAGCGCTGGAACGGGTACATGCACGCTAATAGGGTCATTTAATCTCTAAGAACACATTGTTACCACCAGAGACATGGACACAATTGAAAATCCTTTTCTAAAAGGTGCAACGTACAACAAACGTATTATAAGTGAATAGGTAACGAATAGGTAACAGGGTATTAACTGTGCGCTGGAACGGGTACATGCGCTCTAATAGGGTCATTTCATCTTTAAGAACACATTGTTACCACCAGAGACACGAGCACAATTAAAAAACGATTTATTTCAAGGTGCAACATATACTTACCCGGCGCATTAAAAGCGAATAAGGAACGAATAAGTAACAGGGTATTATCCGAGCGCTGGAACGGGTACATACGCGCTAATAGGGGTATTTCATCTATAAGAACACATTATTACCACCAGAGATATGAACACAATTGAAAATCCTTTTCTAAAAGGTGCAACGTACAACAAACGTATTAAAAGCGAATAAGTAACGAATAAGTAACAGAGTATTATCCGAGCGCTGGAACGGGTACATATGCGCTTATAGAGTTATATCACCTCTAAGAACCCAAATCTACCACCAGAGACAAAAAAACAATTGAAAATCATGTTTTAAAAGGTGCAACGTATGATACACGTATTATAAGCGAATTATAAGCGAGTGATGGAACGAATTAAACAAGGTAACAGCATGCTCCGAAACGATGTACACCCTGCTAACATGTTTAACCCCACCATATTATGTTAGTATGTGCCTGGATCTAGACAAGAGCCTGAAATTAAGTAGTTATCGTTTATTTTTGTGTTACATATTTGTTTTCCGTTTATTTTTTTGTATATGAAATACGGCCGTTAGTTTTGTTGTTTGAATTGTTTGAGATTGTCATGTCTGGTCCTTTTATAGGTGACTTCACGGTTTGGGCTATGCTCATTGTTGAAGGCCGTACAGTGACCTATAAATGATAATATCTGTGTCATTTTAGTCTATTGTGGGGTGTTGTCTCATTGGCAATCATACCACATCTTTTTTTATGCAAGCGCTAACACGGTGATTTCATCCCTTCGAACCAAGATCCATCTTCAAACATACGAACATGAAGCAGTTAAAAGGTAGAACGTATAAAAATCAAATAAGGAACAAATGAGTATCGAACATAAAGTAAAATGATCGGTTGAGCACAAACACTGTAAATAGGTCATAAAAAGATCATTTTACCTCAACAAATTTAAAACTATTACCAGATATAAGAGTATAAACAATTAAAAAGGGGGAAGGATATTAAAAATCGAATAAGTAACGAATAAGGAATAGGGAATAAGTAACGAATAGGTAACGATAGGGAATAGGGAATAAGTAACGAATAGGTAACGAATAGGGAATAGGGAATAGGTAACGAATAGGTAACGAATTGGGAATAGGTAATAGGTAACGAATAGGTAACGAATAGGGAATAGGGAATAGGTAACCAATAGGTAACGAATAGGAAATAGGGAATAGGTAACGAATAGGGAATTGGGAATAGGTAACGAATAGGGAATAGGGAATAAGTAACCAACTTGACGTCCATGTGTCTCGCCGACTAAATGAATCTAATAAATGTTTTAAAATCTTCGACTGTAGACTGTATGTTATGTTAACTGGAAGAAAAACAAAGCATATTTATGATCACTTATAAGTAATACTAGTATACGGAAAAAACAGGAAATAATTTTTTCAAAATTACCTTCTAGATACTAGCTTTTGATCGTAAACTATTTTTTTTAAAGTTTACTACAAATCCAGGACAGTTAAAAGAAAGTTAGCAAATTTCTAAAACTTTAACCACAGAGTGAAAAATAAAGTCCCAAAAGTACTGAACTCCGTGGAAAAATCAAAACGACAAGTCCCTAATTAAATGTCAAATTCAAGAGCTCAAACACATCAAACAAATGGACAACAACTGTCATATTTCTGAATTGGTAAAGGTATTTTCACAAGTGGAAAATGGTGGAATAAATCTGGATGTATAGCTAGGTAAACCTCTCACTTGTATGACAGTCGCATGAAATTTCGTTTTGTTGACATCGATATGTGAACAAAACAAACATGCATAATAGGAAAAAATGTTACAAATAGGGGTTCAGCAGTCAACCTTGTGTTAACTGGCAAAACTCCGTTTAAAAGTAGAAAACGAATTTTCTTCTGGATACTATCTTATGAATATAAATCACAAAAATGCTTAACTCCTAGGAAAATCCAAAACGGAAAGTCCTTAATCAAATGGCAAATTAAAAAAATCAAACACATAAAACGATTTGACAACAACTGTCATATTCCTGACTTGGTGCAGGCGTTTTAATTAAGTAGAACATGGGGAGTTTAACCTGCTTTATGGCTAGCGAAATCTCTCATTTGTATGACAGGCGCATAAAATTCTTTGTATTGACAACGATGTGTGAACAAAACAAACAGACATTATAGGTAAAAATGTCAAAAATATGGGTACAGCAGTCAACATTACGTTAAAGCGCAGAACAACTAAGTAGATATAGGAAGATGTGGCGTGAGTGTCAATGAGACAACTCTCCATCCAAATAACAATTTATAAAAGTTAACCATTATAGGTCAATGTATGGCCTTCAACACGGAGCCTTGGCTCACACCAAACAACATGCTATAAAGGGCCCCAAAATTACTAGTGTAAAACCATTCAAACTGAAAAAACCAACGGTCTAAGTCCGTTTATACAAAAATTACTGTTGGATACTATCTTATGAACAAAAATAAGCTTCTGTCCAAGTTGGCAGAAATAAACAGCTTTAACTTGTTAGCATGATCGTTCCTTCAGAACTACTCATCTTTGCATTTTGATTAACTATTATATAAAAATGAAATGCTTTTTTCATTTTATTTCAGTATTCCTTCGACCGGATACCCAATTTATTATCTAGTTAAGTCACCAATAGTTAAGGTGGTATGGGTGTCTTTTGCCATCTTGGATTATAAAAAATAGAGAACCTAAGGTCCAGATTTTCAATAAAGTTAGCAAAATATGATGCAGGAATGCAGATATCTAATGTGAATTTTCATTCTAAAAAATTGTCTAAGATGGGATGCGATATGTTAGAAAAACACAAATTATGGAGAAAGGCCAAAATCTATGAATGATTAGATCTTAATTCTTTTGTATGAACTAAATCAAATGTTTAATTAACTTGATTTAATCGTTAAAACGTCAGGATAGAAATATTATATCAACTACTGAAATATAACATGATTTATATATAATGGAAAAAAAATATATTGTGTAAGGAATCATGCATACAAAAACAAACTGTGGTTTTTAAAAACGCGAGATATTTCATTTTCCAGTAGTTTTACTTTAATGCCAAATAACCAATAAGGATGAATACAGATTATTTCTCTTGAAATCCAACTCAAATGTGGAAATATGGATTATATTTAAACGAATTTAAATAAAATTTGATTACCTAAGTCACGGGTTGGAGATGATTTTGAAGGATACTCAAGTAAAAAAAACACATAATTTATGTAATAAACTTACTTCTGAACCAATTTGTGATATAAGCAACAACATCAGTACACATAGCTTATCCATATTGTAAATGTCGGTTATGTTAAACATCCATTTTCATATAAATGTGTTGGGTACTGCCAACAAGGTAAATACATAGTACAATGCCAATTGCGTGACCAATCGGGCATTATTCAACGCACACAGACTTAAATAACCCCTTTAGATATTCTTTAACATTTATAAAGATTAAATCTATCCTACTTAAGAAAGAGGACGATTTCATTGTCCCGCAACTCATCTACAACCATACAAAGTCGGACATTTTTGTGATATGAAATATAAAAGTAGTGTTTTGTACTTCCTGAATTTGTCTTTGAAACAATCTGTAAAACGCCATTTTTTTGAAAAAATAACCAAATTTGTATACCGTTATCGATCCGTGTCGTTATTGTTTTTTTGCTTCGATTTAAAATGGCACTAGCTGTCAAATTCATGTTCAACAATTTGACTCAAATTCTCATGTTTTATCTATAACCATGTAAAACCTTTATCCAAATTTATTAAGTCTTAGGTAAATAATTTACAGGGCATGGGCTCGATAAATGTAGCATCGTTTTGTGTGTATTTGACGCCATCTAATTAATTATCGAGTTGACCTCCGAAGACCTCTGATGGTAATAAAGCCATATAAACATACATTAAGATATAAACAGAAAGCGAATTCTAGCAATTGGATTTCTAGGTCTGTTTAATTTTATATTATAGATTAAAAATATAAGTCAATTATCGGTTTTACATGTATAAGAATTATTGTGGATCGAATCAATCAACTGATTTATCTGTGTTTCACTTTCAATGTTGACATTCTTTTGCCGTTACATAATCACACACGTATTATTCATGCGTTATGCATCTTTAGCTTTGCGTTTAGATTGATTTTCACATGATTACGGATTCATTAAGGTCAAATTATTCACTTGCATATAATTAATTATCAATGTTTCCTAGCTTAATTTGACAAAATTGAACCAAACAGCCTTCTAATAGCGAATCATTATTTCAGTATTTCACGTTCATAAATGATTAAACAAAAATAATCTACAGTATATATCTCGTAGATTGCGGCCCTATAAGTATGAATCCAGACGATGATTTTTTTTTTTTTTTTAAATATTTGACATAATGCTATCCCGGGGCCTTGTAAACCTTACTATACAATTGGGATTTTATCATCGTTGAATGGCGTTAGATGTCCGATAGTTAATGACATTCATCTTTTTTTGGTCTTAATAGATAGTTGTCATACTACATCTTCATCTTTTCATTTGAAATCGAATAAGTTAAGCTAACGAATGTTCATCATGAGTGTTTCCATTATGTCAGGGATATAAGCCGATAACAGTCCATTCTGTAAAATATTGGACAGGTCTGAGGTCGCAATATTGACTGTTAGAGGCTTATATCTTACTAATTAGATTCTGAATACACATTTAATCCAAATTTGAAACAACACAAACACTAATAACGACATGTCTAGTTTTGGATTACAAAGAGGATATAGTCAAAGCATCTAATAATGGCAAGTTTTATATATATTATATTTCAAAATATAGTCCTCTCCTATTAGTTTCTTATTTCTTCTCGGGTTTTATTTTTTACTAGTGAATGTGACAAAAAGAAAAGCATATGAAGACAGGTTATTGTTGAACCATATCAAGTGCACAGCAGTCGATTTTATTTCAAATATATAATTAATATGAACAAATAAAGAGATAACATACTGCAATCAGTTATATTCTTTTGAAGGAATTTTCAAAAGACTGTTATGACTGTTATTGTAAACCCAAACGGTACCACCTGAATAACCCCCCTTTTTCTGTTTTTTTTTCTTTCTGCAAGGTCTGTCGCTATTGTTTTGTTTATTTGTGTCCCTTGGTTTTTTTTAAATGTTACCGAAACGTAATTGTGTCTCGATTTTCTTTGGAAAAACAACTTTTTATAAAACGATCACTGCAAACAGACTGTTATCGGACACACGATTGGTTTGTTTGGCAGATAAAATTCGGTAAAGGTCATCCTTTATTCAGACTTCTTTCCATATTCATCGTCGATCATAAGTGAAAGGTTGCATTATATTCACGTTTAAGCAATAATATCAGACTTCAAAAACATGGCTTGCTAAATATTCAATTTTTCATTTCACAAGTGACATCAAAACGTCATTTTTTGTCGAGCCTGCAACTTTTGTTGCAGAAAGCTCGACATAGGGATAGTGATCCGGCGGCGGCGGCGGCGGCTACGGCGGCTACGGCGGCGGCGGCGGTGTTAGCTCACTTCTTAAAAGCTATATATTTTAGAAGGTGGAAGACCTGGATGCTTCATATTTCGTATATAGATGCCTCATGTTACGAAGTTTCCGTCAGTCACATGTCCATTGTCCTTGACCTCATTTTCATGGTTCAGTGACCACTTGAAAAAAAAGTTCAGATTTTTTGCAATGTTAAATTCTCTTTTACTGTAAGTAATAGGATAACTATATTTAGTATGTGCGTACCTTGCAAGGTCCTCATGCCCGTCAGACAGTTTTCACTTGACCTCAACCTTATTTCATGGATCAGTGAACAAGGTTAAGTTTTGGTGATCAAGTCCATATCTCAGATACTATAAGCAATAGGTCTAGTATATTTGACTGTAAGGTGTACATGTCCAACTGGCAGGTGTAATCTGACCTTGACCTCATTTTCATGGTTCAGTGGTTATAGTTAAGTTTTTGTGTTTTGGTCTGTTTTTCTCATACTTTATGCAATAGGTCTACTATATTTGTTGTAGGGAATGATTGTAAGGTGTACATGTCTAGCGGGCAGATGTCATCTGACCTTGACCTCATTTTCATGGTTCAGTTGTTATAGTTAAGTTTTTGTGTTTTGGTCTGTTTTTCTCATACTTTATGCAATATGTTTACTATATTTGTTGTATGGAATGATTGTAAGGTGTACATGTCTAGCGGGCAGATGTCATCTGACCTTGACCTCATTTTCATGGTTCAGTGGTCAAAGTTAAGTTTTTGAGTTTTGGTCTTTTTATCTAATACTATATGTCATAGGTCAACTATATTTTGTGCATGGAAATATTTTATGATCTATATGTCAGTTGTGCAGGTTTTATTTGACTTTGACCTGGTTTTCAAGGTTCATTGCTCAGTGTTAAGTTTTTGTGTTTTGGTCTATTTTCTTACACTATAAGCAATAGGTCAACTATATTTGTTGTATGGAAGCATTGTTAGCTGTACATGTCTGCCTGGCATATGGTTCAACTGACCTTACCCTCATTTTCATGGTTCATGTTAAGTCTATGTGACAGTCGTAATAAAGCTTTATATTTAGGAGTATCAACATAATATCAATGATTAGTAAAGAAGGCGAGACATTTCTGTGTGTGCACTCTTGTTAACATATGTATGTATATATATATACGTCTGAGTCAGTGACACCTCTACAACAGATTTATCCATCGGATCACCAGCAATGATGTGAAAGCAAGTTTACAGATCTAACATTGTTGGGTTGGTGTTTAGATGAGTTGTATATATATATATACAACTCGTCTATTGGCCAACAATGTTAGATTTTTAAATTTGCTTTCACAAATTTTTTGTTCTTCCCTCGCCGGGATTCGAACCCATGCTACTGAGATATCGTGACACCAAATCGCCTGCACTGTAGCCATCCCGCTAGACCACACAACCACCTGGGCTTCATAAAAATGAAGCTTTCGGTGGCCGGGTGTTATCTTTCCATGTCAGTTTTAATCTAGCGTCGTACTACAGTACATGATATATAAGGCATGGAGATGTTATTTTTACAGATCAGCTAAATTATCTATAGTAAAGGATCCTACAAATTAATGTAAGATACAGTCACAGAAAATAATTATATTTATAAGTACGTCTGAGCCAGTGACAACTCTACAACAGATTATATATATATATATATATGTATGTACGTATATCTCTCCGTTATTCGGATAGCTGCGAGTGTACAGTGGAATCTGTGTACACTCCCAATCGGGATTTATGGAGATGTGTCACTAACGTATCTACAACAATATTTACAAGGACAATCCGCATTCCAACACAGAGGGAGTGATAGGACACCGGACAGTCTGTCATAATGGTGGAAGAAGCTGAAGTACTCGGAGGGAACCACCGGACTTCTCGGAGTGAACAGACAAACCGAAAAGATATTAGTAGACTGATCTCCAGGTCAATTTGGCCTATCAAGGCCCCGAAAGTACCAATTCTAGTTTAAACTCTGGTCCGATCACGATACCAGTGATGTGTGCGGGAGGGTGAAAATCAACCTTTTGATAAACTGAAATTTTCAGCAAGCCGAGACAGAATCGTACTCGGGACTTGCAACACTGTAGACATCGGTCTTTTTCTCTTGATAAAATTTTATTCAAGTATGTACAATAAAATATAATAAACAAGAATGTGTCCTCAGTACACGAATGCCCCACTCGCGCTATCATTTTCCATGTTCAGTGGACCGTGAAATTGGGGTAAAAACTCTAATTTGGCATTAAAGTTAGAAAGATCATATCATAGGGAACATGTGTACAAAGTTTGAAGTCGATTGGACTTCAACTTCATCAAAAACTACCCTGACCAAAAACTTTAACCTGGAGCGGGACAGACGGACGGACGAACGGACGCACAGACCAGAAAACATAATGCCCCTCTACTATCGTAGGTGGGGCATAAAAATTCACCAGGCAGACCCCGGTGTCACAAACAGATAGTTGCATGTAGTAAGTTAAAATACAGATAGTCAATCTAAGTTAAGATATGTTATATATCATCTTGTTTAGTTTAAAATTAATACAATTTCTCTGCATGGTTATCTGTTACTTTTAAAACAGGATTGTCACACAGAAAACATCTTACTGATGAAATATTAAAATTAAGGTAGTGAAATTAGACAATCACATCCGTCTAAACCACCAAACCACGAATCACTAGTTTGACCAGGTGATGTCAACCTATCAAGTCATACTTTTATTCCACAATAACTGATGCAAGCTATACTTTACTGTAGTTTTAACATCGGTAGGCATTATCTTCGTGGTTATTTTCGCCCGAGCGATAGCACTTAACTATAATACCACAAATATAATGCCTACAAATGTTAGTTCAGTGGTTGTCGTTTGTTAATGTGTTACATATTTGTTTTTCGTTTTGTTTTTTTATATATATAAACAAGTGTGGACACAGATCAGTGTGGATAGTATGTTTGGATGTTTGACCGTGTTTTGTATGACAATAGAAATTCTATGTTTTTCCCATATTTTTAACTGTGTTGCACAATATGACAACCAACCTGAGCACTAGGATAGTTGTTTATTTTTTAAAATATTTAGCTTTTTATGTTCAAAACCGGCATGGAAGAGACACTAATTGTATTAATTGCCAAATGATTATGATAGAATATGTTCCACATCTTTGATTTTGGATACATTTTGAAGCTAGGAGAGGAACACATAACAGGTTAATTTTCATGGTTTTCATGATGTGATTTTTTTTTATATGGAAGATGGAATCTGAGAACATGTATTTGCTTACTATTTATATGGTTCTATTTATATTACTTTGTGGAGGATCATCATGATCATAAGTCAAAGATTTCGTTTTAATGTCGAAATTGTTTCTCAGATTAGAAAACATTTAATTGTTTTAGGAATTAATTTACTCAGTTTAGAAGACATTAGTAATAACAATGCCTGACATGATGCTTGGGGCTAGATAAGCTAGAGAGTAATTTCTAAACTTCTGTGTTATTCTATATCAATTATTTGAAAATATTTCCTCCAAAGCAGGTCAAAGCAAAAAAAATAAAATTGCCCAGTATGAAAATGATATCATCAAAAGAACCTTTGTGAGCATGCTTCAAAGACTCATAAAAAAATATAACTGCTACAGAAGTCATCTGATAAAATTTCAAGTGGATAAGAACAGGGACAGATCCAGCCATTTTAAAAAGGGAGAGGGGTTTCCCAACCCAGGACAAAAAGGGGGGGGGGGGTTCCAACTATATGTCCCCATTCAAATACATTGATCGGCCAAAAAAAAAGGAGGGGTTCCAACCCCTGGATCCGCCAAGAATGAACATTTACTTATTATTTCTAAAGATCTAAAAAGATATAGTATTCAATATGAAAAAGGTTTTGCAAAAATATTCTCTTTTCAATTCATTTTGTGATATGGATACAAATATAGGTAATACCAAAACAGTAGGGCAGTTTTGTTGTGGTATGAAGGTGTATTGTAGAAATTAATAATTGCTGTCAATTCACAAAAATTAAGAAATAAACAAATGAATGATAAATGTTGAACATGTACAATGAAATATAGTTGTAGAATTCAATTAGGCCAAATAGGCCTTATATTTTTTTTATAACACACTGGATGACCATTTACACTCAGGACTAAGGTTTCATGTAGGCAGTCTAGATGTATAAGATAAAGTGTAACATAACAATCAGGCATCATATTTGTAGTAGCTAGAGTAGCGTTGTTTGATAAAGCGTTTTTTTTATATAAATTTGTCTAATGGACAAAAATGTTTGATTCAAATCTAAATAAAATGCTATTATCTCCCTATTACTTACATTGTACATAAAATGGATACAACTTTGATAATTCCTTGTACATGAGAGTTGTCTGTCAAATCTTTATTTCCCAATGAATGAATTGCATAACAATGAACTGAGCTCAAAGCTAGGCACTTTCATAATACACTTGGAAAAAGAGCTCAATCCAGTGATATACTTTGTACTACGTATATACAGGTCCTTCATAAACATCCATCGACCAAAACCATATCTCAATAACATGCCATACTACGTATACATGGTTGGATCATAAGTCCTGAAGTGAAACACATGAATTTTATTATTGTATTTTAAGTATAAATACCTTTTTATACGCCCGTCAAAATTTTGACGGGACGTATTATGGTATACAAATGTCCGGTGTCCGTCCGTCTGTCTGTCCGTCTGTCTGTCCGTCCGTCTGTCCGTCTGTCCGTCTGTCCGTCTGTCTGGCTGGCGTAAACATGTCGCACCGTAACTTGAGAACGACCTATCCAAATTTCATGAAACTTAATATAGTTGTTTCTTATGATGGTCAAATGATCTGTATACTTTTTGGTGAAAATGAGATTTAAACTTTTTGAGTTACAGCACTTTGTAACCAAAACAGGGGTGTTTTTTTCACATGTCGCACCGTATCTTAAAAATGATTCTTGATTATGGCTTAAAACTTTAAAGACTTCTTAGTTATATTAATTTTAATATCTGTATACTTTTTGGTGATGATTCAAAATTTCATTTTTGAGTTATTGAGTATTTTGTAAAAAGGGGGAGGTTTTTTTTACATGTCGCGCCATATCTCAAAAACGATTTATGATTATTGCTTAAAACTTTACACATGTCTTTGTTATATTAATCTAAAGATCTGTATACTTTTTGGTGATGATTCAAAATTTTATTTTTGAGTTATTGAGTACTTTGTACAAAAAGGGGGAGGTTTTTTTCTACATGTACCGTTTCTCAAAATCAATTTATGATTATTGCTTAAAACTTTACACACTTCTTTGTTATATTAATCTAAAGATCTGTATACTTTTTGGTGATGATTCAAAAATTTTATTTTTGAGTTATTGAGTATTTTGTTAAACAGGGGAGTTTTTTTTTACATGTCATGCCGTATGTCAAAAATAATTTATGATTTTTGCTTAAAACTTAACACACTTCTTTGTTATATTAATCTAAAGATCTGTATACTTTTTGGTTTTGATACAAAATTTTATTTTAGTGATATTTAGTTTTTTGTAAAAAAAAAAAAGGGAGTTGGGGGTTTCACATGTCCAGCCGTGTCTAAAAAACAATATATGGTTATTGCTTAAAACTTTCTCAGAAACTGTTTATAATTATTGCATAAAACTTCCACACAAAACTTGGGCGTATCATGAGCTCATGGCGCAGCTGTTTATTAAACTTTCACAAAGGAGAAGGTCCGGTAAGGGCCGATTTTAGCCTCAAATTTCAGGATCATTTAACGAAAGATTTTTTGGACACTTTTTAAACAGTTAAGTGTCTATTTCAATTGATTCAATAAGTTTATGTGAAAGATTTTAACTGATTTAGTCCCGTCCTTAAAAACGCTCCGATTCAAGCTTAAAGATGAAAAATCTATCAAATATGCAAAAAAAAAACGTCACTTTTCAGATGGTTTTTGTCAAAATGAAAGTGGCCGCATCCGTGTTCATCCTCAACCTTTATGTATGTTATGTATTATCATCAAATACAACTTGCATTTCAATATCATGAATTAACAGCCACTTTCGTTTAAGACGGAAACCGTTTAAAATTTAACTAAAATGCTAAAATTGTGAAGATTTTAGTAATTTAGCTTGACTTAATGATGTTAGTACCCGATATGTGTGCACTGTATTGTCAAAAACAGCCAATATTTGTGTAGCAGAAGCCTTCTACTTTCCAATAAATAGATAAAAGATTTTATTTTCACAATTTTGTAAAACTGCTATATTTTGGGGCCAAAAATGGGTCTTACTACTCCAAAGAGATAAAAGCATTCAGTATCTATCAAATATCAATCACTTCATGCGCAAATTGATATATAGGTTGAGTGCTCCTCTGTTGGAAATAAGAACATTTCTCCACCTAATTTTAGTTAAGTGATGAAGAAACATTCAAAACTGTAAAATTTTATTGAGAGTTTCTATTTACAAAAAATATACCATCACCACTGAATCAATAATATATGTAAACATATAAGATAAGACAAAAACTGACATTCGGGCTTTACTCCACCTTCATTTCTAAAGTCCATGTTCAAATCTGACTTCATGATAAAATAGGATTCCATATCGACTAGCCGCAACGAAATACCAGTTTTAAAATGATAGGTGGTACCAAAATTTTCAACGACATATTCTAAATATTGCTAATATATGTAATGCATTTCATAATAATTCTTCTCAAAACATTGCTATATTTTTCATCATTTAGTCTTTTGTTCAAACTGTGTATTGACCTCTAGATGTCTTTCAATTACATCCAGGTTGGTTTGGGTTGATGTCTGATTATTGTACATGTCTGTTATACATCAATGTGGGATTTGTTAACATAAATAACAACTATTCCTTAAAAATTCAAATAAAATGGATGCAAGAAATTAAAAGTCATCGATAGGCATTCTACTTTCAATAACCAGCTGGGCTATGAGCGCATGATAGGCTTGTCACATGTACTAAGAATAAAATTCAATTACTTCTCAATGTCAAATAAGAAATTTATGAAAATCAAACAGGGAGTTTACATCAATAGATATAAACAATGCACCAAAGTTTTATGGGAATTGTTGATAACATTATCAGAAACTTGAAAATTCCCTCTTTTTAATATATAATTATAAAACCCCATAACTTGGATATGTTAAATTTATAAGTTTTAATCTACAGGCAACAGCTTACATCACTAGATATCAACAATTCACCAATGATTCATGAGAATTGCTGAAAGCAATTTTGACATAAAATTTTGAAAACTGGAATATCCCCCCTTTTTTTAGGACTCGGAAACATAAATTCTAAAATTTGTAAAAAAAAGAGCAAAAGGAGCTCACGTCGATAGATATAATTTTATTAAAGCCTTTTAAAGTTAATGTCTGACATGTTGACAACAGACGGACAGACAGACTGACAACAGTATTCCATTATACATCCTGTAAACAGGCCTATCCTATGCAAATGAGAAAACCTTATACTGTATATTCTGTTGTAGATGTTAATGTATTGATATAAAGATTAGAGATTTATATATAAAAAAAAAACTTTCATGGCATCAAAACTATTAAGTATTTTCATTTGTTCTGTTCATTAATAGCTATAGTGGAACATGTACATGAGGACTGGGATGAAATCAATTATAAATGTATGCATGTATAGTTCAATTCTGATCAATTGTTTCATGGTAAATAAGTTGTAGTAGGCTGTTTGAAGTTTGCAGCATATTCAACTTTGAACATCTTTTTCAGGTCTGCAATCCATATACATTGTAGAACAAAGTATATGTGGTATGATTGCCAATGAAACGACTATCCACAGAGGTTTGAATAACAATTTGTGAAAGTAAATATAGGCAACTATACAGCCTTCAAAAAAGAGGGGAAAAAAACAGTCAAGACTTGTTAAACACGCAACAATCAAATTGAGAAAAAGTAATGGCCTGATTTACAACACCCCCACCCCCCATAAATAAAAACAAAGTTCTAAAAAAGGTAAGAAGTTAATAAAGCCTAATCAACTTATTAAGGAGGATCTGGAGGGGATTCATTTTATTCCAAACAACTTTTCTTTAGGGTGGATACATACATGCCATATAATAATTACAAAGAGTAAGGCCAACAAAAAATATATGTCTGTTTTAAGTCAGGGGACTTATTGAAATAAGGCGACACTATCTTTACTTTTGACATGAGTTCAGTTTATTTTTCGCTTTATGATGGATAAAACAACTTAGGGTCGGCACTTAAAATAGGGTGGGTCGGGTAATCGTAAACAAACATATATTTTTTTTGGCATAATATTTGATATGATTGCCAATGAGCATAATGAGACAACTATCCACAGAAGTTCAGATGACATAGCAATTATAGGCAAACATACAGCCTTCAAATATGAGGAAAACTGTCCCGACATGAAAAGCATCCCCCCCCTTAAAAATTAGGGACATTTTGCTTCTTTAAAATAAGGGTAAAAAGATGTAGCCTTTTTAACTTATAAAGGGTGTGTGTGTGTGTGGAAAAGGGGGGGGGGGGGTCATTGCCATAAGAACAACTTTTCTAACAGATGATTCCAAATATATTCATTGTATTTTCAATGAATAATAAATATTGAAGTGTATCTCAGGCATATGAGAACAGACTATTGAATTGAATCGGTTCATCTATACATTTTTGTTCAGGGTAAATCGACATCAATTTTTTGGCCTCTCTATTTGATGTCCGATTTTTAGCTTCTCGAATTGACGTCTGGATTATTGCCATACGCAAAGATCTAAACGCCGAGATATTTGGCCTGACATGCTGCATTATATGGAAATGTCCAAAACAAATGAACAACACTGCAAATTGGGACCGAAAAGATTTATACATGTTATTACAACTAAAACTTCGATTGTCTGAGAGAGATGTAGACAGTTCTAGGTCAATATTTTCACAACAAAAACAAACATTAACTGTATGTTAAACTATTATGTATTATTTTTCTAAATTTATTACCGATGTTTAACGGTTGTCACATCAATGTTTAAGTAGTTTAAGAGATTATTGAAAAACAAAACAATGAGATGGGGTGTGATTTCAAATGGGACAACTATGCAGTGATGTCAACAATCAATTGGAACTGAAAACTACCGGTCTTACTTATAACAAAACAATTTCAAAAACAGATATGACAGACATAAACCAATGACAACCTCTGGACTAAAGGCACATAAAATATTTGGCAGGTTTTGGCGTGTAATCCTTTGGAACAGTTGTGTGACAGCACAACATAAAAACATGTATTACTAATTTATTTTGTATGTTTCACATGCTGCATGTGTAATGTAAAACTATAAATTTGTTGAAAAATATCCAATGAAGTCCAAATTATAATACTCTCAAAACAGTAAGCTTAACGTCTTTATTTTGTCCATTGTTGAAGACTGATTGTTGCCCTCTATATGTCCTATATGTCGTTTTGTTTTCCTTGTCATTGGATCCTCATTGACGTTGGGTCCTCCTTTGACGTATATACTCGCATGTAATTTATAAATGTGAATATGAATGAAATTCGTCAACGTAGAACCACCTTACCCCTCCCCATCCTTTTCTAAATAAAAATAAGAATGGGGTGGGTGTACCTTCGGGTGTACCTCCCTATTTCTTGATTCTACTGTGATAGTTGAGTTTGTCATATCTTTACACCATCATTGCTAGGATTTCAAACTTCTGTGACTATACATGTACATGTATATATTTGTTTTGTAATTGGTAAATTCAATATCATGGAAGTATGGTATTTGCGGCATTCCAGCGTAAATGCCATGAGTAAATTGGGATATACCATTTTCATGGCTGTAATGTAGGTCATTTAAACACACTCAAGTGTAAATAAACTGTGTGTCATCTGTATAATAAAGTATCATAAGTTTTCATTAAGAAATAAAGAAACACATTCAAACATACGTTTATCATACAACTCAAAATGTAAACAACCCCTAAAATACAATGTTATATGGAATCGTCCAACATATATTTATCATACGACTCAAAATGTAAACAACTCCTAAAATACAATGTTAATTGTTATAGAGAATCGTCCATAGCTGGTGAAAGACATAGAATTCACGAATACACGGTTTCCGCTGATTTTGTCAGTTGATATGACTGACATTAGATGAAATAAAAATAGATATGTCAGCTGATAAAATATTCAATAGTTTTTTGTTGGTTGAAATGTCCCTGAAATGTGATGGGATTATAGTGCAAATAATTATGACATCTTGAAAGGCTATTATATTCTTTTTCTTTGACGCCTTACTTCGACAGGAAGAAACAGCCTTCCAAGACGTCGTAATTATTTGGACTAACCAACTGACAAAATCAGCGGAAACCGTGTATTCGTGAATTCTATGTCTTTCACCTGCTATGGACGATTCTCTATCCATAAATGTTCCTCATGAAGTGCTGACAAAGGGTTGCTACTTTGATGCCAATTTACCATATTAACTGTACAAGATGGCCAACAGGATTTTTTTTTTTTATTAAACTAATAAATTATGGGGCCAATATTAAACCAAATTTGGGTATCTGTTATGATTTTATCCATTTCTAATTTATAAATAATTTCTAAAAAAACAAAGTTCATTCAGGTTAGCAATACAGAGCCTCTAGTTGTTTTGTTCTTGAAGCAAGTTTTTTGTACATTTCAAAATATATTTACACATTTGTGTAGGACAACAGAGTTGGTGTATGTGGGTTCGATTCCCACCCTAGGCATTCATTTATATCAGCTGGTGCAAAGTGGGTAGTTTAGCTTAGTGGACCCATGCTGACTCTGTTTTTTTTTTGTAAAAATATCAGCTGGCCTGAGCCACATCTTGCTTTTCCCTCCTCCTTTTTAGCTCACCTGGCCCAAAGGGCCAAGTGAGCTTTTCCCATCACTTGGCGTCCGTCGTCCGTCGTCCGTCGTCTGTCGTCCGTCGTCGTCCGGCGTCGTTAACTTTTATAAAAATCTTCTCCTCTGAAACTACTGGGCCAAATTACACCAAACTTGGCCAAAATCATCATTGGGGTATCTAGTTTAAAAAATGTGTCCGGTGACCCGGCCAACCATCCAAGATGGCCGCCATGGCTAAAAATAGAACATAGGGGTAAAATGCAGTTTTTGGCTTATAACTCAAAAACCAAAGCATTTAGAGCAAATCTGACAAGGGGTTAACTTGTGTAACAGGTCAAGATCTATCTGCCCTGAAATTTTCAGATAAATCGGATAACCTGTTGTTGGGTTGCTGCCCCTGAATTAGTAATTTTAAGGAAATTTTGCTGTTTTTGGTTATTATCTTGAATATTATTATAGATAGAGATAAACTGTAAATTGCAATAATGTTCAGCAAAGTAATATTTACAAATAAGTCAACATGACCGAAATGGTCAGTTGACCCCTTTAGGAGTTATTGCCCTTTATAGTCAATTTTTAACCATTTTTCGTAAATCTTAGTAATCTTTTACAAAAATCTTCTCCTCTGAAACTACTTGGCCAAATCAATCCAAACTTAGCCACAACCATCTTTGGGGTATGTAGTTTGAAAAATGTGTCCAGTGACCCAGCCATCCAATCAAGATGGCCGCCATGGCTAAAAATAGAACCTTGGGTAAAATGCAGTTTTTGGCTTATAACTCAAAAACCAAAGCATTTAGAGTAAATCTGACAGAGGTAAATTTGTTTATCAGGTCAAGATCTACCTGCCCTGAAATTTTTAGATGAATTGGACAACCCGGTTTTGGGTTGCTGCCCCAGAATAAGTAATTTTAATGAAATTTTGCTGTTTTTGGTTATTATCTTGAATATTATTATAGATAGAGATAAACTGTAAACAGCAATAATGTTTAGCAAAAAAAGATTTACAAATAAGTCAACATGACCGAAATGGTCAGTTGACCCCTTTAGGAGTTATTGCCCTTAATAATCAATTTTTAACAATTTTTCGTAAATCTTAGTAATCTTTTACATCTTCTCCTCTGAAACTACTTGGCCAAATTACACCAAACTTGGCCAAAATCATCATTGGGGTATCTTGTTTAAAAAAATGTGTCCGGCGACCCGGCCAACCATCCAAGATGGCCGCCATGGCTAAAAATAGAACATAGGGGTAAAATGCAGTTTTGGGCTAATAACTCAAAAACCAAAGCATTTAGAGCAAATCTGACAAGGGTTAAATTGTGTAACAGGTCAAGATCTATCTGCCCTGAAATTATCAGATAAATCGGATAACCTGTTGTTGGGTTGCTGCCCCTGAATTAGTAATTTTAAGGAAATTTTGCTGTTTTTGGTTATTATCTTGAATATTGTTATAGATAGAGATAAACTGTAAACAGCAATAATGTTCAGCTAAGTAAGATCTAGAAATAAGTCAACATGACCAAAATCGTCAGTTGACCCCTTAAGGAGTTGTTGCCCATTTTATTCAATTTTTAACAATTTTCACTAATTTGGTAAAGGAGTAGGTCCGGTAAGGATCGATTTTGGCCTCAAATTTCAAGTTCATCTTACAAAAGATTTTGACCACTTTTTAAACACTTAAGTGTCTATTTCATTTGAATCAAACAATTTATGTGAAAGATTTTAACTGATATAGTCATTAAAAACAACCCGATTCAAGCTCAAATATAAAAAATCTACCAAATATGCCGAAAAATGTCACTTTTCAGATGATTTTTGTCAAAAATGAAAGTGGCCGCATCCGTGTTCATCCTCAACATTTATATATGTTATGTATTATCATAAAATACAACTTACATTTCAATATTAAGGATGAACACGAATGCGGCCACTTTCGTTTCACACGAAAACTGTCTAAAATTTAACTAAAATGCTAGAATTGTGAAGATTTCAGTAATTTAGCATGATTTAATGGTTCTAGTACCCGATATATGTGCATTGTATTGTCAAAAACAGCCCATATTTAAGTAGCAGAAGCATTCTACTGTCCAATAAATAACTAAAAGTTTACATTTTAACAATTTTGTAAAACTGCTATATTTTGGGGCCAAAAAGGGGTCTTACTGGACCTACTCCTTTTTGTAAATTTTTACAAAATATTTTTCACTGTATCTAAAGGTCCAAGTTTATTATAGATAGAGAAAATTGTAAGTACCAAGAATGTTCAGTAAAGTAAGATCTACAAACACATCACTATCAGCAAAACACAATTTTGTCATGAATCCATCTGTGTCCTTTGTGTAATATGCACATAGACCAAGGTGAGCGACACAGGCTCTTTAGAGCCTCTAGTTAGATTTCCAAGGCCAGAATGTGAGCTTATGTCATCACTTGGGTACTGACGTCATCATTTATCTGTCCTTATTGTCGTAAACTATTTCAACAATCTTCACCTCTAAAACTACTGAGCCTTAAAACTTTAACATGTGTAACTGAATGTTCCTTAGGGTACTTGTATCTAATTTATAAATTGTATCCAAAGTTTTGATCTATCATCAAAAACGGCCACCATGGCTAAAAATAGTACAAAGGGGTCAAAGCAGTTTTTATACGACCACCAAAACAATTTTTAGGATCGTATAATGGTATGATGTATGTCGTTAGTCGATAGTGGATGTAGTTTATATACGTGTATCATCCTTTATATACCATGGATAAGGTGGTTGATATAGTTTATATACGGGTCATTTTCAAAAAATGTGGATATTTCAGTTGTGAAATAACAATACAAAAAAATATTCAATTTTCAACTTTAATATATGAAATTGAATAGTTTAACAACAATACAACCTGAAATAAAAATATGCAATCTTAAATGCTACTACAAAAATATTTTAAAAAATAACATAGAAACAAGTATGGGACATATGTCAACTACATAACGGATTTAGTTTCGGTCCCTAATTTTTTTTTAATAATATTTACATTTTGTTTGATATATATTTCCATAAAAATCATCACACTTTTTTCAAAACAGTTAACATGGTTAAAATAACACTTTTAAGAAACATATTTTAAAGTGAATTTAATTCAGCATTGTCAACTACATAACGCTTTTTGTCAACTACATAACGTTATGTAGTTGACCGTTATGTAGTTGACCTATTTGTGGTTTTTGGATGTTTTTCTTGACCCTAATACTACCAGATAAATGGTTTTTATTGAATTAGAGTCAGTATTATAGACTTTGAATGATTTATGTAAAAAAAAATATTTATGCCAAAATTTATCAATGTTTTTGCCGTTACAAAGTTGACATAGAATAAAATTACGGAGTAATTTGTACTCACCAAAACTAATCTATAATGAAATGAATCAATGATGTCATCCTGTAACTTTAAGCACGTCATCAGAGGATGAAGAGTAAGTAGAGAGCACTTCCTTAGTTACAAGGGATATAATCAGTTGTTTATTGGCAACATTATTTCATTTGTGTTATGTAGTTGACATTTTTTTAAGTACGAAATGAAAAGTAAAAAAAAATGCTAATGAAATCTAATAATTCCCTGTATTTGTGTATACATACCTGCAGTGATACCTACATATTTATAATAACAAAAGAAAAATAATAATTTCCGCTGGGTACTAAAACCAGCATTTAAAAAAGACTAGTTTTTCAATTTCGTACAAGCAATTTTGGGGTTTTTGGACCCTTTGAAACCCACTGGAAGCAATTTCTGTAGCTAAATTTCATATTGAATTTGCTGGAACTTGTTACACACACCAAAAACTAAATGGTGTATCTAAAAATTGGATAAAAATATTTATACTTTTTTAGAAATATTGATTGTACAAGAAAATCCACATTTTTTGAAAAAGGCCCATACATGTAATAGCCTTTATATACTACGGGTAAGGTGGTGGATATACTTCATATACTTGTTTCAGCCTTTATATACAACAGGTAAGGTGGTTGATATAGTTTATGTAAGTGTAATAGCCTTTATATATATATAAATGTAGGACTCTAAAGTGCGATGGGGACGCTAAAGTACGATGGTCATGCTAAAATGCGATGGTATACGCTAAAGTGCGATGCCTCCGTACGCTAAAGTCTGATGGTTCGCGAAAGTATAGACGTAAGAAACGTAGTTGCATTTATATGACGTTAACAGTCATTATACAAATCAAAAATGATCATGCTGGAAGACAAATTACAAGTATTTGATTTAGAACATATGAACCAAATGTCAATAACTTAATTAATTTAGACCTAACTGTGCTTTTTCGACTAGACAAAATGTGTTTTATTTCGGTAGCTGGAAGAAGAACTTGTATCCTAGCTGCTGTAGTCGACCGTTTTACTATAAGCCTAATAGATCTATACAAGTACAGTATTCGCATAGATATCCTGTATCCTGTTTTTATTGGAAGCGAACGGTTACATTTGATTCATTGTTTATGTTGCAGTTTACTTTGCGGTCCCCGTTAAAATGTTGTCGCTTTGATTGAAAAGTAACGTCGGCAAAGTAAAAGTACATGTGTTAATGCGTAAATTATGAATTGCATATTGCAGGAAAATATAACACGGATGTGTAGTCACTACAAAAGCTCGGTGAACATCATCGTTCTCTCTCACGATGTTCCACAATGAAGTGCACAGGTAAATTAATTAAAAACTTGATTAAAATCGTGTTTCATGATCCTAGTTAAAACCTGTAATTATAATTATGTTACCTCCTATACATTTCTAGGAGTATGGTTGGTAAAAAGCGTCCGCGTGGAGACTGTGCAAGGCCGTAACTACCCTTGGGGCAAGTGAGGCAATTGCCTCACTAAAATTTCGACACTGATTAATTTTTTTTATACATAGTAATAGTAATATAATAGTCATTTGTTGTTCTCAACCTTAATTTCTATAACTTGTCATCATTCTTTTTAAACTATTCTTCCTGGATATAACTCAGCATGATGCCATCTCAACGGGTGATGTTTCTCGATTACATTAACCTAGTAACGATAATCATCATGAATCTCTGGTTTAAAACAGGCTCTTGCAGAAAAACGAAAAGCGACACTGATGGTAAAGACGGAATAATTCTAGTAAACTAATTTTTTTGGTGAACAGAGTCTGAGTATTGCATATAACTTCATAAGAACAATAAAAAAAAAACGATAAGTAGACTGACAAATCAAGTACTGGGCATCGCAAGGGGCAGTCCTGTCTGCGTATTCATTTCTCCGTTTTACCAACTTTTGACAAATCAAGTACTGAGCATCGCAAGTGGGCAGTCCTGTCTAATTCATTTCTCCGTTTCACCAACTTTTGACAAATAAAGTACTGGGCATCGCAAGGGGACAGTCCTGTCTGCGTATTCATTTCTCCGTTTCACCAACTTTAATCTTTCTCTTTACAGATAAACAAGATTTAAATAATATGAAACATGCATGGATTAGTTTTTATCCATGTTTCTTTAACCTTAAAAAGTGAAAGAACATCCCATATTCCAATTTGACATTATTGAGGAATGGTAGAACCTTTAACAAAGGATTTTGTCTTAACTTATTCGGGATAACGGAATTTCATTTCTTTATATTCGGGGTTTCGGAATCAGACACCCCCAACCCCAACCCCTAAATATAGATTCTGGAACTAAAATACCAGCGACTATTTCCAGAAATAATTTGAAATTACGGACCTACATGTAAACGTCAAAAATTCCATTCCAATTCCTCTGTACCCATATCATATATACGTACACTATAGATAGAATCCTATACATATATCTTATCTCATTCTATCCCTAGTTTGTTTACTGAGACTGTATGATGGTGCTTATAGGAAAGCTTAATTCCCTTTTGTTACTACCGATGCTGCTACCGAATTGCTGATGGAGAAGGAATTGGAAGAAGACATTGATCATTGTGTTGATGATAAGGTACTACCCTTCGAAACACAGACTGCCCTGAAACGACTGAAAACTTGGAAAAGAGCATGCATGAGTGGCGAGAGGTTGTGCGGTCTTGCCATGCTCCATGTTCATCGCGATAAGGATATCAGCAGACCAAATTATGATCTGAAACAATTTGACTGAACCGGCCATAGAAAAATTTGGCAAACTCTACTGAATCGATGTTTGTTCTATGTTCTGGCGGCAGACTCAAATTGATATTTGGATGATTATCTTACATATAAATTTAAATAAAGTTGTTAAAAATTTGGTGTCAGTAAAAGCCTTTAATTATGAAAAATTAATATGAAAAGTGTCCAAATTCAAAACATTATCAAACTCTCTAAAAAGCCTAGAATGCAGGATTTTGCACCATTCATTTCATACCCTCAAAAAAAAAAAAATTTCGCCGCGCTTCGCTCGGCTCAATTATTGTGACTACCTTAAATAAGATGCCAAGTTACGGCCTTGTACTCCTCAATTTTAGCACATTTATCAATATCAGAGGTTAGTAGCATTTTTTCTTTTTCTATCGTTTTATTTGTCGGCACTGACGTCGGAAAGGCACAGAATAAAAATTGGGTTCATCCTTCTCTCCTGGCTTAACCTAGGACAATACAAAAGAAAAATAACGAATTCCACCAAGACTTAGTAGTAAGAGAGGGACGATCAACTTAGGAGCATGTTAAAATTAAACATTTAATGTTCATGCTTAGCAATTAATCATTTCGTGAATTACTTAAATTAATTACGTGGTTATTTGATCTCACTAACAAAAGGGCATTATAAATGAAAGAACTGCTACTCAGACTTAGTAAAATGCACCAATGAGAAGAAAGTTTACCAACCAGGTTTGTTACAAATATCGTCTTGTTCTTTTTTTAAAAGTTCATTGGACGATACCTTGATATTGTTTTTATAGTAATGAAGATTATAAATAAACACATCATAGATACAAGGACTAAACTTTATACGTCAAACGCGCGTGTCGTCTACAAAAGACTCATCAGTGACGCTCGAATCCATAAAAGTAAAAAAAAATAAAAAAAAATAAAAAAAACAAATTAAGTACGAAGTTGAAGAGCATTGAGATCTAAAATTCTTAAAAGTGTTGCCAAATACAGCTAATTTATTTATAAATATAACAAATGTGGACACACATGAGTGTGGATAGTATGTTTGGATGTTTGACAGTATGACAAAAAGAGTTCTATGTTTTTCCTATATATATGGTGATATTAACTGTGTTACACGATGACAACCAATCTGAGCATAAGGAGTGTTTTTTATTTATTTTTTTCATGTTAAAGACGGGCATGGAGGAAACAGTAATTGCATTAGTTACCAAAATGATTATGATAGAAAATGTTTTACATCTACATCTTTGATTTTTGATACATTTTGTAGCTAGGAGAGCAACACATAATTGGTTCATTTTTCACCTGTGTTTTTCTTTCTAAATGTGAGATGGTATCTAGATTTGAGAATATGATATAAGGAGCCTGCAAATCAGTGGTTGTGGTTTGTTTATGTGTTACATATTTGTTTTTCGATTATTTTTTTTCACATAAATAAGGCAATTAGTTTTCTCGTTTGAATTGTTCTACATTGTCATTTCAGGGCCTTTTATAGCTGATTATGCGGTATTGGCTTTGCTCATTGTTGATGGCTGTACGGTGACTTGTAGTTTTTGATTTCTGTGTCGTTTTGGTCTCTTGTGAAGAATTGTCTCCTTGGCAATCATACCACATCTTTTTTTATATGTAATTGCTTACTATTTGTATGGTTCTATTTATATTACTTTGTGGTGGATCATCAGTATCATTAGTAAAAAAAAAATTGTTAAAATGTCGAATTGTTCCTCAAATTAGAATATATTTATTGGTTTTTAGTAATGACAATGCCTGACATGATGCTAGGAAGTAAACTTCTGTGCTGATTTTTATCAATTCTTTGATTATATCTCCTCCAAAGTTGGTCGAAGCAAAGACAAATTTTGACCAATATGAAAATGATTTCACCAAAAGAACCTTTGTGAGCATGCTCCAAATACACATTACTGCTCCAAAAGTAATCTGATAGAATTTCAAGCATGTCAAGTGGATATTATCAACATCTACTTAATTAGTCTTAATATGTCTAAATATCTAAAAAGTTATAGTATTCAAAAGGTATTTCAAAATTATTCCCTTTTCATTTTTTTGTTAAATGGATACAAATATAAGTGATACATGTACCAATACAGTATTTGTTGTGGTATGAAAGTGTAGTTATTAACATTTACTGTAACAATGTTAATCCACACAAATTAAGAAATAAACCAATGAACGAAAAATGTTGAACATGTACAATAGAATATAGTTTTAGAAATGGATTAGGCTAGATAGGTCTTATAATTTTTTTTAAAACATAATTGAAGGACCATTTACACTCAGGACCGAGTCATCAGTAGGCAGTACAGATGTATTAAAACAACCTAGCATCATATTGAGAGTAGCAGGAGTAGCATTGTCGGGTAAATTTGTATTTTTTTTTAATTTGGTCAATGGACAAATAAATGTTTGGTTCAAATCGAAATAGAATGCTTTTCTCTCCCTAATACCAGTGGCGGATCCAGAACTTTTCCTAAGTCATCCTTTAGTGATTCCCTATATAATCAACCAAATTTTTCCCACGAAAGGGGCCCCTGGATCCGCCTATGAATACTTACATTGTACATAGAGGTGATACTACTTTGACAAATCATTGTACATGAGAGTTTTCTGTCAAATCTTTATTTTAATGAATTGCATAACAATGAACTGATCTCAAAGCAAAGAACTTTAATAATACACTAAGACAAAGAGCTAAATCCAGTGATATACTTTGTACTACAGGTCATTCATGAACATCCATCGACCAAAACAATATCTCAATAACATTCCATACTACATGGTTGGATTCGTATTTTAAGTATATTTTTTTATGCACTGTGACAGGTTAAAACTTTCTTGTGGTTATAATCATTCAGTATCTAGCAACTATCAATTTGCTTCATGCACATATTGATACAGGTTTAGTGCTCCTCTGTTGGAAATAAAAACACACCTCCACCTAATTTTAGTCAACTGATGAAGAAACATTAAAAACTATAAAATGTTATCTAAGACTTGTCAGTGTCTATTTACCATTGCCACTGAATCAGTGATATATGTACACATAATAAAATACATGAAAGACTAAATTTAAAGTACACATTTAAGACTATAACTGACATTCGGTCTTTACTACATCTTCATTCCCCAAGTCATTTTCAAATCTGACTTCATGATAAAAGAAGATTCAATATCTACAACCAATGAAAATCAAATATCCCTCTAAAAGACTAGCATTGAAATCCCAGTGTTCTAAAATGGTAGCTAGGTGGAACCTAAAACTTAAAAATTTAAAACAATACATCTTAAATATTTTAAATCCTTTTTTTTGTCTTCTGTTCAAGACTGTATATTGACCTCTAGATGTCTTTAAATTACATTCAGTTTGGAGTGGGTTAATGTTTGATTGTTGTTCATGTTACAACCAGATGCTTCGCAGGGCGCAGCTTTATACGACTGCAGAGGTCGAACCGAGACCAGTTGGGGGCAAGTATGGACACTACATTCAAGCTTCGATTTTGAAATAAGGGGAAATATGTAACCTTTTCAACTTATAAAGGGGGGATACAATTTACCTTAGAATAAAACTTTTCTAAAAAGATGATTCCATTTATTTTAAATAAATAATAAATATTGAAGTCCATCTCGGGCATCTAGGAACAGACTCAACATTATTTCTATACTTGTATCAATATATTCAAAATGTGGACAAACCTATACGCTACATGTACATTAAATATTCTACTTAAACTACTTTAATTAGTGGAGGAGATCAAATTAAAAAGTGACAATGGTTAAATACTGGCAGTCTTTCCTGCTAAAATCTCATTTGTAGAATGTGACATACCATTTTTGGGACTATATACTGTTCTTTATATATTTAGGTCATTTTGACACAGCAAAATATAAAGAAAATGTAAACTATGATCTGGAAATTGCAAAATAAACCCACTAAAACTGAACTTTAAATGTAAAAGACTCCTAAATGGCTTACAGTCATTGATATAAAGAATAGTCCATGATTATACATGTTATTAAATAATTCATGAAATTTACACCGATTCTGTCAGTTGAATAGACTAGAATGAGATAAGTTATATAGACATAAAGGTTTTTTCCAACAGATGTGGTGTAAATTATATCAGTTGTATTTTATTGTTGACATATTTATGTATATACATGTATGTAGATCATTGGCTTTTCAATGCATTGATATTTTACAATATCCATTATCTATTTATTTTTCTATTGTTGGCATTTTTCAGCTTCCTAAAAGTTTTAACAAAACATGAACGCAAGCTTGAAAAGGTGTCCTCACACATTTTGACATAGCTGCAAAATTTTGG
The DNA here is from genome assembly GCF_963676685.1 of Mytilus edulis. Taxonomy (NCBI): domain Eukaryota; kingdom Metazoa; phylum Mollusca; class Bivalvia; order Mytilida; family Mytilidae; genus Mytilus; species Mytilus edulis. Next base: position 30,999,140 of record NC_092344.1, on the reverse strand, counting down.
TTGACATATGTATCCTCTTCTCATCGATAATTGTGCTATTCACATGATTAAGAATGCATTCTGGCGTCACAATTTCATTTGAAAAGGCATGCAAAGTACAAATTTATATGACATACAAAAACATATGATCTGACCATATACATGTACATGTATGAGGGTAGTAATGGGGTACCTTGACGTATTCTTGCCAAATTAACGGTAATTTTTAGACATGACGATAATGTGTACACTTTATTTCAGACGATAAAAAAATCAGCTGAATTATTTGGTTTCCAAAAATAACAGTAATGATAATTATTTGTGACATCTGACAAATCACCTTAAGGATATTTTGACTAATCACAGTTAAATTTTTACCAATTTGAAGCTAACGGTAGCCGAAAATTACCATTTGACGCCTGACAGTAGTTACAGAGGAAAATATTTTGTTAAAAATTTACAAAATTACAAAATTTATGAAAATTGACTGTAGAGGGCTGTAACTCCTGAATGGGTCAACTGACCATTTTTGTCATGTTGATTTATTTGTAGATCTTACTTTGCTGAACATTATTGCTGTTTACAGTTTATCTTTTTTAACAATAATATTCAAGATAATAACCAAAAACGGAAAAATTTCTTTAAAAATTACCAATTCAAGGGCAGCAACCCAACAACCGGTTGTCTTATTCGTCTGAAAATTTCAGGTCAGATAGATCTTAACATCATGAACAATTTAACCTCTTGTCAGATTTGCTCTAAATGCTTCGGTTTCAGAGTTATAAGCCAAAATCTACATTTTACCCCTATGTTCTATTTTTAGCCATGGCGGCCATCTTGGCTGGTTGGCCGGGTCACGCCACAAATTTTTTAAACTAGATACCCCAATGATGATTGTGGCTAAGTTTGATTAAATTTGGCCCAGTAGTTTCAGAGGAGAAGATTTTTGTAAAGTTAACGACGACGGACGACGGACGCCAAGTGATGAGAAAAGCTCACTTGGCCTTTTAGGCCAGGTGAGCTAAAAAGTTATTGTGCGAAACCAAGAAAGTGCTTATTTGGGCCTTTTTAGCCCCTTATTTCTAAACTGTTCCAAATAAAACTCCCAAAACCATTCCAAACCTCCCTTTTGTGGTCATAAACCTTGTGTTAAAATTTCATAGATTTCTATTTCTATTAACTTATACTTAAGTTATTATGCGAAAACCAAGAATAATGCTTATTAAGTTATTTTGGCCCTTAATTCCTTAACTGTTCGGACTAAAACTCAAAATCAATCCTAACCTTCCTATTGTGGTCATTAACCTTGTGTTTAAATTTCATTGATTTCTATTTACTTATACTTTAGTAAATGTGCGAAAACCAAGAAAAATGCTTATTTGGGCCCTTTTTTGGCCCATGATTCCCTAACTATTTGGACCACAACCCCAAAGTCAATCCCAACCTTCCTTTAGTGGTATTGAACGTTCTGTTAAAAATTTATAAAAATCTATTCACTAAAACTTAAGTTATTATCTGGAAACTAAATGTGTCTTTGGAAGACTACGATGCAATGATGACTTCAACATCATACCATTATATGAAGCCAAAGAAAATTTTTGCAGTCGTATAAAAATTGTCACATGACCAACAGAAAACAGTATGTTCAAAGCATTATTGTAACTGATTTAAGCAAATGACCCTAATTCAAGTCACCTTATCACTATTGTCGGCTGACCAGATAACCTGTCCCACTTTAACTATGTATGTCATACAGCAATCCCGTTTCCATTGTAATGATTGTGGCATCAGTTACTTTGTATGGTGACGTCAAAAGTTTACAGGAACATCGGTGATGTCCAGTAATGGCAGACAAATAGCATTTAGATGTTTAGGAAAACATGACCTAAAACCTCCTTCATATAAGACACAAATACATGGAAACCGAATAGATAAATGTGTTCAATATGAAAATTATAGTTAACATGTCAAAATCACAAAACTGCTGTTACTGTAAATGGACTAAGGAGTATGACTTTTAACATGTTTAAACAAATATAGAGGGAAATGAAGGGGAAGGAGCCAAATAGAGTTCAAGGGAGCAAATGGTCTTTAATTTTAGTATGTGAGTTTAAAAAAATAGAGGAAAAATTGGAGGGAAATTTTAAAGTTGAGTCATCTTTTAAGACTTAAATCAAATGAGAAGAGGCATGACCTTTTTTCGAGACGTCAGGATCGGGTGTTTTAAAGTTAAGAATCTGTGGGTTGACCCTTTCGGGATCCAGGATGTCTTTTTATGAATTTCGGGACTTAGGTATTTCGGGATCAGGACCCCTCCGATCACCCCTCTTAAGTAATGACTTATTTAGACTTACCTTCTAATTCTAAAAATCAAAACTGAGAACAGGAACAGTGACACTATGTCTAGTTTACTTCGACTACTGATCAGCTGATATGCAAATTAACCTTAAATTTAAATCAGACACAAAAATAACATAAAACAGAGTTTGAAAGATTGATTGCACTTTGAATGTTTAATTCAGACACGTGTTACATGAAGAGACGGTTTGTTTACAAATTATAATGTCACGTGAAGGCGCACTGACGTCACAAAATTATTTGCGTCGATCTTGCAATACACTACAGTTCACTGATACAGAACTCATTATCATGCAAAAATGCAATGTGAATGTGATTGGTAATCAAATAATGCAGAAATAATGCATGTTCAGTTTTAGAAGAAATTAGTAAATCAAATAGATTAGATTTTCAATTTTGACACGAATTGGTCGGGTTGACATTTCTGTCATCGGGGATAATATTGAGATAAATGGGATTAAACTGACCGTCAAAAATGTATAGAGAAGCACATCTCGAGAACCTTATAATTAATAAGCCATACTTACCAAAATTACTCTATATTAATAAACCCTATGTAAGTGAAATTTCACAATGATAACGATAAATAGTTTTGATGATGGCGATGAAGCTGGTTAAATTGGCGCTAAAAATATTATTATTAATACTCCTATTGCTTTACGTAATAAAATTTGTATAGAATTGAATTTGACAAATGTTTGACTAAAGTTCAGCATAAAAAAAAACGTTAATATACAGAAGCGTGACAATATATTACTGATAAAGTGTGTATATATTTCTGTATACGAAGTTGATTGTATACTTCACAAAGGATTAGCCTACATTTGAGCGCAAGGAGATCTCTATTTGTGAATTGGTTTATTAACCCCTTTGAACCCAGGGTCGAAGTTCAGGATGTTAACCTATTAACGGATAATTCTAGCGTTGTTTTTACCATTGAGGCCATCTATTTTTATTGCGGGGTTTCACATATTTAAATTGGAATTATAGAAAAAATGGAATGGTGTTAGCAGAATCAAAACAGAAAATGATGAACACTTGATTATTTTCAGCAATAAATAAATTGGATTGAGGGTCTGTGTATTCACATTATTTGTAAAACTCTCCTTATTCCTGTGAAGCGTGTGCTTTACATCGAGACTTGTTGTGCTTTACATCGACGCCACAGTACTTCAACCAATCAAGGAATGTTTTTTTGGGGCATTCGACCTATTTTAACTCAGATTTTGGCACATTTTAATCAAAATTATAGAAAAATGGAATATTGTTCGTACATATAAAATAGAAAAAGATGAATACTTTTAGCTAAAGATGATTTGGATGGGGGTTCTGTGTATTCACATTAGTTGTACAACTCTGGTTACTGATGCCATATTTTGGAATTTCCGTGACCTAAAATGGTTCGCGAAAATTAATACTTTTATATATAGCATAGTAACAATATCAATGATAATTCATGTCAGCGAAAAAAAGTGCTGACTACTGGGCTTGTGATACCCTCAGGGAAACAAATCTCCACCAGCAGTGGCATCGACCCAGTGTTTGTAAATAAACTCATCATAGATATCAGGACTAAATTATATATATACGCCAGACACACAATGTTGACTGCTACGACTATTTTTTGATATTTTGACTTATTATGTCTTTTTGTTTTGTTCACACATTATTGTCAATGTTATTTTATTGTATGCGACTAACGTACAAGTGAGAGGTTTGTTAAGCTATAAAAAAAGGTTTAAACCACCATTGTATTCATAAGAAAGTACCTGCATCAAATCAGGATTATGACAAATGTAATCAATTCGTTTGATGTGTTTGAGCTCATGATTTTGTCATTTGATTATGTACTTTCCGTTTTAAATTTTCCTCTGATTTTGGTATTTGTGTTATTTTACTTTTGAAAAGACGTCGAAACAATGATTAAAGTCATATACACAATGGATCGATAGTAAAATAATACCCACACTCCTGGTTCGTGGTTTCTGTTCAAAGAATCAACGCATTTCCATTGTATCTGCATTATTGAATTCGTAATCAACTGCTTGATTATGACAACTGCCCATAGTTTAGAATCCTCATTCTTCTTCTTGTCACTAATATAATTTGGGTAAAATTTTGTTATCAAGGAAATATTGCAGCCTGACATCTGTGATATTACAACGCCCGACTTTGTCGTCATTCAATATGAAGTCACGCCCTGATGACATTACATTGTTGGGATCACATTAAATTGTTGGGATGACATTACATTGTTGGGAGGACATTACATTGTTGGTATGACATTACATTGTTGGTATGACATTACATTGTTAGAAACTCGATGAATAATACATCATTCTATGATTGATGTTTTCAATGTAATGGAGTATGATGCGACTGTCATACATATCAAAATGCCTATACCAAGTGGGGATTATGATAGTTGTTATCCGTTCGTTTCTGGTGTGTTTGAGCTTTTGATTTCGACATTTGATAAGAGACTTTCCGTTTTGAGTTTCCTCAAAGTTCGGTAATTTAGTGATTTTACCTTTTAGTATGTCTTATAATGAACAACTGGTTTCAAGCAGATTTCACATTGTATGGATAGAAAATCTTCCTATTAAGCATTTAACGTCATGTTTAGTGTTAACTAAAACATTTGCTTTATAAGAGCATTTTGAAAATGTGTAAATACTAGTTACTTCTTAATTCGTCTCTCATAATTCTTTTAGAATGGCATTAATAATTTTATAATGTGAATTCTGTATACTGTATTATTGACGGTGAGACGTTAATAAATTATTATTGTATATTGTTTAAACATTGCGACATTTGTAAAATTAAATTCCAATCTGCACCTTTTTTTACGTTATAAATTAATCTTTGCTTACTTGAAAAAGGTCATAAACAAAACAAATACGCAATTAAACAATTATTAAGTCATAAATTATATATAAACTAAACACAATAAAATCATAATTTAGCAATGATTTACATTTTATTCATCTGCAGTGAATCTGTTTGAGGAATAAGTTTTGACATAAACAATAAAAAATAGGTTTAGTCGTATAACCAAATATCTCGCGAAGAAAACTTGTAATTATACTTCGAGTAAAAATGCCATATTTTGATTGGCTTATACGAGGGTGTTAATTTACTTTATTATAATTCACGTTAAAATGCCATATTTTGATTGACTCCTAAGAGGGTGTTAATTTACTCTATCACATGGCTCAGCGGGTGACAAATTTTTTAATGTTACCCTCTCGTCTAAACCAATCGGAAATCGATAATTTAAAGGACAACAAATTGAATTTACATAAATTAATAAAAAAAACAATGATTAAGTTCTACGTTTTGTCTTAGATTTTATTATTTGACTTTAAATTAAAAAAAAAAACAAACATCTTGGTTAACTTTTGTTGTTTTTTTCTAATACCCGTAACATTGTTATGTACGTGACGTCATAGAAAATACTTTAAAAAATAAATGTAATCTGTCAAGGCCGTAACTAGACATCTTATTTTAGTGAGGCACAATAATTGAGCCGAGCGAAGGACTTTTTATATTAATTTTTCATAAATAAAGACTTTTACTGACACCAAATTTTTAACAACTTTATTTAAATTTATATGTAAGATAATCATCCAAATATCAATTTGAGTCTACCGCCAGAACATAGAACAAACATCGATTCAGTAGAGTTTGTCAAATTTTTCTATGGCCGGTTCAGTCAAATTGTTTCAGAATCATAATTTGGTCTGCTGATATCCTTATCGCGATGACCATGGAGCATGTCAAGACCGCACAACCTCTCGCCACCCTTTATGCTCTTTTCCAAGTTTTCAGTCGTTTCAGGGCAGTCTGTGTTTCTAAGGGTAGTACCCTATCATCAACACAATGATCAATGTCTTCTTTCAATTCCTTCTCCATCAGCAATTCGGTAGCAGCATCGCTAGTAACAAAAGGGAATTAAGCTTTCCTATAAGCACCATCATACAGTCTCAGTAACAAAATATTAAACTCGCTTTTATGTTGACAAAGAGTTAACAAACTAGGGATAGAATGAGATAAGATACATGTATATGATTCTATCTATATAGTACGTATATATGATATGGGTACAGAGGAATTGGAATGGAATTTTTTTACGTTTACATGTAGGTCCGTAATTTCAAATTATTTCTGGAAATAGTCGCTGGTATTTTAGTTCCAGAATCTATATTTAAGGGTTGGGGTTTGGGGTGTCTGATTCCGAAACCCCGAATATAAAGAAATGAAATTCCGTAATCCCGAATAAGTTAATACAAAATCCTTTGTTAAAGGTTCTACTATTCCTCAATAATGTCAAATTGGAATATGGGATGTTCTTTCACTTTTTAAGGTTAAAAAACATGGATAAAAACTCATTCATGCATGTTTCATATTATTTAAATCTTGTTTATCTGTAAAGAGAAAGATTAAAGTTGGTGAAACGGAGAAATGAATACGCAGACAGGACTGTCCCCTTGACAATGTGAAAATGTGAATATTCCATACAGTAATGCACGCAACCAATAAAATTAAATCCCCTTTACCACATTCCGAAATGATTTCTTGGGATATTTTTACTATACCGTCCACTGACATCGACTTATTTACATTAAATAATCAATACAAGAAAGATGAGAACTTCATAGCGAACAATGCTGCTCATACAGTTGTTACACCAAGCTTTGAGAATGCATTAAACACAAACATATTTCTAAGTGCTTCGAGAACACCAGCTTTGTCGCTACTAATTACTATTTCTGAAGCGCGCACTATTGAAACATCATCTTTAGAGAAACAAGACAGACAAACTGCACCTATGTCATCTAATCTTAACATTTCAACAGACCAAGAGAGAAATATGATGACACCGACGTTGCTGCCCCGCATATACCCTGCGGAAGCTTCATTGCCATTACAACCTAGTATTCAATATGTGTGTGTTAAAAATTGTCCAGACGGGTACTATTCAAATGAATAAAGTCATAAATGTTTATCGTGTAGTGATGTTTGCAATAACTGTAGTGCCATAATCAGTCATGGCGATGAATGCAATTGCAGTTTTACGAATGGTTTTGATGTTTTATGTCGCGCCGATTTCAAGAAAAATAATAAACTCATTGTTGTGATAATGATAATTGCAACAATAATTTCTATGTTTCTAATAGCTTTTGTGGTAATTGTTGGTGTGCAAGTTGTTCACAAAATAAGAAAAAGAAGGAAGAAAATGATTGCAATCAAATCTTTGTGGAAACTAAACGTAAGATTTACTGTGAATTCTTATTAATCGTTGGATACCATTTTTCGTGCATTTCGTTATAATAGTTAAGCACGAATTTAAATGTTCAACGAATTGCAAATTTTCTATTAGAGACGATTGGTTAAATTAATTACGGTACAAATCAGTTGAATTATCTCAGAAATTTGCCGAACAGTTAACATGTGAAACGTATTGCTAAATGCAGCATCGATTATCAATGAAACTTGTCCAAATGAACAATAACATATACATAAAAACAAATTAACAAAACAAAACGAAAGGAAAAGAAAAGAAAGAATCCAAATAGTTGTGTTAAATTTTAATTTTATTTTCAAAGGATTGTCATCACCATTTGTGAATCATAACTACTGTGATCATTTGATACTATGCTGTTCAGGACGCTCCGTGTTTACAGTTGCTCCCGGAGCTGTTACGAAGAATATACAAGATGTTACATTCCATCGACAAGCAGAAGGATGTGTGTTTTCAAGACCTTGGGTCTGTAAGTGGATATGCTAATGGAGTTGATCATCACTCGCTTTTCATAGCACAACCTGCACACATGCAGATACCAGTCGGTTCTTTGACCGAGAAGCGAATTTTCACTATGTACAACCAAATTGTAATGAACATACAGCTACGACAAGGAAATTCCGGGACATGTATATATATATATCACGGGAAACACCACACATAATACTGGATGTGTGGGTATGGCAATTGCCTTTTGTTCAGGCTCTGGATTATCAATTATAACTCCTATACGAGAAAAAGTTCGTGCAGTAAATCGATTATAGAGTTGTGGATGATTTTCCATTGTATGAACAGACATACAAATACATGTAATTGAGATAGCTTCCAGTACGCTCAAGATTACATTTAAAAAGTTGGCTTTGGTGCAACGGTGAACAATCGCCAACATAAAATTATTAAGATAGTATGGGTTTTATATTGACATGTAAATTTTGTGCGTTCGTTAATTATTTATTGGTTGGTCTCTTATTCGGCAATTTATAGTCTTGTGTTAGTGTTTCTTCAAAGTATAATAAGATTGTTAATATATAATATGCAATAAGCATTAATGAGGGGGTGGGGGGGCAATAGGGGTTCCGTGAACATGTTAACAACACCTCGATTTTGGCAATAACAGTTAACAACAAATTTGAAATATCTATAACAGTTAACAGCAACCTTAATCTTCCCTTTTCCCCCAAAGCAATGAAAACGGGAAATGAACACATTGTGTTCAGAACCACTGTACAAAGTCACAGAAATGTCTGGAATTGTCAAGCTCTAAGGTATCATTAATAAGGCTGATCAAGTTTCATTTATCTCACACAAGTAATATATTTTCATGAGGAACACATGGACAGATAATTGAACGGACAGAATGATTGACTCCTAGAAAAATGTCTTGGTGATGAAGGGCCTCCCCAACCGAAGTCCAATTTTCAGACATGACTAATCGAAAATGCTTCAAAATCAAAAGGGAGACTTCCTCTGGTTATGTGTATTGTTGTGTTTACGTTTTATTTTAATCAGTGGAAGCAAACGTTGGTAGTCATACCACATAGAAAGAACACGGTGACAGCAGATAGACAGAGGAAATACTATAGGGCGCGCCCATTACTCTTTAAAGCGGGGACCCTAATAAATTATGGTTACATCTCCATGTGGTCATACGACTCCTAGCTTTTATATATAAAAAAAATCATGAAAACAATAAATCACAAAGTACCCTGTGGGGTGTCACAAGATGAAACAGTCAACACCTCTTCCATCTCCAAGTCCCAAGAACTCTGATGATATAGAAAAAGCCTTTGGCCCATCTGAATTCTTTGACTAGCAAATTTGGCATCAATTTGAAAACCAAGTCTTTATTTTTCTGCCTCTTCTACCAGGCTACACTATTTAATTTTTTTCCGTATTGCAACTTGAAACGGTACTTTATTTTTCACAACTCCATGCATGTGCTCTATGTCAATGTAAATAAAAATAGAAAATGGAATTGGAGAATATGTAAAAGAGACAACAGCATCACTAAAGAGCAGACAACAGCCGAAAGCCACCAATTGGTATTCAACGCAGCGAGAAAATATCGTACCCGGTGGTGGACCTCAGCTGGCCCCTTAATAAAATTGTGTACTAGTCCAGTGAAAATGGACGTCAAACTAAACTCCTCAACATATAAATAAATTAAATTGAAAAAAAGCCATACATGTCTTCATCTTCAAGTACAATCCCTCCGTAAGGGGTTTAGTATCATAGTAAGATTCTACATCATCTGACATCTTAATTGTTTTTATCTTGGGACTGACCACGGTTTTAGCTGGGTCAGAAGTGGCCATTCCTGTTGACGTGGTGATAAATTAGAAATAGGAGACAGAAATAAACTGCATTGGTTGGAGATTTAGGGGGAGGGTTGATATCTAATGGAACATGTTAAACCCCGCCATATTTTTGTCGCCTGTTCCAAGTCCGGAACCTCTGACCTTGTCTTGTATTTTTTATTTATTTGAATTTTGGTTCATTTATATGTTTATTGTGACGTTCATTCTATATGAACTAGAACACATTTTTGTTCAGAAAACGACCATTTACCATCACACCCAACCCTATGTTTTAAGTTGAATGGTTGCTCCCTACGGAGCTAGCTTCAGCCCATCTCCTGGTTCAGGATTTTCTCACTATGTTGGACTATGTTTTTTGCCTTGGGCTGTTTTTTCGCTCTTTGGTCATGTTGGTTTTTTCCCATTTCAATTCTCAATTTTATCAAGGATTTACTATACTCAAATATCCCCAAAGACAGTTACATATATGCTGTTTATGTCACTCTTTTGATGAAGCACCGTAAAGAAAGAGATGGACAGCACATTAAGTGTGATTAGTGTGAATCTTAAAAATTCTTGAAACAGTTCAGATGAGTTCACAGAGACAAATTATGCCAAAAACAGCGAACACTTTAAAAGAGGGACGAAAAATACCAGAGGGACAGTCAAACTCATAAATCGAAAATAAACTGACAACGCCATGGCCAAAAATGAAAAGGACAAATAGACAAACAATAGGACACATGACATATCATAGAAAACTAAAGCCGTCGTGTTGCTTATGTGATAACAAATCTGGTAAATAGTCTTAATCGGTAGGTCACATTCATGAAAGGGAAGGGGATTGTGGTTACGACGTAAGGAACATATCCGATATATCAACCAACTCGTGTTGGCGTCCGTAAAATTTACGAAGAGATGATTTCAACTTCACCATTTGGAACTCTTGATTTAATAGCTTCCTTGTGAGCAACAACCCTCTATCAAGAAAATCATGATAGGAAATGCAAGCATATTCCCGTATTAATTTGGAGATATATACACCGTATGCAGGTGCTGCTGGAATGTTGCTACTTAGAAATGGAAAGTTCGCAATTGAAAATCTAAAATCATCTCTTTTGTCGTAAAGTTAAGTGTCTAGAAACAGATAACAGAAATCCCATTTAAAAAAAACAGTTAACAACATTGCAAATTTTAAAAGAACAGATAACAGACAGTGGGTTAAAAACAGTTAGTTAAATTTTATCTCAAATAACAGTAAACAACACCTGGAAAAAGGCTAAAACAGGTTTACATTAAAAGATATTCATTAATCCATCCATATTTACTATTTAAGTGTATATTAGACAAAGAATGTTCGTTCTCAATTTCAGCAATATAATAAACAATTGTTTCATATGTATAGCTGTAAAAATTTTAATGAGTTGTGTTATATTTCATTTGCCGGATTCCTGCTGCCAAGTTTTGAGTATTCTTATTAGTTATTTTGTGAACTTGCTTGTATTTTCGACGTCTATAAAATTGAGAAAGGAAATGGTGAATATGTCAAAGCGACAACCACCCGACCATAGAGCAAACAACAGCCGAAGGCAACCAATGGGTCTTCAATGTAGCGAGGATTCCCGCACCCGTAGGTGTCCTTCAGCTGGCTCCTAAAATATGCATAATAGTACAGTGATAATGGACGTCATACTAAACTCCGAATTATACACTTGTTTGCGATAGCGTTGTCAGATTTTCTTGAATGAGTTTTGGATATCCCTAATTTGTCTTTCATTGGTGACATTTGGGTTATTGATATTTCTTTGATAAAAGGGTACAGATGAATTATTATCATTTATGGCATTTCTAAATATAACAAAATTAAAACATTATTGACATGATTTGTTCGTCAGTGGTATTTTGTACGTTTGTGTGTATTTTTATTTCTATTATGTCTATTTATTTGTGGAATGAGTTGGGTATTGGTTGTTGGTGTGATATAATGTACTGTCAGGTTGTTTTTGGTAATACTTTTCTTTTGGGGGGATATAAAACCAATTATTATGTGACTGTATGTATCAGCCATAAAAAGGAGATGGACATATTATCCGGATATTAAAAACTAAGTCGATTTAAGATTGACAACCCTCTGGCAGAAGGAAAAGTACAAAGGGACCTTGACATAAAAATAACAACTTTCAAATAACATTTATTTACTCCCAGGTGTTCTTGTTGAGTCGTGTTGCTTAATATTCAGTTTCTTGTGTATTGTTTTATAAGCTTACTGTTTGTATATGTAACAGTGACTATGAAAAATCCCTAAAATTTTCAGGGATGATGTACAATCACTGGTTAGTTTAGGGATTATAAATAATCACAAAAATGATTCTACTTAATAACTATATGAAGAATAGAATAAGTTTGATTTATACACAAAATGAACAAAAGTTCCAAAGAGATATTATTCTATAAAACCATGTAAAATCATCATTATAAACATATATTGTAAATTGTTATGCGTATTTTAATGTTAGGAACAATATATTCAAATGTTACACAATATTTTTTTTAATGTATAGCACAATATTCCAGAAACAATAATTATTTTTACTTCATTTGGATGGCATCTACTATTGCACATTTGCGCTGCTTTTCTACAGGCTTATCTATTTAATTCACATCTGTTTTAACCGCAACAATCAAATAAAACCTGTCCTTTACATATCGAATTATATTTGACGGCAAGTCTAAGAGAAATGAAGTTTTGGGTACAAACATATGACGGTACCTAAAAAAGGGAATCCGTAACCTCGAAATGATTTCTTGTATAAAATCCGAGAAGAAGACCATGTCTTGTGCCTAGGCGATCACCTTTTTCAGTAGTTTCGCGAAATTGCTTTAATTTTTTTTTATGTCTCCCGTTCCTCTATCACGTGGAATTGGTATGAGAACATAACATCCAAAGTCGGCTTCCTTTAAACTTTTGATCGATCTGACAATTATTCGTTCTGTTTGTTTTTCTGTACACTAAGTTGCGTTTTTCTTTCTGAGGGTTATATAATCTAGTAGTAACTGTTATAGTTATCCTGGTACCTTTGATAACTATTATAAATCAGAAATGAAAACTGATCACTTGAACTTTCAAGGAATAAACAACCAAAAAATGATAATTTGATACTTCATTTGTTTTTATCAAACAAATATTTTTTGATTTATTGATAATCCCTAAAATCATATTTTCATATAGTATAATACCGAATTTGTAAAATAGTTATTAAAATGTTCAGATTATGTATACATATTTACTTTTTAAAACAAGCGGATAGAAAACAAATGTATGTATTTTATCTGAGACAACGTTGGGCCAAATGACATACAAATATAAAGTAAGAAATATTTTATTTGACAAAAGGACAAAATTGTACGGCCACGGCTTGACAAAGAATGGGACTGCCGAGAAACATAATTGGCAAGTCCCTAGTATAAATAATTAAACCTTATAGTCCATTCCTTATTCCTTATTTCCACATTATTGTCCATTCCTTATTCCTTAATTCCACATTATTCTTATTCCTTATTTCCACCTTATTGTTATTCCTTATAATGTCATTTCCTTATATATCATTATAATATCCTTATTAACATTATTGCTTCCAAAATATATCGGATGCTGGCCCTGGGAAACAGAAGCTCAGCGGATACATAATTCCCTTATAAGAAGCATAATATATTTGTAGATGTTGTGTTGCTATTTTCGCCATTAAATGGTCGGTGTCTTTGTCTGAAGCCGTGACGAAGGATTGGGATTACAATCGGAATAAACTACCAGTCAGTTCAACCTGAAAAATAAAACAAAAACAGCAGAAAAACGAACAACATGATATAACATAATATATAATATTTAACACGTGCATATTAATTACATTTTAGGAGTATATCTTTAATTTAAATTTTAACTTTTGAAACACACATTAGTTAATTCATACGGAACCCATTTTTTTGCGTCTTCTCTCTGCTGTATCGGGGTAAAGAAAGAATGATGACGTCACAGTTATCAAGGTTAAAATAATTAACGTGACTCATAATACATAACAAGTTCCACCACGTGTGCAAAGCGGGACAACTCCCAAAACGTAAGCCCACTTTCCTCCGATAAATCTTATTAATACTTTCTGTTCATGTAGTAAACAAATTAAAGGCAGTGAACTAATTCATTCATTTCCTATGACTTTATGAGATATGAGGGTTTGTTCACCATTAAAAAGTTGACATTAGATTTTTTTGGGGTGAACGAATCTTCATATCTCCCATATAGGCACTTGGAATTAATGTATAATATTGGGGTTCATCGCGATTGTTGTTTGCCAATCAAAATTACAGGTTCTAGTGGCATCTACCTGTAATGAAATTATTTTATATGTATACACCTTGGAAAAAGTTTTGCACCACTTCCATTGAAAACAATGTAAAATGCTATGATTGTAGAATATGACCAAATACTTTAATCCGTTTATGGATACTTTTTTCCAGGTGTATAGCATGATCATAGATATAATGGCTATTATATCTATGGTATCATTGATTTCAACTTGGAGATGTATAATTTATTTGGAATTGGATATTAAACTTTCGGGTCCCGACCACTTTTACAGGCATAAAGGTTTCAAATACAAATAAAAAAAAGATGTGTTTTGATTGTCCATGAAACTACTCTCCAATAAAACTCTCCAATAAAGATGGGTCCGATTACTTTCAGTGTAATTGATTAAATTACAATAGCTTTGTCGATTGTACGATAAATTAAATTGATGATAACATCATTTCTCAAAGTCTCTAATAAAATTAATGATTACAATGGTACGTAAACATGATATTACATCTGATTATAATGAATTTCAAAATAACCCATTGTAATGATCCTAATGAATAAGGTTATAACTGTAGCAATTTATGAGCATGTTTTGAGAAAGAATTTTATTTGATAAAATTTTCTACATAAAGAAATGCCTCAAGTCATGAATAATACGACGATCAATTGGTGTGTTTGATTTTTTTACATTGCCATTTGATAAGGGGGTTCTCAGTATGAATTCAGTTCATAAATTGTATTCTTTCTATGTCTTAATATGGTTTGGATTTCATCAGAATCGATCAAAGCAAAGTCAAAAACGTAAAAGCCAAAGTCGGTAAGTTCTGAAACATGTGAAGACCTATATGAACAAGAACTCTACATAAAAAAAAAATCCATAGACAACTTTGCTTAAGGGAGTTGTAACGAAACTTGGACTACTTTGATTCTTTTGAGGATTAATAGTTTGCAATCAGCAGTATCGACCCAGTGCTATGAAAAATACAAATAACACTTATAGATTTCCTTACATGAGAAATAGTTAAAGCAATATATTTTAAAGCCAAGGATTGGTAAGAAGTGGAACATGTCACGCGTTCTATGGCCAAAAAGGGACCTAAAACTTTTTGCTCTGTTCATCTATAACGTCAACTTTGTCCAAAAGGGTTGTAAACCTGTTTCTTAATAATTTCTAAATTTTTAAATGTATAATTTACGAAATTTATAGATTTGACTATGTCAGTACCGATTGAGCTAATAATACCCCAGTTGACTTATAGTGAAGTCCGCCAGATGCTGCATCGACCGGCCAATGATATAAAAAGTGAAGATAACACTTTAAAATTGCATGCGTTCGAGGCGCTGTTCTAGATTTTCTTTCAACAGGAACACTCAAAATCAAAGATTTGTAATAAAAAAAAACAAAGTAAAGAGCTGTATGACCAAAAGAGACCAACGCAAATAGCTAATAAAATTGAGAATGGAAATGGGGAATGTGTCAAAGAGACAACAACCCGACCATAGAAAAAAACAACAGCAGAAGGTCACCAACAGGTCTTCAATGTAGCGAGAAATTCCCGCACCCGGAGGCGTCCTTCAACTGGCCCCTAAACAAATATATACTAGTTCAGTGATAATGAACGCCATACTAATTTCCAAATTGTACACAAGAAACTAAAATTAAAATAATACAAGACTAACAAAGGCCAGAGGCTGCTGACTTGGGACAGGCGCAAAAATGCGGCGGGGTTAAACATGTTTGTGAGATCTCAACCCTCCCCCTATACCTCTAGCCAATGTAGAAAAGTAAACGCATAACAATACGCACATTAAAATTCAGTTCAAGAAAAGTCCGAGTCTGATGTCAGAAGATGTAACCAAAGAAAATAAACAAAATGACAATAATACATAAATAACAACAGACTACTAGCAGTTAACTGACATGCCAGCTCCAGACTTCAATTAAACTGACTGAAAGATTATGATTTCATCATATGAACATCAGGCACAATCCTTCCCGTTAGGGGTTTAGTATCATACCATCATAACATATATAAGAGGAACATAACCCGTGTCATGCCAACAACTGGTTTTTGAATAAATGTGTTTATTTCCGATGCAAAGACCCTATAAGTGAATCAATATTAACGCCAAAATATGCAATTTTTAATGACTTGACAACAGTATCGTAACTCTATCCCTTCTTAATAAGTCTATTCAAAGGTTTTGTTAGTTTTTGAGGTGAATACTGACACCTTTGTGATTTATAAAGAATATTTCCATAACAAATTGGATGTGAAATACCTGAACGTATAAGAAGTCTGCATGTTGAGCTATATTTACGAATGATGTCCTTATACCGATGATAAAATTTAGTAAATGTGTGGACTAGTTTGTGATATCGAAAAACCTGGTGTAATAATTTTTCAGTAATACATAAATTTTTCTCGTTAAAAAATCTAAAACATTGTTACATACACGAGCGAATCGTACAAGTTGAGATATATAAACACAGTAAGATGGTGACAAGGGAACGTCACCATCTAAAAATGGATAATTAACGATAGGAAATGAAAAATCATCTCTTTTATCATAAATTTTAGTATTCAGCTTTCCGTTAGTGATATAGATATCAAGATCGAGGAAAGGGCAGTGATCATTGTTAGTATTAGCTTTATTTAAAGTAATTTCAACAGGATAAATTTCTTTAATATACATACTGAAGTCGTCATTATTGAGAGCCAAAATATCATCCAAATATCTAAAAGTATTATTAAATTTGTATATCAGATGTTGTTTCGATGGGTCTTTGCTTATTTTTGTCATAAATTGTAACTCATAGCAATACAAAAACAGGTCCGCAATAAGTGGTGCACAGTTACTCCCCATTGGATTTCCGATAATCTGACGATATACGGAATCCCCAAAGCGAACAAAAATGTTTTCTAGTAAAAATTCAAGGGCATATATAGTATAAAAGCATGTCCAATTGATGTCTTTATAAAGCACAAAGGTGTCAGTATTCACCTCAGAAACTTACAAAACCTTTGAATAGACTTATTAAGAAGGGATATAATTACGATACTGTTGTCAAGTCATTAAAGATTGCATATTTTGGCGTTAATATTGAGTCACTGATAAGGTCTTTGCATCGGAACTAAACACATTTATTCTAAAAACAGTTATTGGCATGACACGGGTTATGTTCTTCTCATTTATGTTATGATGGTATGATACTAAACCCCTAACGGGAAGGATTGTGCCTGATGTTCATATGATGAAATCATAATCTTTCAGTCAGTTTAATTGAAGTCTGGAGCTGGCATGTCAGTTAACTGCTAGTAGTCTGTTGTTATTTATGTATTATTGTCATTTTGTTTATTTTCTTTGGTTACATCTTCTGACATCAGACTCGGACTTCTCTTGAACTGAATTTTAATGTGCGTATTGTTATGCGTTTACTTTTCTACATTGGTTAGAGGTATCACAAACATGTTTAACCCCGCTGCATTTTTGCGCCTGTCCCAAGTCAGGAGCCTCTGGCCTTTGTTAGTCTTGTATCATTTTAATTTTAGTTTCTTGTGTACAATTTGGAAATTAGTATGGCGTTCATTATCACTGGACTAGTATATATTTGTTTAGGGGCCAGCTGAAGGACGCCTCCGGGTGCGGGAATTTCTCGCTACATTGAAGACCTGTTGGTGACCCTCTGCTGTTGTTTTTTATTTGGTCGGGTTGTTGTCTCTTTGACACATTCCCCATTTCCATTCTCAATTTAATATTCACATTCTGAATTTTTAAATGCCCATTTAATTAGGTGTGTGAATTTTTTCTTAATGAGAATGTGAGGCAATGTGGTATACAGGGTAGAAAAATCAAAACTTTGAACAGATTTAAAATCACCAATATAAGCATGCAATTTATCAAGTACTTCAAACGAGTTCTTGACACTCCAAAAGTAATTAATTCCACTATTTTCGAAGGCCTTATTTGGACAATTTATTATCAGGTTTTTAATTGTACCAAGTGTGCTGGTAAGAAGAATAGACAATTTAGTAGTGGAACAATGGCTTGAAGACGAAATAAATCTATATTTGTAAGGTGTTTTGTGTAGCTTCGGAAGCCAGTACATAGTTGGGACTTTCATTGTATTTGGCTCTGCTTGTTTTTGTTACAGATGTCGTTTTCTGAAAATGGAGTCAGTTGGAATGTTGGTGAATTGGTGATTTCTTTTTTCAGAACCTCAATGTAAACTTTACGTCAAACAGTAATAATATTATTAGCAGCATTATCGGCCGGGACAAAAACAAATTTCTTAGCTAGTTCTTTTAGTTTATGTTTGATACGAGAAATAGGTTTTTTGTGGTTATTATTAATAGTAAAATATTCTGTAAAATGTTGAATACGTATATCAACTATCTTCATTACTGAATTAAAAAAAGAGTCCAAAGATTTTTTTGTCAGCTTTTTCCCGTTTTATCCATTTCATACAGTAAGTATGGAGTGAGTCGTGGATGATATTACGACACTCATTCCAATTAATAATTGACGGGGGACGATATTTAGGTCCTTTACTGAGGAATGATTTTACCTCTCGGTCTTGAACGATGTTAAGATCTCCTGTTATAACATGGGAAATGGGTCTGTTGTGAACGTTAAATATCGCGGCAGTACCTTTTTGTAAACGTAACGTCGTTCCCGGCAAATTTGACAGTTGCCGATTTAACGTTACGAAATTCCGCCACCATGGGCGTTCGAATAACATCTTTGTTTTCTAGCTTGTTATGAATCCTACATTTATTTAGTTACTTGTATTTACATGCTTTATATCGTTGAATCGGTGTCCAGACGTATGAAATTATGCTTGCTTTCTTTATAATTCATATGTATGTACGTACTGACAGTTATTTACATGATTTAACCTTGACCGGCAACGGACTATATTCTTACACGCAAGGATAAGGCGTGCTAAGTATTATAAAAACCGGATTTTTCTGATAACGAAACGAATTTGAACCAAGCTTGAAAGAATACAAGAGGTAATAACGCATACACGAAAAACACATTCAAACGTTTTAACATATTGTATTTCATTTACTTGTATTTATTATTATTGACAATAATAATCTCTGATACTTTTAAAAGTTGTTTAGTCATTATTTAATATCCAGAAACCAAAGATATTGTTTTTAAATTAAAGATTGGCAACAATCTTTACACTGGTGGCAGCGAATTTAGTTTTCTTTTTTAAGAAAATTTTACGAATCTACGTGAATATTTTATTAGGCACGCAATTGTTAAGTACATACATTGTTTCTGTCCATATTTTATGATATTTGGTTACACATAAAAAAAAAACTGAACATAAAAAAAGACACTTCAACGAAAGCTGAAAGAAATAGATAGTACAGTTGGAGAATATAAATTAGATTATAGTATATATTTAAGTAATTTTAAATTCAACAAGGATAAATTCTAATCCAAGTTGAAATAAAATAGTTAATGAGTTTAAAAGATATCAACAAGGATAAATTTTAATCCAAGTTGAAAAAGATAAAATATAATAGTTCTCAGAATCTATATCAACAAGGATAAATTCTAATCCAAGTTGAAAAAGGATATAATATAATAGATAGTCAGAATCTATATCAACAAGGATAAATTCTAATCCAAGTTGAAAAGGTCATAATTTAAAATTTAATATATATCAACAAGGATAAATATAAATCCAAGTTGAAATTAAATAGTTCAGGGGTACAATTCAACAAAGATAAATTTTAATCTAAGTTGAAAGTTTAAATATAGTAAAAGTAAATACCATATTCAACCAGGATAAATTCTAATCCAAGTTTAGTTTAAATTTAGAAGTCTATTTTAACAAGGATAAATCTGAATCCAAGTTAAATATTAAGACCATAATAATTCAAATAGGTCCAGTCCGTCCAGTAATTATATTTATAGTCTATTTCAAAGTTAATATTTAATAGTCTATTTCAAAAGTTTTGTTTTACAACAAGGATAAATATAAATCTAAGTTGTAAATATAATAATATTTGGAAAAGGTCAAAGTTGAAAAATTTATAGTCTATTTCAAATTTGTTATTTATATAGTCTATTTCACAAAATAAGGATATATTCATAATTTAAAAGGTGTTTTAAAAGTAAGACATAGGAAATTGTTTTTCTATTTCAACAAGGATAAAAAGTAATCTAAGTTGAATAATTCTGAAAAACTACAAGATTAACAAGGATAAAGTTTAATCCAAGTTGATTAGTAAATTGAAACTCTTGATTTCATTTAGCAATTAAAGTTAAATATATAATTTAAGAGACAGATCTCGTATACCACAGGGGTCCAATTCACTTAATAGGGGAATTACCACATTAGCTAGTCCAATTATTCCCACTTGGTCTAGTAGATCTGTTGCATCTACAAATATTGATACCTGCTCATTTGGGGATGTCACGTCTCATAATTATTTAGCCTCAAACCAGGCTATTAGTTTAAACAAGGGGGAAATAAATACAAGCCCCAGGCCATTTAGTAGTACTGCGAGTAATATTCAAAGGGAAGTAAGCACAAACCCATGTCTTTTCCCAACTCAAAGTAAGAGTGATAGCGCTATAGCGACTATAACAAGAGAAAAATCATGTGAGAGTGATGAAATAATAAAGATGAGACAAGAATTAGAGGCATTAAGAAATGAAAACCTTCAGAAATCATATGAGAGTGAAGAAATGGTAAAGATGAGACAAGAGTTAGAGGCATTAAGAAATTTTAAGAACCTTCAGATGAAGAATAATGCTCAACATTTCACTCAGATTAAATCTGACCCTGTTAACAGCAGTCAAAATAGTTATGAAACCCAGCAACGTTCCACAAACTCCTGCAATAGTATAACATTGCCAGAGACCCAGCAACGTCCAACCTACTCCTATAATAACACAACATTGCCAGACACCCAGCAACGTCCTACACATACATACATGGATACAGCATTATCAGAAACCCAGCAACAACCATCATATGCCTATGCAAATACGACAATACCTGAGATCCAGCATCGTCCAAACTATTCTTGTACGAGTACAGTCATGCCTGAAATCCAGCAACGTCCAGACTACCAGCAGTATCCAAACAATTCCTCAGTACCAAACTGGTTACCTAGGCAACAGTATGGCAGACCACAGCAACAGCAACATAATTATGAAAACTCCAAGATAGACAATGGGAGAAGAAACAGAGTGCCATTTTACAACGGCAGAGATCCCTTGAATGCCTATTTTATGCAATTTGAACTTATTGCAGAGATCAACAGATGGGATACCAATACTAAAGCCATTGAGTTAGTAACAGCACTTAAAGATGAGGCAATGGTTTATGCTTCCTACCTTTCACCAGAGACCAAAAGATCTTTCTTTGGGCTATGTGCAGCTATGTCAAACAGATTTGGTGACCATGGATATCCAGAGACGTATAGACAGGAATTGCACACATTAAGGAAACAGGGCAAAGAAAACATCCATGAATATGCTTCCAGAGTAGAAATGCTAGTCAGACGGTCATTTCCTACTATTGATGTAGCCACTCACAGTACATTGAGTGTAGAGTATATGTTAAGAGGATTACCCGACCAGAGCATTGCTATAGAATTACTGACAAAGAGGATTACCAGTATGACTGAAGCTATCCACCAGGTGACTTTATATGAAACATATAAAAGAGGAAATAAAGATAGAAACATCCGTCAGCTGAGTATGCAAGAAACTGTTGATTTAGATGAAGGTGAAGATGATTTTGAAATAAGGAAAGTTGGTGGGAAAAGATATGTAACTGAGGAGAGGCTGACCCAATTTGAAAGAGGGATGAAAGACTCCATCACTCAGTCCATCACTCAGTCAGTAGAGGAGATAATTCAGAAGGAAATGACAAAATTTAACAAACCAAATGTTAACCAAGGTTATAGGCAAAACCAGCAGTATAACAAAGACAATAGAACAAAAACAAGAACCACGAGATGTTTTAATTGCAATGAAGAAGGTCATTACATCAAAGACTGTAAAAAACCAAGAAAAAGTAAAAGCAGTGCGGAAAACAGAGATTTTTCCAACAGCAATGAGGCACAAGAGAATTCTTTAAACTAATAAGGGCTGAGACTGTCGACCAAGTATCAGCCATTGATAAAATTATTGAAGTTAAGGATATAACTACCAGGAATGGACCATGTGGAGATGAATTAGATGCATTGAATCATGATCTGAGCTTGAATTTGTTGTTTGAGGGATTTGATGAATTACAGAAGAGTACACCTAGTGATGTAATTGGCAGTGCTGAACCGAGTCAGACAATAGGGAAAAATATCGTCATTGATCGGGTGAGGGCAGCTACCATTACTGTTCCTTTGGTCATTAACAAGGTTGAAACCAAGGCAGTTATTGACACTGGAGCGGAGGTGACAGTTTTGAGTGAGGAACTGTATTCTAAAATTCCAAAAGACATGCGACCAGAACTGAAGAAGGCAACAAGGAATTTAGTGGTTGCAGAGGCTGGGAAGCATATGACAACAAGGGGAATCGCACAGATAGAGATGAAACTAGGAAATGAGATTTTCACATGGCCCATGTATGTAGCCCCAATTGGAGATAATGTATTGTTAGGATGTGACCTGATTGATGAAAAGGACATAACTATCAACTGCAAGAGGGGACTTCAATTAAATGGTGAGTGGATAGAATGCCAAACCACAAGACAAATAGATGGTATAGCTAGAGTTAGGATAAAAGAAGCAATTACCATACCAGCCAATTCTGAGATAATTATTGCTGGAGAGGGTTATGACACAGAAGGATTGTCCAGCCGGTATTCTATACTTGAACTAGTTGTTGAAGATAGTAGAAAAATTATGGTAGCAAGTACGCATGCAGACATGTGTGAATATATAGGAAATATTACAAGTGCAAGTTATAAGGGTAATCAGACGGACAAGGTCGATGTCCAAATGTTGCCTGAACTTTTGCAACATGCTACAGAAGATAATTTAAGTGTTACAGATGAAAATGTTCCAGTTACTGAAGAAATTGTAAATGTTATAGTTACAGAAGAGGATGGAAACATGTTCTGTCAGGAGGAAAAGATAAGTCAACTGAAAGAAGGTTTACATAAAACAGATTTAGACCAAATTACGAATGAATTTGAGAATGAGGAACATGTAACTCGAGATACACAAAAAGATTGGAGGAAACGAAAGAAAAGACGAAAAGTTGACACAGAAGCGAGATAGCAGAGGAGAACACAGAAGGAGCAAAGAACAGAAGAGGACAAAAAGAGACGAACCAATAATACAGTGAAGTTGTTGGAAAAGAAGACGTTGAAAATTTTAAAAAACATTTATTTATATTGAAAAGACACAAAACTAGACATTTGTTGATATTATTTATATGCATATTGTTTTGTATGCCGTTCGTACAATTTTATCATTATGTATACGTGTCATAGATCGTGGTAGGTTATTCGTGATTTAGACAAAAACAAATTTTCTTAATTTTAATATTCTATTGAGACAGCAGGTGCTTGTTTAAATTTTGTTCGATTGTATATATGATTTAATCTTTCGTAGTTATTTAAATTTCGAGACGAAATTCTATTTTTGACGGAGGGCAGTGTTGTGAACGTTAAATATCGCGGCAGTACCTTTTTGTAAACGTAACGTCGTTCCCGGCAAATTTGACAGTTGCCGATTTAACGTTACGAAATTCCGCCAACATGGGCGTTCGAATAACATCTTTGTTTTCTAGCTTGTTATGAATCCTACATTTCTTTAGTTACTTGTATTTACATGCTTTATATCGTTGAATCGGTGTCCAGACGTACGAAATTATGCTTGCTTTCTTTATAATTCATATGTATGTACGTACTGACAGTTATTTACATGATTTAACCTTGACCGGCAACGGACTATATTCTTACACGCAAGGATAAGGCGTGCTAAGTATTATAAAAACCGGATTTTTCTGATAACGAAACGAATTTGAACCAAGCTTGAAAGAATACAAGAGGTAATAACGCATACACGAAAAACACATTCAAACGTTTTAACATATTGTATTTCATTTACTTGTATTTATTATTATTGACAATAATAATCTCTGATACTTTTAAAAGTTGTTTAGTCATTATTTAATATCCAGAAACCAAAGATATTGTTTTAAATTAAAGATTGGCAACAATCTTTACAGGGTCCATAAATATATTCGGAGGTACTACAATTACATGAAGTAGGTGTATGTTCACTGATATTAACATCTTTACACAGTTGACTATAATTATACACAAATTTCCGGGTAGATTTTTTGTAAATATAACAAATAAGAGGTAGCTCAGTATTGTCAAAATATCCAGGAATTTGTTCTTTAACAGAATGGTCGTTAAATATACCGGCAATATTTACAAAATCAAAACCTTTATTGACATACTTTATTTTAATAAAATGTTTTTTATGATCTTCAGGGCGATCAATTTTGGGTAATAGTTTAGAATAACAATATTCCATAATAATTTGAACAATTTCATACTTAGGACTGCTATATGAAATTGTGTTGCAATCCTCCAAAATGTTATTTAACTTATTAACCGGTAATGAACAGAGTTTTCTTAACAGATAATGTCTGCCGTTGTTTTTTGAAATAGAAATTAGGTCCGAAATATTGGTATGATTGGTCCGAAATTTTCTTTGATAGCGATTTGTCCTACGACCGTGAGAACGGTTTTTACGAACAGTTTTAGAAACTATATCCAAAATGTTAACGCAATCGGTTCTAGATATATTACCAATTCCCATGATATTATCATCACGACCGAGAGGGTAGACTGTCTGTAATTTTTTAATCCAATTTAATTCAATTATTTTCCGTGATCGTACAAACTTTGAATGAGATTCACCAGGCTGCTTATTTACTACTTCTAAAGGTTGAACTGCTAAATATTTATAAAAGGATGGTTGTGCTTCTTAAGGTGTTGGTAAATGATACTTTTGAATTTATTGGGTCTTTTAAAACGATACAGATGTTCTTGAGTGCGTTTAGATAAATATCGTCCAGTTTCTCCTACGTACTGAATACCACATCCCGGTTTGTTTCATGTGAGTAAATAAATAATACTGTTAGTTCTTCAATATATCAGTTTCAAAATTCAAAGAAATGTGCGACCATTAAACGTGGACCTAACCGTATTGTTGGTGGAAAGACGGGGACATGTAAGTCATTTTTTGGCATGACACTTATCGATAGAAGGGTAACCACGATTTTTATTGTTAAAAATGTTAGCGATGGTAGTATTTTTAGATAACCGATTTTGAAGATTGAGACGTGTAGATACCCTTTGAACAAGTTTAGTATTTAATATTTTTCCATTTCTAAGCTTCATAATTGTTTTTTGTTAGTGAATTATATTATAAAGGAGCAAAGACTGGCGTCCAGAATATGAACCAGCATACAATAATTTAAGTTATGTAAAATAATCTAGCTAACATCAAATAAACCTGTGCGAATTTGAACATAACTTTCTTAAAACAATTGATTTAAAACCGGACAACTCAAGAAAATATAAACATGTCATTAACAATGCATAGACTACTGAGCTGATGGTACTTTGGGGACTATATCAACGGTATCGACCAATTGCTAGTAAAAATGAAAATACTAATTAATTTTCATGCGTGTAGGAAGGGCTTTTCTGGATTCACCTTCACCAGGAACGCTCAAAAGCCAAAAAATTGAATAGCCGATGATGCTTAAGTACCGAGCACGTGAAGAGCTAAAGGACCCAAAAGGACATACAAATATCATCCAAATCCATATCAGTCAACTTTGCCTAAGAAGTTTATTTATAATTTCTCGGACTATCTTTTACAGATATGATGTTAATCATGTTAGTACAGAAGCACAGACTTATGAGCGAGCAAATGGTACAATCGGAGATTAATAGTTCACCATGCAACAGCGGTATCGACACAGTGCAATACAAATGGAAATAAGGCTTGATAGAGTATGTGTCCAAAGCACTTTTCTAGATCGTCAGGAACGCTTCAAGTCAAATATTTTAAAGAGAAAGATTGAGAAGAACTGAAACGCGTGAAGAGCTATATGACCAAAATAAACTATAATAAAATACCAGGCTTTAAATTTGTACGTCAGACGCGCTTTTTGTCTACAATCAGTCACTCTCTAAAAGTTAAACAGGTAAAATAAAGTACCAAAAAGAAAATACAGGCTAAATGTACCTTTACTCAACTATGCCCATGGGAGTAGGTTCACATGTCTCTTAATAATTTATCAATGTATCAAAAGAATTGATTTAAGGTTTCTATGCTAGAAAAATCTCCATATACAGACGAAATGTACCTAAACTCATCTATGCGCATGGGGATGGGTTCATATGTTTCTAAATTATTTATCAATTTTTCAAAAGAATTAACTAAAGATACCTTTAGGAAAATCATGTCAGTATTTCTTACCATGGCATCTTAGCTGAGGTTACTATTCAACCAAAAGTGGCATCGACCACTTTATAAATAGTGTCAGGAAAGCTCAAAGCCAAGTATTTGAAAGCAAAGGATGTACAAAACCCGAAACAAATTAGGTGTTATATGACCAGAAATACGTACTTAAAAATAAAACCACAACATACTGAACTCCGAGAATAATTCAAAACGGAAAGTCCTTAACCAAATTGAAAAACACCAACAGTTGAAACCCACCAACCAAATGGATAACAACTGTCATATTCCCGACTTGGTATTGAACCTTGTTTTATAGTTGAACCTCTCACTTTTAAGACAGTCGTATTAAATTCATTTTATTGACAATGACTCGTGATTAAAACAAACATACATACGTACTGCTCTTCAACTTTGTACATGTTTGGCTTTATAAATATTTCGATATAAGCGTCATTTATGAGTCTTATGTAGACGAAACGCGCGTCTGGCGTACTAAATTATAATCCTGGTACCTTTGATAACTGTTTAAACCACTGGATCGATGCCACTACTGGTGGACGTTTCGTCCCCGAGGGTATCACCCGCCCAGTAGTCAACATTTCGGTGTTGACATGAATATCAATAATGTAGTCATTTTTATAAATTTCCTGTTTACAAAACTTTTAATTTTTCGAAAAACTTAGGATTTTTACTCCCGGTTTTTAGTGGAGTTCGTGTTGTTTCTTATTCATTATTTATAACTGTTGATTTAAATGTCCTTTGGTTTTTTAAGTCTTTGTTTACTCCTTGGTTTTGATTGTTATTGTCTTCTTATCCCATTGATAGATTACCTAAGCCGAATTTGGCACAACTTTTTGGAATTTGTGATCCTCAATGCTCTTCAACTTTGGACTTGTTTGGCTTTTTATATACATATTATAAATACTTCGATATGAGCGTCACTGATGAGTCTTACGTAGACGAAACGTGCGTCAGGCGTACTAAATTATAATCCTGGTACCTTTGATAACTATTTAAACCACTGGGTCGATGCCACTGCTGATGGACGTTTCGTCCCCGAGGGTATCACAAGACCAGTAGTCAACATTTCGGTGTTGACATGAATATCAATAATGTAGACATTTTTTTTTATAAATTTCCTGTTTACAAAACTTTTAGTTTTTCGAAAAACTAAAGATTTTCACTCCCGGTTTTTAGTGGAGTTCGCGTTGTTTCTTATTTATTATTTATAACTGTTGATGTAAATGTCCTTTGGTTTTTTGAGTCTTTGTTTACTCCTGGGTTTTAATATATTGTCTTCTTATCCTATTGATAGATTACCTTAATCGTATTTGGCACAACTTTTTGGAATTTTGGATCCTCAATGCTCTTCAACTTTGTACTTGTTTGGCTTTATAAATATTTCGATATGAGCGTCACTGGTGAGTCTCATGTAGACGAAACGCGCGTCTGGCGTACTAAATTATAATCCTGGTACCTTTGATAACTATTTAAACCACTGGGTCGATGCGACTGCTTGTGGACGTTTCGTCCCCTAGGGTATCACCAGCCCAGTAGTCAACATTTCGGTGTTGACATGAATATCAATAGTGTGGTCATTTTTATAAATTTACTGTTTACAAAACTTTGAATTTTTCGAAAACACTAAGGATTTCATTATTCCAGGCATAGATTACCTTAGCCGTATTTGGCACAACTTTTTGGAATTTTGGATCCTCAATGCTCTTCAACTTTGTACTTGTTTGGCGTTATAAATATTTCGATATGAGCTTCACTGATGAATCTTATGTAGACGAAGCGCGCGTCTGGCGTACTTTTTTAAAGGGAAATCACACTATTGTTTATACGCATCACTCTCGGCGCCGCTATAGTGTCGTGACTGTATTATGACGTCGCCGTTTTCGATTCCGTCGTCAAGGTTGCTAATTTATGAAATAGCGAGCCGCTCGAAGGGACGTTCCACTAAAGCCGGAGAAATGATAATAGACATATCATATATTTAACAACTGATATGTTGTACTAGCGAGTTTCTAGATTGTATTGGGGTTTATGGAATACAAAATAACGGGCAAATACTGCAGAATATAAGGCAAGAAAAAAAATTATAGAATGATGAGGTGCTAAAATATAAAGAATAAAAAATATTGGTAACACAAAATGAATATTAATAAATGAATGACCCTTTATCCAGACCATTATGATAAAAAGGATGTATCAATACAAAACACATAATCAAAACTAAGAACGTAGGAAATTCATAGCATATTTAATGTAACTTAGTATCCTCTCCGACCATTTCCTTCATAACGAACTCGGTGACATATACTTTTTTTTTTAAATTTTCTGATGTATATGTTCAATATCTAATTGAATTTCAAAAAACTCTATGGATGGGCCATTAGCTGATCTTGACCGTAGGTTCAAAAATGAAAATGCTACTCGAAACGGACAAAATGTATGGCAAAAAATAGCCGAAAGTGGTCATGATATGGCACAACTTTGGCAGCGTATCGGCGCGATGCGGTATGTAGGGTAAAGCGTATATTTTCGGGGGGGGGGGGGGATACGTATAGACCAAGAGTAACAGCATGTTAGCGTACAGCTTCCGAAATCTGTAGTTTTCTGTCCAAAAGAGGGTTGTAAATAAGAACAATGAGTTTCGACTTTCAGTTTTCTCATATCACATACATGAAACGTCATAACTATAGTCTTCTATACTACATGTATAAATAATTTATCAAACATCCCATTTCATATCAGTGTTTATTCGGCTTAGCCTGTCGACGACGAAATTCATATATCCTAGTTCTGAATATGCATAAACTTGCCACTGGACGTAAATGTGTGAAGTGCTATTTGAAATCGTTATTTATTTCACATGTGACGACAGAAATGATTCAAGTGTCGTTCATCTTTCCCAAATGTTCCTTTGATATATAACGTCTCTTAACACTGAGAAGTATGGGCAAGTTTGGATACAATACTCAAGCTTGATACGGTCTAAAGGATTGTGGTCAAATTTTTGACATATTATAGGTTTCTGACACAAAATAATTGTGGTCAAAGGTGTTAAAAATCTATTGTGCATGTTTTTTATAACTCAATTAATAGTTTTCATTATAAAACTTATGTACATAATTTTCTGAAGAAAACTCTTTAATTTGTTCATATTACACTGGTGGTAAGCGGATGGTCGTAACTAAAAGTTACGACCATCCGAAGATGGGAGACAACTCTAGGTATAAGTTTTTCTTTTCCGATTTTCGTGCACTAAAAGGTTCATTTGAACCAAACCGCTTGTCTCGTACATACTAGTCGGCAGTCCGGTGATATTAAAACCAAATTTGATGCCTTAAAACATTCCAATTTTCGTAAAATAGTCATTCAAAAATTCAAGCATGATGGTCGTAACTTTAAATGTGTGATTGTCGTAACTTCAACTATAACATTTTGGATGATGGTCGTAACCGACACAAGATGGTCGTAACTTTGAAAGATGACCGTAACTCGAGTATTTAGACAAACTTTTATTAATGTATTTTAATTGTAAAGGTAATAGACTCATATGTAATATATGATTTGCTACAAACAATCTTATTTGTTACTCTGGTAATGATATGCAGAAATTAAGCGAGAGAATTATTAAACATGCACATTTCTGATGGATTTCAAACGCTCATCATTTATAAGGAGCAACAGTGAAAACTAATCAACTCGCATTAAGCCAAAAAGTATGTTAGGGTTGAGAATTAATTTATTTTTTTCTGTATGTTAAGGCATGAAATTATTAAATGCACGTCTACTCCCTTATATTTGTTTTTAGTGTTTTTTTTATTTACGACTTTTTTATTTTTTTTTATCTCCAATCATGTCGGCAGATGAAATTATTAAACGCACAATTCTGAACAATCATCTTTAAATCATCTATTGCAGCTCTTATAAGTCTTTGAGTCTTTGAGTCTTTTTTACTCCTTGACTTTAAATTGTTATTGTCTTATAAACTATTGGCCTTCAAATATTCGTCTTTTGGTCGTTCATGAGGAAATAGAATCCACAAATGCACTTCTGAGTCAGGGTTGAGTTCAATATCGTAGCTGCTACGTAGTGCTACGTAGATTTTGACTTTTGATCATGTAGCTATATGTAACACAATTGTGTTTCATATCATTAATTATCCAGGAGTATTAATTAGGAAATTTATTAAAAAGGAATTAAACAATTCAATGACAATCATGTACGCTTTGGACACTTAATAACGATCTGTTCAAATATTATAGACATATAACCTGCAGCCAATAAATGACCATGTATACTGTGAAATAACATGTATCCTTCAGGGGTTAATTGCAGTTTGACAATTAACCACAGACAAGAATTATTCAACATCCAGACTAATACGTAACCGGCCATCAGCTATGGGCCGATGTTTTTGGACACTAGACTATATAAGATCCAGCTTTGGACTTGGACGAGGAGGACAGCTTGGTACAAGAGATTGGTACCGGAGATTCCGCCAAGGTCTCACCCCTCGCGGGTAGGCTGGAACATATGCGCTTAATATCCGAAGTACTCTAACAGGAACGAACAGTTATACCACTATACGATCACGTGCCCGTGTGAGATACTGAACATTCGAACAATTCTACTTTAAAGACAGTTGTGAACATTCGAACATTTGAACTTTAGAATCTTTCTTGACTTTGTAATTACGTAATAAAATATATTTAATCATTATTGACTTCGTCACATATAGACTAGTTGTTACATAGACATTGATAGCGGCTACGTAGCTGCTACGATTTTGAACTCAACCCAGGAATATTGTTGATATATACTTTACACTGCTACATGCACTGAATTTAAGAGTAAAATAAAATACTAGTTTGTAGCCAGGCTTAAGCTTGTAGCCAGGATAATGTTACAAGGACTTAGGTCAAACTAAATGTACTGCGGCAACTATTACATACAAATCCCGGTATGCAGGTTGAAAATCATGTGTAAGTTATATGTTTACATGGTATGAATGGCTACAAGCTACTCATGGACTTCGTCATTGGACATTACTGTGCACCTGATTATCAGCTTGATTTCACCAACAACAATATGACGTCTAAGCATCCAGGCTAAAAATAAAGCGTATGTTCTTTAACTCAGGTACGGACCTGCGAATTCTCGGGTATGCTCTAGTCTCGATAACGACCTTCATAACCTATCAATATTTTAAGCTTATTTTGACTCCTTATTAATGCTCTTTCGACTTAATGTATCATTCTTAAATTAAAGATTTTTAAAAATCAACTAGTAGGTACATCCTCAACGTTTATATTTTCAATAGATGCGAATTCCAAACGAAAAAAACTTTCGTGCTTTTTATTTCTAACTAAGAATTATCATAACCAGAGCTGTGTTTCTTTTTTTAAAATGAATTCTCCACTTTTGAAAAATTTACATTGTGAATAAATTTAACCGTTTACATTAATTCAACTATTTGCCTCTTTGTTGATTTTATACATAATATTTTCAGAATATATGACTGTTCATTTCATTTTTTATTGTTTCGTTCGATTCGTTCCAATTTTTTCTTTACAGGTATCCCTCTCTCCATTTATTTTTTATTATTTGGTGAAAACAACTTCACAAATATATAATATGATATATGATATATTCATATAACAAAAGACACGTTTAGAACTCTTGAATGGTTCGGTACAAGACATTTGAAAAATTTGGAATTTCAAATCGAACTTTAATCAAAATTCCCCCAAAACTAATATTTGAAAACTTTTAAAATTTTTGATTTGATAAGTGTTACACGCATTGAAATTGCTTTATTTTGCATTGTATGTAAAAAAAAAGAAAAAAATTCTTCAGAAATACATCATATAAAATACTAGTATTCATATAGTAAAAGAAACGTTTAAAACTCTTGACTTGCCTTATTCGGTCTTATTTATCTTAGTTACGACCATCCTCAATATTTTTGTTTTTGTAGTTACGTCCATCATGCTTGAATTTTTGAATGACTATTTTACGAAAATTGGAATGTTTTAAGGCATCAAATTTGGTTTTAATATCACCGGACTGCCGAATAGTATGTACGAGACAAGCGGTTTGGTTCAAATGAACCTTTTAGTGCACGAAAATCGGAAAAGAAAAACTTATCCCTAGAGTTGTCTCCCATCTCCGGATGGTCGTAACTTTTAGTTACGACCATCCGCTTACCACCAGTGATATTAAGAAGAAGTTTACTTTATTCCCCGACATAATTTCCGTATGCAAAGTGACCTCCGTGTGACCCTTCTCGTAAAAATCAGGTGATCGCAATACGCATGGATGTCCTTAAAATAAACTATTATCTGATTGTACATGTTAAAAACGTGCTCAATATCCATGCTTTTTTTGTTGATTGTTGACAAACAGATGACAATCGTTAAACTTCGGGTTCAAAATACGAACTTTAATTACCTGCCATATTTTCACAACCAGACTGACCGATTGAAACAAAAATTGGAATAACATTATTTTTCACCGGTCATTCGTTTATTATGACTTTAATGTCCGATATGTTGACGACGGACTGACAGACAGAGGTATACAATAATAAGTCCCGTAACCGGGCGTATAAAAATTCAACACGTACTATACATTTGGCTTTTCAAGTCTCCAACAAGAGAAATATTTAACACACACACACATGTATTTATGTAGAGTTATATACATGTCTCACAGAGTACTGCTAAACTGTAACAAACACATTAATGGTCTGTCTGTTGAAAGATATTCCACTCATATAGACAAATGTTTTGTGCTGAGGTTCATGTAAAGTTTTGCAAAAATCAAGAAAACAATGGGAAAAAAAAACACATAAAAAAAACAAGTAATAATAGTTCAGATGTAGGTTCAAGTTACAGATCACACAATGTGAATCACTGTCGACAGTGATATAGGGAGATTTTCGGACCCCGATGACGACCATGACTGAAAAGGACAACCAGTTTTTTTAATACAAAGGTAGCTGATTAACTCTTGATTCTTTGGTTCTTTAAAAAAAATTAGCCAACATGATATAGCAGAGAGTGCTTATATTGGCACACAAACTCAATCAATTATTTTCAAATTAACTATCATTAATCAGTATTAAATTTTGCCAAAATAGGTGCATTTACCACAATGAAAATTAAATGGGATAAAGAATATACATTAAAAAAAGAGGTGCACCAGCAGAAAATAGAAACCGCAGTCTTACTCTTAACTTCATCGGATCATAAAATCTAAACTCTTACCAGACTTTTTAATCTATCTAACAGTATAACTCAGACGTTTCTAAGTGTAACTCGAGCTTTAACTAGAATAAATATTCGAAATCAAAATTAAACTTGAACTTTAACTGAAAATTTAACTGGAACTCGAACTTAATTTGGTTCGATTATGGAGCGTTGTGTAATTACAGATATGTTAGCCAATTTTAAATTTCTTCCAAAAACGGTGTCATTGAGGTCTTTTTTTTAAGTGCGGAGTTTGTGGCTTCCTAAACACGGCATTTCAGGTTTTATCTTCCTGGTGAAAATGGACAAGTTAGTGAATTTATTCTGTTTGTAGTCTAAATGGAACGTGTTACTTTTCAGCCCAGGTACCCTCAATCTTCCGAAGTAGAAGGTTCTTAATCTGCAAGCCGTAAATTAATTCTTCATTAAAACATTCGTTTTTCCTATACAACAAATGCAATTAAAATTTTTAGATGACTTCAACTTTGACAATAACTTTATAATAAACTTTTGCTGTATGTTTAACAATGAATATTCAAAATAGGTATAGGAAGATGTTGTGACGCAACGTCAGATATTGCTACCATTTAGCGTAACAGAAAAATTGACGTTAATTTGGAAACGCGCACTATCAAATTTTTCCTGCTTTCCTTGTTGGGTAAATGCAAAGTATAACACACAAGTAGAAATGCCGTGACATTCTTCATCTAATACGATTTTATAATTTACATAGGATATTAACTGTTACTGCTGGTAATTATGTGTTCTTTGGAAATATTGCTGCATTTTATATTTAACCCGAGTATGATTTAAATCAAGCAGTTGTACAAGAGACAATACAATGGCTTAAATATTTATAATACTGAAGTTTTTTTACTTTTTGATTGTATAATAGATGTGTAGTTTGTAATATGTGCATCATTTCGTTTTGTTGAAAGCAGGACATTTACATTAAGTGGAGGAGGGAACCCGCAAATGCAGTTCATGCCGTCCCTAGCATATTACGGCGACGTCAAATACTGTTAACGGACAACCTTGCAAGACATTTTCATTAATCAGTATTTTTAAAAACAAGTCTGTAATCTTAATACAATTTGGTGTACCTACTTCAACTTTTAATGTACTTTTTATTGGTATAGAAATCAAAGCCGAAAAATATAAGCTATGAATCTTCACGAAATTAAATCTCTGTTTTTTGGCCGTAAAAGTTTGTTGAAGGTATGAAAGTTGAACTCGGACATTTCCGCAAGACATTTCAAAACTATTGTTTTGAATTGAATATGTGGCTCAATTTATTCATTACACTGAGTAAAAAACGATCGTGCTTACAATTTGATAAATTATTTGTCAAAATTATATTTTTTAACTGAAATGTTTCAAGTTTCCGAACAAAATTTCCCATGGGACATTTCCGAACATCATATTCATTTCAAAATGTCTATGCATATTTTTAATGGAGACAACCATGTAAACCAATACTGAAATATACAGGTCATAGAACATTCATGCAAAAATTTTAAGAGTTGCTTGAACATTTCGCGAATTTTTCGTGTATTATGTTTCGAGTTTGTTACATGGGACAACGCTTAGTAAACTTTTTTTCTGATAATCTGTGTCTTCCGAAGCCTATAAATATTCTATTTTTTATTTTTTCTGTATCTTAATGTGAAAATTTAAGAAGCAATCTTTATTTTCATATATAATTTGAAATATTTATTTCAGCATTTCTAAGAAAATTTCCCCGTTAAATATTTACTTAGCGCTATTTTTCGTGGTAGTAGCAATATCTAACGTTGCGTAGGTGTGAGTGCCAATGAATCAACTCTCCATCCAAATAACAATTTATAAAAGTAAACCATTATAGGTCAATGTACGGCCTTCAACACGGAGCCTTGGCTCACACCGAACAAAATACCTTGAAAAAATGTTATTAATATATTTTTTAGTGAAAAGGATTAACCCAATAGTTCAAAGCATTGCCAGAAAATGCTGCTATGCTAGCAACGTCGTTCTATAACGTTAAGAGAAAAAGTTGTAATTCCCGCCAAAAATCGATAACCCTGATTATTTCCGTTGTAGCGGATTTAAAACATCGGTGACCCCCCTTTTTTATTTATGCTTTTAAAATCTCCCCTGAAGCTGCAACTTATGCAGATGTTTGAAGGAAAAAACATTGGTAGATTTTTTCATTTCAAGAAAAATCTATAATAAATAGCAATTAAAAATGGCGGGAAATGTAAAAAGGCCTTAAAAAATAAGGAAACTGAGAAAAATAAAAGTGTATAAAGGTAAAAGTTACAAATTACTGTTTTAGTTAAACCAGTTAAACATCGGTTTTCAATAATTTTGCCTTCTTTTAGCATTTTAGAGCGCTATTTCTATATTTCGGTATATTATAACGCAATTCTTTACTTTTTGATGACGTCATATCTCGAAAACAACATCGGTGACCCCAAAATTTTTTGCGCCTAAAATATTGTAATAAGTAAGATCTGTCCACATGAAAAATTTCAATGAATTTTTATTAGTAGTATAAATAGTGTGATTTCCCTTTAATTGTAATCCAGGTACCTTTGATAACTATATAATAGGTTAAAATGTCAAAAATAGGGGTACAGCAGTAATCATTGTGTAATTATAGATTATCGTTGATCATCTAAACGAGATGGATTTTCACGCTTGAGCCGGTACGGCGAAATCGAAAAAAGCAATCGAGTTGAGATGACCAATGATAATCTGTTTATCGCTATTTTACCTATGAAGACGTTGTCAATTTCATTTAAATTTCGTGAGCAACGTCACATGCCTCCTTAATTTTTAGCAATAATTTTCCATCTCAAGCGACTAGCATGATATGAAAAATTATCACAAAAAAAGATCAAAGGAAAAATGCACAAAATAGCGATCATAGACTTAATCGCTATAAAAACAAACAAATATGTAACAAAGAAGAACTAAAAGGCATATATCAAATTTAACGAATTCATTTATTGCTTTTTATCATACGATTTTATCTATCTATGTTAAATCCACAAATAATGACTCGTTTATCTTTATAAACGGTATGCTTCTGAAGAGCTTCTTTCGATTTACATTTTTCAGGTGTGCACAACAAAAATATTTGAAAGCCAAGGATGAATATTAAAAAAAGTACTGATAACGTAAAGAGCTCAATTACCAAAAGGGGTCTACAAATAATTTCTAAATCCAGCTTTCTCTTAGTTTATAAATAATGTCTAACGGAGGAGATAGATGAGTCATTATTTGGCAAATAAAATTGTCAAAATACGGAAATCACTCAATGTCTCATACAGAAAGAAAAAAAAACATGTTACATAAACGGTTTCAAAATAAAAACTAAATCGCCAATATATACATCTCTGTTATCATCAGAATACAAGCACGCGAGTTTTGATAGATCTGAATTTGAATCAAATTGATTCAACCACATCTGTTTAAGAGAAATACACTAAACTTGATCCAAGCTCTCTTGTCCGATAGAACAAAAACAATTGTCATGAATCGTATTTTCTCTGAATAAAGGCAACAATAGTATACCGCTATTCGCTTTAAGTCAGTTCCAGCCACATAGGATGATGTACTGGGTTTTGACAAAAAGTAAGACATAAACTACAAAACATGGGATCCTTATATTATGAAAGATACAGCACAGAAAATAGAAATTGTTCAAAGACGAATAGCTAGATACATGTTGTTACAATAGAAAGTAAAATGACAAAAATACCAAACTCTAAGTAAGATTCAACCAGAAAGTCCATTATCATATATACTAGAACACATTTACAACAAACAACTCAGTGTCCACTTTGCAGGGATGGACTTGAGGATGACCTTCATTTCTTGTCAAATTTAAACTTAAGAGATTCATAGAAATATTCTCCTTTTCACTTCATTATTTGAGTACAATCATTTATCAATATAGGTGAACAAGAATTTTGTTGGCATAATCATGGTGCGAGACCATTTTTTTTTAAAGATACGACATCTCTATTTTAGATCTATAAACGAATTTCCATATAGTGATGGAACGAAATTTGAATTAAATAAAAGACACTTATCTACGTATATAAATAATTTGTTTATTAAAGTGTCACATTGTGATTGCAATAAAAATAATTCATACACAATATACATACATAATAAAACAACCAATATCCAGCCAAAAACTGACTTACGAGACACTATGTTATACCAAATACATATTTACAAATTAAAATAGCTATATGTCATTCCAGTTTCGTCCCATCTTTCATGTTAAACACAACAAATGTTCATACGGGCTTGGACTATGATATCAAGTTAACATAGATTAATTTTCGATCCTTTGAAAAATATTGGGGGGAAATCCTTTGCATAAAAACATGATAAATACATATATATATAAACAGTAAATTCGTAAAATCATAGAAAAAGTGGTCGAAATTTGGTAAGCCTGATTACATGTATACTTGATATTCGAAATATGTTTTTATCAATATAAAAATAGACCAATGATTTTGATTTTTTTTTAATAAACACTACCATAGATAAACTAGTGTACCGGTCGTGATTATGAATAAGAGGCATACGAACTAATATTATTAAACTGCAATTTATCATGAATTTTGCTATCATGATGAAAAGATTGGATGACTCTACTGGTACATAATTGCCTTAATTTTCGACAGATATTTTGTTCACATTTACATTTTTCCAGTACATCCGCATTTTATTAAAGAAACTTACTTAAAGTTGTATGTATCCCTTTGTGACAGAATGCATGTATTAAACAGTATTTTAAATAAAATCAAAGTAAGAGAAGCATACAAAAATGGTCAAGGTGGTCTATTTTTGCCTGATTGGTCTTTCTATATTTGGAGATAAAATTTTAAATAATTATTTATATACTTTGAATAGTGGCGGGTAATCAAAGGGAGCTCACTTACTTTATCGGAATACATCTAGATTCTATATTAATCAGAGAACTTCCGAATGGTCTATGACAAACGGTGACCTAATTTACGAAAATGGCGACCTGAAGCTCAGGTGTTTACAGGTAAGAGAGATGTACTTGCAAACGATCTGTAGGCTTTATTTTGATCGTTACAGCTAAGCTAACACTTCCAATAAATTAATACTCTTTTTATTAACATGAATTGTTTGATTTCTAAACAGTTTTCTTCAAAAATTAGAAAAACAGATAGGTGTTCACTTCCGGTATTTACCTTTATGTAAAAACATTCGAATTTTGAAAATTTCTGTATGTTGTTGGGTTTTCATAGCCTAATAATTTCATTGGCTATGTATGTGTTCATGTAAAATGACAAATTTAAGCGATTTTGCATACAGGTAATCATAACTAAATTGTCCTTTTAGTTTTATACTTTGCTTGTCCAAATACCTCAAAATCATAATAATTATAAACATGATCAACAAATTTTTACATTTTAGAACTATCCCATTTATATACAGGGCTCACGCTACCAGGCGACTTGGGCGAAGAAGTCGCTTTCCCGACCGTCACTTCGCTTTCCCCGACCCCCAAAAGCGAAAACAAGTCGCCCTGTTCTTGACGATACTCCCTTTCAGTCGCTTCCGTCATCGGACATTTTCAGTTTTTACCAAGTTGATGAAACATCAATTTTTTATTGATAATTAAAGAAATTTAGACATAAACGATTCATTATCTTAAGTAAAGAGGTTGAAGCATTGTCTTTGCAGTGTGTAGCAGGTTTTTTGATAAAAATACAACTTTTTATCACTTCGTGCATTTCCGCAAGTTCCGGTGCTTGTTACTCGAAAACGTACATCAACCTAAATTTCAGCGGCAAAATAAGTTTGTTACTTCATTTAAACGTGATAAAAGTTGCCTCCAGTAAATGTTTTATCCATTTATTGCATTAAAAACATCATGTTCCTTTACAAATAACTTGTCAAACATTGTTTATTTTTGTAAATTTTCTTGCATTCGTCCGCCATTGACCGATTTCTAAATTACGGATCTGAACCGGACCAGCTATGACTGAAATTCGTATGTTTACAATAATTACTACGGACGCACAGATGGAACAGCTGACAGAAGAATATTGATCTCAAAGGGGAAAATTACGTATTCCACATGCATTAAGAGACTTTTGGTTACATCTAATTGATTGGTGTATATAATTACCTATATTTTTTATGGATTGTTTCAAAGTTGCTTAACTCTGAGACTATTAATTATATTATGGCCCAGCTTAATAACTTTTTTTTTGAGAAACACTGAATTTCATACACAAGATAGATTTGAATTAAATTGTAATTGATATATTATAATTTCTTTACATTTTTAAAATAAAACAAATATTTTTTTTAGTGCTAGATATTAAATATTTAGTTGGTAGTTTCTCTCAAGAACCTTAGTAAAACTTAAACACTTTTAATTTGAAATGTTACTTTAATTGTATACTCAGATATGAATTGAATAATATAAAAAGAACATTATTTATGACCCTTTATACTATTGTAATATCCAAACATTGTAGCGCACCGCGCGAATGAGCACTTCTCTTTCAAATCTCACCACTTCTCCCTATCAGTTTCAAAAAGAGAAGTCACTTCTCCCTATAATTCTGAAGTAGTGTGAGCCCTGATATATATATAGTACTTTAAAAATAATCTTAAAAAATACAAGTGAAAACAACTCTGTTTCTACCTGCTGTTCCTAATTGGAAGGAAATACGAAGAAGAAGAAGAAGAACGTATTTACACTTTTGGTATTTAAGTTAATTTTGTCTCCATGGCTGAGTTTACTTGTAACACTAAATTAACTTTACTGACTCTAATCTCTATTTAGAGTTAACCCCTCTTTAATATCGCACTTCCAACCCTCACTAAGCCAAGTTAAACCCTTCAATGATGTCAAGCCAATCAGATGGCCTTACCCTAGAGTTAATTAGAGTTGTTCCGAATAAAAACTCGAGTGCGTTCATATGATACTCTTGAAATGCTGAAGTGGACTCTAGCTATATAAAGAGTTTCAAGTAATCTATGCCCAATTGACCCTAGATCTGCTCCTTTTAAAAATCTGATGTCATGCAACAATCACTTTTTATTATGTACATGTATTATGATGCCAAATTGACTTTAAATATGTGCTGATTTGACAGTATTGAGGGTGGTAAAGGGGGTGCTTGCACAGGAAAAACGTGAAATAAGACATAATATCATGTTGAACATGAAATAATTTCTATCACGAACGTTGCACGAAAAATATAAATACTTGGATGTGAACCTTTTGTGACTGAGTCACTGTCTTCTTATATAAATATTAACTCTCTGTTTGATTTGATAATCCTCATTTAGTATACACATTTTTTATATAATTGGTTTATGGTTTTTGAAAAAGTATTTCTTGGCGATCCCTGAACTTAAGTGTTTGAATTTTATTTGAAAAATACAGACCACGCAAAATAAGCATTTGAAAAAACATGTTGAACGTGCAATAAAAAAATGGCGATCATGGTGCACAAAAATAACCCTTTACCACCCTCAGTATTGTGTAGATGAGGATTTGACCTGTACCACAGACAAGTAAAAACTACAATTTTCAGCATTTAAAAGAACTTATCCTTGTCAAATGTTTTCATGTTGGTCATGTTGGTTAATTGATGAACGTGTTTTATTGTTATAAACAGAAATATGTTGTAATTTTATTAATAAAAGTCATTTTTTAATATAGATCTTTTAATAACATGATTATATTATTTTCCTGTTATGTTAGCGCAAAAGTACATACATGTACATGTTCATGGAATGTTGGCCAAATGAAAGATATTTGCAGTACAGATGAAATGCCAATTGGTGCACAACCAAGCTTAAAGAAAACAGACAATTGAGATATTTTCATGAATATAGTTACATCATGTACATCATGAACATGAGTCAAAGTCTTAAAAGACCATAATTAATGACAAATAGATTTTAAAAAAAAGAAGAAAATGAGACTTTTTCACATTTATATAAATTTTAAAATCTGAATGTAACTCTACATAAAAACAAAATTACCCCTACGGTGAGGCTACCAGTCAATAAGTTAACACTTGTATGTTTTTCCCCTACAATGTCATGAATGTAGCTCGAAATTTAAAAAAAAAACATGCACTTAATTTTTTCAAAAAATAATAGCCTTTTAAATGTTCTCCCTATGTACAATGTATGTATGTATATATATAAAGTCATTGTTACCATGTTAACTTAATAATTTGATTGTTTTGTAGATTGAAATCATGAGGTTCCTTCTCATCTGTCTTGTTTTGACGGCTATAATTGTAACAGTATCTTCTGGTAAGCTACTCCTATTGTTACATGTATAATCAGTATATATACATGTATATACTTAAGAAGAAAAAAAAAACAAGTATTGTAAATTCTATGTGGATCTCATTGGGGTCTAAGTGTGACGCGGGATTGCTGATTTTTTGTAAGCGTGACACGTGAAAGTCAAATTATTGTGTCGTGAAAACAGGAAATGAGGTCTTGCGGGACCCAGGAAATGACAAAAAAATGAGAATTGCTTACGTATATAGTGTAAGCGTGATACAGGAATCTGACAAAACAATAAGCGGGATCTGGGATCGGAACCCCCAATGAGACCCCCTTCTATGTGTCATTATATATGTAACAATCAATGTATGTGGTATTGTATCAGCTATCCATAATGGTATTGATATCAGTCACGCACTCCAGACAGCCTTTACCAACCTACCAGAAAGTCATCTGTTTTTAAGTTACTTTATTTATATAATATCCCAAAATTTGATATTACTAATAATTATTATGAGACACATTATGAAATAAATATCATTAAAACTGGGTCTAAACATTGAAGGTGACATGTATGAAAATATTTAAAGGAAGTATGTTGAGATTTCTGCAATTGGTTTTCTTTGTAAATTCTACGCCTACGTTGTAAATTTAAGATTATCATATGATTGTCAGTTTAAATACCGTTTACTGTAAAATTACATACATTTTCATGTTCTTAATCATGTTTCATATTTTTATTTTAGTACCAAACAGACCTCCAGCTATTTATATACAGCCTCCTTTTGATGTTTATTACAAGACAGGAGAAACAGTAGAAATGCAATGCGTTGCTGATGGTGTTCCAAACCCTATGTAAATATTGGTAGCATGTAAACATTTGACACATAGACACACAATTACCTATCATCTAACATACATTTTCAAACCGTTATCATGGTTATATCAGGGTTAATAATAGAGGAGCCATGCTTTTGGAATCTTGAAAATAAGTTTAATAATTAACAGATGATCTCTATCAATATTAAAAAGATGTGAAGTGTTTTAATTAATCTTTATTTTCAAAATTCTCGAAATCATTATTCCAGTATAACATACACTGTTTTAAAATAATCAAGGTTTGTTTTATCTGAGTGTAGAAAACATCATCCCATTTTATTTAAGGAAGTTATTTAAAAATCTTACTTTACCCTATTTTGTTTTGACCAGAAAACTTAAATGATGAGTTGAGAATTAAATAAAATTTAATACGGAAAGTGGGAATGTGTCAAAGAGACAACAACAGGAACAAAGAGCAGACAACAGCTATTATCGCACCGCGGGTAAAATATCACGTTGTGATTGGTTTAACGCCTCCCTATGAGACTGTATGGGGTTAGTAAATTTCATAGGGGGTTCATGACGCGTTAATGGTGACGTCATTTATTAATGTTGTTCTGTTTCGTTGTTTATTTTTCAACAAAACGCAGCAGAAAAGGTCCAGCGTGCGCTAAATTCGTTATACGGTTAACTACTAACCCCCTACGGATCCATAGAGGGTGAATAAAATTCATAGGGGACTCGGCCTCCGGCCTCACCCCCTATGGATTTTACTAACCCTCTATAAATCCGTATGGGGTCAGTAGCGAACCATATAACTTATAATAGCCACCAATGGGTCTTCAAATAATTGCAGCGAGAAACTACCGCTTTAGGAGGCGTGCTTCAGCTGGCCCCAAAACAAAAATGTATACTAGTTCAGTGATAATGGACGTCATACTAAACTCAAAAATATACACAAGAAACTAAAACAACAAATACAAGAGTGAAGACTAACAAAGACCAGAGGCTCCTGACTTTGGACAGGCGCAAAAATGCAGCGGTGTTAAACATGTTTTTTGAGATCTCAACCCTCTCCCTATATTACTTGATTTATTTCACTTGACTGGGCGGAGTTAAA
Organism: Mytilus edulis; assembly: GCF_963676685.1. Lineage (NCBI taxonomy): Eukaryota > Metazoa > Mollusca > Bivalvia > Mytilida > Mytilidae > Mytilus > Mytilus edulis. The sequence goes on along the minus strand of NC_092344.1, from coordinate 30,954,866 downwards.
ACGGTTCGCTCATCATTGACCAGTCCATCTACTGATAAGTGTTTTGGGATAAACTCATCAATGAAGTGTCCAGTTATGGTCATTGTTAATTCGTTTGGTGACACTGAGAGGTGATTAGAAATCAGTGATAATTATAACGGCAATCATCCTTATCACACACATCTTCAAATAGACTGTCCTTATGTAAATTAAAACGTAAGCTCCGCCCGATCAGTTGAAATAGTATTGGTAATACCTCTAGCCAATTTAGAAAAACAAACACACAACACACACAGTAAAAGTCAGTTCAAAAGAAGTCCAAGCTTGAGTCTGTTGTCAGAATAAGTAACAAAAAAAACAGTATGTTGATAGTGTTTTAATTACAAAAATAACTTAATAGTATTTACATTTAAAAGTGCCTCTTATTCAAAATAACTTGTATTTACATATTAATTTCAGATACCGATGGACAAGTAATAAAGTTGAGTTCAACCCTAGCGGTAATAATGATCGTGTAGTCCAGCTATTCGATTCAGGAACTTTGGTTTTTAATAGACCAGAAGACAAAGATGAAGGAATATTCCAATGTAATGCCATAAATGAACATGGCACATCAACAACAATCAATGTTAATTTGAGGCAAGCTATGTTGGAAAAATTCCCTTACGGTGCAGACACATCCAGAGTTGTAACTCGGGGACATTCCGTTAAGCTTCCTTGTATTCCACCAACAAGTATACCCAAAGCTGAAATAAGATGGGTTCTGAAAGATACCAAACCTGGTGGAAGAATTGAAGCTATTAATTTTAATAACAGAATTACAATGGATTTAGAAGGTAAGAAAAGGAACTTTTTCTGAAATGTATATATAAACATGTGTAAATAAATGGTCTGTTTCTTGTATGGTAAAAAGCTATGGAAAGCCAAAGTGTTCAGAATGATCAAGATCTATTTTACATATTGATGTTATCATATACAGGTGTTATCTGAAAGTCAAAGTAATGGAAAAAGAGTATAAAACCAGTTAAAAATTGTTTATAACCTAGCTGCCAGGGTTTTAAGGTATTAAAGTTTGTATGTAATTGTTTACTTGTGTAAATCTATTCTTGTCTTTTGCAGGAAATCTATACATCACAGCAGTCAAGCAGTCTGATTTTCAGAACGGTAGAAGCTATGTGTGTATGGCAATCAATTATTTCATGAGACAAAATACATATGCCCCAGGAATTGTTATACAGCCTGTAGGAAGCTCAGGTATGTATAAATATGTATGTTCAAGGTTTTATTAGAAAGTCTGGTTATATAAATACTTATGCTCCTTGCTATAGGAAAATGTAGGAAGCTCAGTTATTTGCAAAAAACACATGTTTCAGCATTTGTAAAATATTGTCTTGTCTTGTAATACAACCGTTATGATGTTGAGGTATATATGTTCACCTTTAAACTCAAGGTCTTTTTAAGAGCTACATCAGACAGATTCAAATGATAGGGTATGGTGTGGAGGATATTATCATGACCATTATTTTTTTGGATTTTATAATGCTAAAACAAATGAATAATATTGGAATAGAAGTCCCCTAAAAATTCTTGAAGCAGCAAAGCAGTGTTTTACTTTGTTGATGCGATAATGATATTATTGTTATTACAGGTACAGACGATACTGAACGTTCCTTCTCATAACATATATTTATATAATGACTTGTTCATGAAATAATGTTATGTTTGTTATTACAGGTACAGATGATACTGTTCCGCCTCACTACTTGTGGGCCACACCATCTGAAATCTTTGGTCTCCTTGGAGAATCTCTGAGAATAAAATGTATATATGGTGGAAAGTAAGTATCATTTGGCACATGGTATCAATGCTGTATTTTAATTTTGTCATAATAGGTATAGTTCATGTTTCAATTAGTTAACTCAGTATAGAAAATCTATTGCTTGGTACAATGTAAGGGGTTTTTAGGTCTATCAGGTACAGGTAGTTATTTTTTAAGCCGTTTATAATGCAAGTTTAAATTTTGCAATCATCATATCATATGGCAGTTGTTTGCCAATCCTAAGATACTTCTGATTTTCTTAAATATGTCACTAGTCAATAGATATTTTAGAAATGAACACCAATGTTTACTTTTTGCAACAATGCATGGGGATCTTAAGAAAAATATGAAGTTGTTAGTAGATTGTTTGCCTTGTGGTAAAGTGCTAATATTACACTCAAATTCCAAATGCCAGTGTTAAATTAAATTCTCCATTACAGCCCTACTCCAGAGGTTCATTGGGAGAGTGACACTGGTAGGATTCCAGATAATCGTCGTACAATGTCTCAGGGAGGTCAAGAACTGCTTATATCACAACTTAGAAACGAGGACCGCGGACAATATATTTGTTTTACTACTAGTTCAAGTGGCCAACGAGAACAAAGAAATATCAATATTATTTTAAAATGTGAGTAAAATAGTTAAATCATATTCATTAAGAATAATTAGTGTTAGTGCTCAGGGACTTGTAGATTCATGACATTTCTCTTCCATGGACAAAAATTCACGAAAGATTAGCTGGTATAAATGTTGTATTTAGCTCTCATCTTTTCAAGATGGAATTAGTTTCAATTTGATGCATATATACTTATATTAGGGATGCCAACTTAGTGAGGAATTTGGTAGAAAATTAAATGCATGCTAAATAGGATGTACATATTTACTTATGTGAAATACTCCTTTAACCATGATTGAAAAAAAAGATGTATTGTACAAAGTAAAGAAAGGAACATTTAGGTTTGCTTATATATGTCTATTAGCATGATTAGTAAGTAATTGGGAACACATTTTATTTATAGCAAAACCTTATTGGGCTGAAGGAGGAGAACCTAAAGACATAGAAACCAGTATAGGAGCCTCAGCGACATTCTACTGTAATGCTTCAGGAGATCCACAGCCTGAACTGGAATGGTATATAAATGGTGTCAGACTTAAAGGTATACAAAACATTTTTGTCCACTACCTATGGATTTGAATGGGACTTCTGGTTTTCTATCTGTCCATCCATCAATAAAAAAAAATCAGTTTTTCACACTTTTTTTTCTTCTTGCTGGAAGATAACGATTTGATGTTTAGTGAACTGTATTATGATTACTAGTTACACATCAAGGTCAAATTTTGTTCTGGTCTGACAGTTTTGTGCAGAGTTATGGTCCTTGGACTTGAAAAATTCACCCAAATAATCAATTTTCCTCAATTATTTTGGTCATGCTTGAAGACATTGATTTGATAATTGGTGTACTGTTTTATCATAAGTTACAGTCAAGTTCAATTTTTATGGTCTGACATTTTGATGTAGAGTTATGGTCCTTGAACTGAGAAAATTCACTCAAATAATCAATTTTCTACATTTTCCTTGGTATTGCATAAAGGTACTGGCTTGATATTTGTTTCATGTTTAATTTACACCATGACAAATTAGAGATCAAGTGAGCATTTTGTTCCAGTACATTGAATTTTGTCTCATTATTAACGATCATATACCACATCTTATTTTTATCTTTAAGGTATATAATACTGCAATGTTTTGTTCTAAATAGTCTGAATATGGCAAGATTGTGTCAATACTTATATAATTATAGGAAATTATTTCTTTCCAACATTCAAATTGTTTTTTAAGATAAAAATAAATGAAAGATCAAAACTATTGCAGTGTCCACTGAGTGCTCACACTGCTTTAACTTTCTTAGCGCAGTAGGGTGATATAAAAAATAAATAAAAAAATATTGTTAGAAACTAAGTACACATGGGCTGTTGTCAAGGTTAACAAGTTTGATAATGTACAGGCTCAAGTGAGAAAATCAATCTCTTTGAGATAACCAACATTTTATAATTATATCAGATTAAATGAAATATTCTGTTAATTGTCATACAAGTACATGATTTTAATATTTTGTTTATTTTTACAGATTCTCAGCATCCAACTGTAAAATCTTCCAGATTTTTGAAACCAGATGACCACAATATAACAATAATAAACTTAGAGAAAGCTGATGTGATGGTTATACAGTGTAATGCCTCCAATATCTATGGTTATGTTTATGCTGACTTTTATCTTAATGTACTAAGTAAGTAAATCAAAGAACTAGAATGAGTTTCACAAAAAAAATCTCATGACTAAAATTGATAGTAAGTATACTTAATTGTGTTTAAATACTAATGATCAACTTTAGTCATAAGCATTTTTGTAAAATTCATTCCATTAAGGGATTAATTTGTCTTATAATTAGGATATATTAATATTGTATAAAAAAAAAATGGTTGGCATCAGTTGGCAGTTACATTAATGGAATACAAATTTATGTCTGTTAATATTCAGATATAATATTATCATGTCATTTTAATGCATCTGAGAGAATACACAATAATGTCATACATTTTAAAATTGTTACATGACTTATTTGTGTTATTTCAGACCATTAGTTGTGATATTGATACCCAGGAAATTTGTGGTATAATCCAAACAACATAACAAAATAGTTCTGCTTTAAAATTTAAATCTGTAATTGTGATTCTTAAAGGAATAAAACATGTTTAAGCAGTATAATCTGTGTGTGTGTGTCACTGTTGTCCTTATTTGTATATATAGTTCAATGTTTAGTTTGTTATTCATCAGGTCATTTATTTCATTCATGCACTTTTTGTTTCATCATACTTGTTATGATGTATGACTGAGACTGACAACAATTCCAAAACACGTTACTGCACACATGAATGTGTCAGCTAGAATAAAAGTATTCTAGCATGCATACAGGATAATCAATGTATGACTTATAGATAAATGTTTTTGGTATTCATTTACTGCTTAACAGCCTTAAATACCTGATGCTTTGAAGCTGAAACAATATTTACAGGTATGTTTATTTTGAAAAAGGTTAATGTACAGTCTACAAATATAGTTTTATTCAGTAAAACTTATATGGATCAGTATAAATATGAAAGATTTATCCTAAAAATCTACGAGATTCCAATAAGGCTTTTAAAAATGTGTGCGTTATCTATTACAATTATAGGACAAGCTTATTTATCAGATATCAGAATGCAAGTTGTTATTGTTGTGATAGTTACCTTGCTATAATTTCTGTATTCCCAATCTTGATCATTCAAATATGTTGAGAGATTATATTTTTATGCCCCACCTATGATGGTAGAGGGCATTATGTGTTTTGGTCTGTGGGTCCGTTTGTTTGTCCATTCATTCGTACATCCGTCTGTCCTGATAGTCAAGGTAGTTTTTGATGAAGTTGAAGTCCTATTAACTTGAAACTTAGTAACATGTTCCCTGTGATATGATTTTTCTAATTTTAATGCCATATTAAAGTTTTGACTCTAATTTCACAGTCCACTGAACACAGAAAAAGATAATGCAAGTCACAGGGAAATCTGTGAACTATGGACAGATTCTTGTTACATTACGTTATTTATTTAAATCTTATATTAACCAATTTTATTATCAATTTTTCAGAGGAGAAACCACAGTTTATTGTGAGACCTGTTAAAGAATTAAAGGTAGCAGAAACCACAAATGTTTATCTGTCCTGCCAAACTAGTGGTAAACCAGATCCCATTGTCACCTGGTACAAAGGGACACAGCAGATTACTGGTGGGAGGTACCAGATTCAAACCAATGGAGATTTATTCATAACGGTAAATTACTTATAAATCTGTCTAGATTTGTTTGTGTTGAAGCTTTACAATCTCTTTATTATTAGATAAATTCATACAATTGAATATTATTTACTGATTCAATACAACTTTTAACTTAATAATCAAGTATTAATTTTTTTTTGAGATTTGGAATAACTTTTGATGTACAGTAGATTCCGGTTATTTGCATAGCCTATTTGTCAGACAAAATTATGCAATAAAGCGGAGTATGCTTATATCCGAAAGTCCAAATTCAAAGTCAAATAACATCGATAGAAAAGATCAGTGGTACCCTGATCAGTAAAGGAAATCCCTGAAGACAGATGAACGTCTATAATCCACATACAACATACTGAATGTTGATTTATTCTTTTTTAAAAAAGTTATATGTCTAGTGTCAGTGTTATTTTATTTTTGTTTTCTTTAAATAAAGAATATAAACACGTTTTGTTTTAGTTTTAGTTTATTTGCATACCTACTTTCCTTAACCTGAGATACGAAAATAAACTGTTCTAAAAATAGATTTGTTTCTATGACCCGTATGTACACATGTACATTGTTACCCTTTAACTGTTTAACAATACTTCACAGTTTATAATCATTTTAACAATAGATGTGTAATGAATTGCCTTTGATATGCAGTTGCACAGTGAAGTAACACTGTTAATTAAACCTGGTTAGTTTCGTATATGCAAAGCAGTAATGGGGCCTTGTACGGGTTATTTGCTGGACACTAGTGTTGAAAGAGAGAAAATATAATAATAAGAAGTAAATGCTCTTCATAAAATATTACAAATAAATGATTGATGTATGAAATTCTTTAACAATATATAAATGTCCTATAATATATCAGCAATATTTTCAAGTTGAAATAACATTAATTCACAGATCAAATAAGCCCAATTAAGAGTGCATGCACATTGGATAATGATTGATAATAAACAGGAGTTATTGTTTTTAAAATTCACCCCAAATGTAATTATGGACAATTGTTGAAATCCAATCAATTATAATAGAATGATCAGTACTTTTACAACAATTATCTGTTTGACATTTTTATACCCTCGAGGCTTAAAATAGAACAAGGGAAACTTTACCTGTGTAGACATCAAGGTTTATTTTTAAATCAAATTCCATCAAATAAACCTGAAAGAAACTGTTTTAAAACTTTATTTAAATAACACAAAAGTAAATATGAAATACGAACGAAAATAAGGATGCATTCAAAAAAATATACTCATCAAATTGCCGTTTCTGGTCAAAAATCTTGTCAGTTTTAACAAATCATAGCTAGACAGCGAATATTTTTTATGCAATAAACCGAAAGGCCCCTTGTAGAGCTATGCATATAACCGGACAATTTAACATTAGATGTATGGAAAATGGTTTTGTGCAGAAACTATGCAATTAACCAAATTATGCTATGGAGCGGTATGCAATTAAGTGGAATCGACTGTACTATAAGATTGATACTGTGGATTCATCATATTCATTGGATACTAATTTTCATGGATTTCATGGTTACAGAGGAACCATGAATTTAATTGTTCAAAGAATTACAAATTTTCTAAAGGAATGTGCCCAGACTCTACCAATTTTTAACCTTGAAATGAAATATCCACAAAAATAAGTACTTACGAAAATAAATTATCTCGCAGTATATAAAAGATTATTTGAAGTTTGGATCTTCTTGTAATGTTTTATATTGTTCTTTCTGATGCTAGTAACTAATCTATACCGCTTTAAATATTAATGGTTTTGTAATGTTTTACAGAATATTGTACTTTCTGATGCTGGTAACTTCACTTGTGTTGCTGAAAACGCAGAAGGATCTGCTACAGACTGGGGAATACTTATTGTTAGAAGTAAGTTATATACATGTACATCTACCAAATATTTTGCTAGTAACCGTTTAGTAATAAAATAATCAACCAAATATTTACTTAACCGAAATATGTATGTATATGTAGTTGACACATCAAATTGAATGAAGATATCAATGTGGGATTATTGTCCTCTTTGGAATGAGTTGCAGGACACATGCATATACCAATCATCTGTCTATCTGTGTGACTTTCTGTCTTGTTATCGCTCTAACTAGTACAATTCTAGCCAGATTTTTATACAAATTATACTATAGGTTCATATCAGCAATATTTTCAAGTTGAAGTTCAAATTTGGCTTCATGTTATTGGTACAGATTATTTTTAACCAAATTTTTTTCCAAATCGCAACCTTCAAAAATCCTAAGGCTAAGACGGATTTTAAACCTGAAAGTAAATTGTAGAGTAAAATAATTTATCGTTTGGCATTGCTCTACAGTAGGAGATAGATTGGGCTTTTTTGTATGGTTATGTGATAATGTCCCAAAGGGGGAATATAAATCCAAAATACTTATGATGAATGAAGTGATCTCTAGGTCATTAGGAGTTTAGCTCTACTTCTCAGAGGTCAGAGGTGCTTTTGTGTCTTTGTGTATAATTCAAATCAGTTATCTATTTTGAAATGTTCTTTACAAATAGGAAAGACAAGAATAGAACAGAAGCCAGGTGATTTAGAAAACACAGCTAATACAGATGCAAAATTCACATGTTCTGGAACCACAGATTTTGAAGAAGTTGCAAATCTTCGTGTGTATTGGTTGAAGGATGGAAAAGAAATAACAACAAATGACCAGAGAATGACCACTAATGTCCAAGATAATTCTTTGACCATTAGTGGAACAATCAGTAGAGATTCAGGACTGTATACCTGTGTTGTAACTAATGGCTTGGATCAGGAAACAGCATCTGCAATTCTTACTGTCAAAGGTACTTTCGTTTGTTACTAAGAATATTAGGGGGGGGGGGGGGGTGAATTGTAAATCTATTTTTACTATTATCCAACCTATCATATTTTTTTGTCACTGACCATGAACCGTTATTGTAAAAAAATTGAAAATGATTTAAGATATCTTTCTTGTCATAAAATTCACATATTTAAAAAAATGTTTCTCTATTACTCCTAATGATGGGTGAATATACAGAACAAGCATACAATATGACATTGTTCCAAATAAAAAAGAATAGGTGAAAAAAAACCATAAGATTTAAATGGTACTGATTTTTAAATGCGAAAAGTGTTTTTTAAGAAATTTATTAAAAACAAACTGCTGTTTTAAATTATTTCATATGTCAAATTTAGTTTTGTGATAAGAATTACCAGTACACTTCTTACTACTCATGTTGGTCCTTTTTTTTGTAGACAAGCCAGAACCTCCTGTTGATCTTCAAATGAAAGACTGTATAAACAATAAAGTAACACTAAAGTGGACAAAAGGAGCTTTTAACAATGCACCAATACAGTACTTCACCATTCAATACAACACATCCATAGAACCAGATAACTGGGCATTTGCTTCAACAGCAAACCAGTCAGATAACTCTATGATCTTGAGTCTAAAGCCAGGTGTTAGTTATAGCTGGCGGCTGTTAGCCACCAATAAAATTGGAATAAGTGACCCAAGTAAACATAGTGGTGTTTGTACTACCGATACAGCCAAACCATACAAAAATCCAGAGAATGTGAGAGGACTAGGAGACAAACCAAATTACATGGTTGTAGAATGGGTGGTAAGTTCAGTATAATGTCTGCCTTCTGACATGTCTAATACAAAAATCCTTAGAATGTATGAGAACTTGCAGGCGATAAAAAGGAAGGGTGTTGCCTCAACTAAGTTTTGATGATGACAATTTGTAAAAAGTTGTTATGAATTCAGTTTATGGGAAACCATAAATGGGAAGACAATTATTATTGGTATGCAGATGTGTAAACATTGCCACGAGTTTGGTGCTGACTCTTGGGTTATCAAATTAAAAAGTTCAGGGAAAAAAAACTCTTAGGTTATCAAGAAAAAAAGTTCAGAGAATTTAACTCGTAGGTTATCATTGTTATCAAGAAAAAAAGTTCAGGGAAAATAACTTTTAGGTTATCAAGAAAAAAAGTTCAGGGAAAATAACTCTTTGAAAGTTCATTTAATGGGAGTGAGTTGCAAAAGTGAAAGTTTTGTGCGATATCAAATGTTATGGACATGTTGAGTAAAAATAAAAACATCAGAAGAAGATAAAGTTGCAGATGACAGAAAAGATTATAACATTTGAAACAAAATCAAATGTCTTTCACAGAAAGATGTAAAAACATTATTTATATGAAATTTACCAATATGAAGATTGTGTTTGAAGTTTTTACTATATACTATCAATGCAATGTATAAATAAATCTAATGCTATCTATATATGTAAATTTACAGGCTATGCCACCCATTGAACACGGAGGAGATAACTTCAGATACGTTTTATCGATAAGCAGACGCGGAAATAATCCTTTTGATGATACAAAGACCATATCTAATTGGAGGGATGATCGGTTTGAGTTATTGACCAATGATATTTATGTTCCTTACAATATTACCATCAAAGCAGCCAATGAACATGGAGATAGTTCTGCACCACTCAATGTACATACAATTTATTCTGGAGAAAGCAGTAAGTGAATCCTAATAGTTGTTAATTAAAAAATTATTTCATCTGTTTACTGTTAGAACTTTGAATAAGTATTTAAAGGAGAGAAAGTTCTTTTAGAAGTTTTAAAGTATGGCTGTGTGGTTGACCAGATAAATTATTTGATGTGTACATTGCTAACAATAAATAATAAGTAAAATCTGAGTAATATTTGTTGTACAGTCATGACTTTGATAACAGTGATTTCTAAATTAAGAAAAATAATGATTTTTTTATACCAAAAAAGTTACATCATTTTAGCAAAAAAAATGTGAAGCAGCACATGGTTTCTTGTTAGATGTCAAGGTCATTACATATTTTAATTGTTTTATAAATAAGAACAATTGATTAAAAAAAATACTGCTTTCCTAAAATAACCGAATAACATTCATACAAATAGATTATAAATAACTGTCTTTTACAGAGCCTGATTCAAGTTTGAGAGTAGATGGTTTTGTTGTTGACAATACAGCTATGGAAGACAACTCCGCAAAGTTCTACTGGAACTGGGATATGGACCTCAATAATAATCTCCAGTCAGGTCTAAATGGAAAGTTCAGAGGATTTAAGGTATTTAAAGGTTCAATAGTACATTGATTCAAAGGCATTATTTAGTATGAGTTAAGTATAAAATTAAGAGATTATAAAATACACTGTCACACTTTTAACCTTAACTTAAGGGTAGACCTTGGTTCATGGAGAAAACTCTTTCAATCAGTTATGCATTTGTAAAATACAAGTTTCAAATATGTATTTAAAGCATTTATCATTGTTTATCTGAAACAGATTTTTCTGCTTTAGTATCCTTTAGAGATTGCAGGCTAAACATTGTGGATTTCTGCCTTATTCATTTGTTGATCAATTTATATGACTGAATATTTCTTCCTACCTGAATACTTTTTAAAGTATTCATTAAAGTTTATTGATTTGACTATTGTAAAAATATAAGAAGTCTTTGAAAATATTGCCCTATGGCTGACAAATCATTACAAAACTGGTAGATAAATTTTAGGGAATTTTAAGTTTGATTATAATAACTTTCTTTAAGATACAATATTGGGTCAAAGACAAGAAGAAAGTGACCTTCAGAGAAGATGAGGTTTTAGAGAAAGATTTAAAGTCTCGTTATGGATCAAGAAAAAAACGGTCTGTCACAGAGCTCATGTACACAGTGCAAGATTTACTACCATACACTTATATGGAGGCACAGATTTGTGTGATGAATACACATTATGTCAGTGGACCAAGTGCTATTGTGTCATTTGTTACTGCAAGGGGAGGTTAGTATCTTTCAGGGTTTTTTTTTCTATAAAGGGAGGTAATAGAGGTTGTCATTAATCTAATCGTCACATTCGTCACCACTCTGTCGATCCCCTGGAGAGAAGTGGAGTCAACCGAGATATGGCGATTGCCTATTGTCATTGACAATCTGTGTCCCTTTCATTGGTAGGGGATATAACTATATATGTCACAGTTGAAGGAAAAATTATGAAAACAAGTTTTAAAAAAATATACAGATGAGCTTTAAGCAATGTTAAAATAATATGTTTGTTAAATCCATTTCAAATTTTATAAAAAGTACTTTTTTTCAGTTCAGAAATTGTTTCCGCTTATCAATGAGCTTCATACATCAAAAGATAAGATTTTGAGCATAACAGTGATAAAGACTTAATTCGATTAATGATTCTTATTCTACTTTTTCAGTCCCAGGACCTGTGGAAAAATTACGTGCCTTAGTTGTTGGTAGTAATTTTGTAGAGCTGACTTGGAACAAACCTGAACTTTTGAACTCACCTATAGATGTTATAACCAACTCATACCTACAGGGATATGATGTTGGATTTCAGACAGGTAAAATTTTTTTGGAGAAAACAAATTCGCCTTTTTGTACTTTTAAACCAATCATTGTTGTGTATGCTTCTGAAAATGTTAGAATGTATTAGATTCTGAAACGGCAAAACATGTGCTCTCGGTTAGATTTAGGCAAAGTTTTGATTAAAAAGTGTTAAGATCTTCTTCTGAATGCACAATCCAGTCTTTATGTCAAAGATATATTACTTTCTTTTTTTCCAGAAAAGACACAGCTTATTGTAACTTATGTTTTTAACCTTACTTAAGAAATAAACTTGGAATGCATGGAAAGGCTTTGGATGCACTTTATTTAGATACCAACTACCCATCATATGAAATTTTCATTTGACGTTTATTTCTTACTCAATTGACAATTGACAACCAGACACAATTTATTTTTTGGACAGCATCCCATCCTCTTCGCACAATAATCAATTTTGTAACTGCCCATGCCTCTTATAAAGAGGACAATAGGAAGAGAATTAAGGAAATTTTTGATTTTGGTGTAATTTTTGAATTACTTCTTCTCAAAGACATCATATAATACCATATTTTTGTCATAATCATAGAAAGAAAGAGAAGTTAAACTTGAGAGCTTTATTGCATTTTTAATCAAGTAAACATTTTTTTTGTAGTGGCAGGATTAGATCTTGGTAAGATGCAAGAGATGGACCCTCAGATAGTTGACCCTCGTCGTAACACTACAGTTCTAAATGGTCTGACTGCTAACCAGAAATACAGGATTCATATGTGGGGAAGAACTGAAAATGGACGTGGTGAAGCGTCATTTGTAGAGCTATCAACAGCTAAAACTTCAAGCATGAGTAAGATAATTGAAATTAGAAAATTCTTTCAAGTTCACTGAGTTACAATTTAAAAAATTTTATTTCTGTAAATTTAGGAATTTCAAGCTTCAGTGGAAGAAAAACAATGTTGCGAGGAATATATGAACTAAAATTTTATTCTGTAAGCATTATTCCTTTACAGCAATATCTGAAAGCACATACATGTATGTTTGAAATATGAATGGGTAATGTCAACTTGTTTTACCTTTTGACTGCTATTTACAGGCTTACATGACAAGGCAATATGACAGATTACAGACATTTTAGGCCTTTGGGAAAACTGTAATAAATAAAACTAAATGTTATTTGTTTTGTAGGTGTACCTCCATTTTCTATCAGAAATGTTAATTCTACCTTCTTCAATGTAACCTGGACGACCATCGCAAACAAGAAATATGGAACTGTTGCTTTTGTTGAATACCGTAAAGATGGTATGATTGTTTTTCTATTTAAAACAAATTATAAGATTTTGAAGATCAGTGAATAGAAGTATAAATCTGGTTATTTATTTCTAATCATATTAAAAAAACCTTTATTTAAATGTTTCAGGAAACAAGAATAAACATATTAAGTAAATTTCAAGTTGATACTCTTTTTACAATGCAATCCCATATGATAAATCAAAGATTGTTTTCAAAATTTCAAAATGTTTATCTAATATTTACCATAGTTCAAACTTGAAGAGAAACATGGTTGCATGATGCAATATTTGACTGTGATTGACTAGCATGACTAGTTTAATAAACTTTCCTGAAATACAAATTAAATGAATTGGAACATAAGAAGACGATGATTTCGAGATTGTCTACAAGTCATCCCCATTTATTGCTGCTTCTGGAGCACTTAGTTCTCATTAAAAACTATCGAAAAAAATCAAATTATTTTTACGTTGCATGTCTACTTTAAGTATAAGGACTTGAATGTTGTAAAGTTTAATATTTTTGTGTTATCTTATAGGTGTTGCTGATTGGCAACAGTCACCACAGGAAGTATCTAAGAGCTGGATAGGTATAGCTAATCTCCAGTCGGGAACATCATATGAAATGCGTCTGTCAGTCACTAACGGTGGAAATACAGCATCAAGTGAAATAGAAGTAGTAGAAACCAAAGGAATACGTAAGTATGAGGGTGGGATTAGATGGTCAAGTGATATACTGGTCAGTGGAATGTTTTTGACAATTTTGTGATCATGATTACATGGCTAATTTCCCCTCGGTAAATCAATATAAAAGAGAAGAAAACTCAAAAATAAAATCAAGCAAACAGGTTTGGTCATAGATATTGTGAAAGGTACATTTATGCAAAATTTTCGATTTTCATTTTCCAAAAATTTAGTCATTTTTCTATTTCTAATGCAAAAATAATGTGTATCGCATGAAGATGACATTAAATTTGTCTATTTACAAAAGAAATACTATGTGATTAATCTACCTAATGAAAAGTCATTTGAAGGGAATCCTCATTTCCTTCTAAAGACAGTAAATTAGATGTATATCATAGGGCTAAGAAAACAAGAAATCTGACATATAGTTGCATGGACTCTTAACAGCACATGTTAGAACAATGATGTAGTACATTAGCTATGGTGAATTGTCATTGGTCACTAAATCATTTTATTAAATGTTTAATGAATCATTCTTGAAATGCTATGTATAGAATTTTGATAAATTTTATTTCTTTCTTTTAATAGCTGCAGCATTCAGCTTGGGAGCCAACTTTGGATGGTTTATAGGACTGATAATATCAATACTGCTTATTATAGCACTGGCCGTACTTATCTATCTGATGTACAAAAGACGACCTGAACCTCAAAAACAAAGACCGTACACAGGTATGTATTGACAAGCGAGAGTAAGGATAGAAAGAAAAAAAAAACCTTCATATTAAAACGGTATTATACAAGATATCTCAAGTAAATTGTAATTGTTCAATTCCTTTTTTTTCATTTTTAATAAGGTACCTCAGTGGCCGAGTGGTCTAAGTAGTTACTACTGTAATCACTAGCCAATCAACACTGAGTTTGTGAGTTTTAACCCCACCCGAGTGGGTGCACTCGACTCCAATCTTAATTGACTAGGGTTGTCAGTTTTCTTATCGAAGGTCAGTGGGTTTTTTCTGGGCATTCCAGCTTCCTCCACCAGTATAAACTGGCCACCACAAAATAGCCTAAATGTGGCGTTTAAATCAATCAAACATCGTTTTAAAAGAAATTTATGAACAACCTTTCAAAATTTATCAGTATATAGTAAAATGCAATTGTTTAAAGTAAAACTCATATGCATTGGTAATCAGATAAGAATGAAAAAAATTGAAGCACAAGAAATCTTAAATGTTGTCTACTGTCTTTTTTTAGCTCCACCCAGAAGGAGAGCCAATGATGGTTATGGTGATGATAGAAGGTATGTATTTGATTGGTCAGTTTGTGTAAGTTCATGGGTCACCGATGGTCTTGCTTTTATTGTTGATTATATATGTATATACCTTATACTGTTATAGATATGTTTAAACCCAGAAAATATAATTTTGGTGTAGTGTTTCACATGTATATCAGATATATGAAACTGGTGTTAAATACTTTTATTCTAGAAATGGAAAATTGTGAAAAGATAATAAATTAAATCATTCTTCTGTTCAGTTTCATAGAGCATTTGGTTTAAAAAATTGAATTGCCATTTTAATATTTACCTGATCTTTTCATGATCAAAAAGGTAGATTTAACATTATATATAAAATTCTCTTCTTTTTACTGAATTGTATTGCGTTAATTTGTTAATTTTTGAATTTTAACTGTGTTTTTTAATTGAATTTTGCTGTTACCCTATTTGCTATCCATTTCAATTCTTGATCCAGTTAATCTGTAGTTCTGATATACATGTTGGGTGTGTGCTTATTTTGTTAATACCAGTTAATAATGCATCAATGTTGGATTAGGTAAAAACAAGTTAATATCTAAATATTTTTTTTAATTTGAACTTATCTTTTATGATTTGGATTATATATTTTAATAACAAGTTACAACAATTTTATATAACAAATTAAGGATTTTGCATACATAAATAAATTTAGTTAACACTATACTAAACTAGAATAGAAAAACAAATATATTTAAATCACAGTTTTGATTCAGTTTTTTTACATTTGATATAACAGCTACTATGAGTACTGATAACCTGTTTAAAAATTCAAATCTTATGAGGAAAATTATAAATATCAGAAATACAGTTTTCTAGCAATACCATAGAAAAGGAATAGAAAAGAGCAATTGAAAATATTTCAGAATTCAGAAACAGTCTCTCTTCTACACCCTTTTCTATATATTTCACTAACTATGATGTGAGTGTTTGGTAATTTCAGGGATGTTAAATATTCTCCAACACCAAGACGGGGGTCTACAAGGTTATCAACTGCCTCTATATCTGCTACTTGCTTTGCTTTGGTTTTTCTGAATGCTTTTTTAAGTTGCCTCTTTCAGATACAATTATTTGTGCAAATAGTGCTATTTTTGCTGAAAAAAAGCCAAGTTTTTTTTTCCTTTGAAAGGCTGTTTGCTGTTCTCAGAAATTCACATTTTAGATATTTAATCTCATTGCAAGGCTTGGTGGCTTCATTTTGTGAAATGAAAATGCATGTTCAAACATTTTCTTGCCATGATTTATCTTTGAAATGAATGTCTATATTTATAATGAAGGGTCATGTGTTGAGGTTTGAAGGAACTTTGTTGATATATATTTTTCTTATTATTTTAAAACATTTTAGGTTTTTTCAGCAAAAATATCAATTTTGGTAATTTTAGACATCTTAAACCTAATTACAATTGGGGAAACTGGTTCACTGGAGGTGAATTTCCTACATTTTAATTGAAAACCTTAATTAAAAACAGACGTTTTCCCATTGGGAACTTTGGAATTTATTGTCATAACAATCCAGCAGCAACTGCATTCAGTGTCTATATTTTCAGTTGAAATTGTGTTCCAAAGGTTGGACTTCCTGACATGATTTCTTGATAAGGGGAATAAGGTTTCATGGAAGCTACTGAAATACAGGTTTTTGTGGTAAATTGAAGTCATATCTTCAAAGTTGGAGGGACTTAATCAAGATTTGGTTGATGTAATTCTCTCTCTTGTCACAAATGACTGTGGACATTTTGCATTTGTCATTACAACGACCAGTTTCTCAGGCTTTCAAAATTTTCTATTTAGTGTTCTGTAGACATATGCCTTTTGGTTCTTTTTTTTTGCCATGGCATTTTCAGGTTTTTTGGACTTATAAGTTGGAATGTCCCTTTGGTATTTGTTGCCTTTTTTCCCCTAGTTTTTGACATAACTGAGTGCAAGTTATAACTAGATAAATACCTGTCTTTAATTTGTGGGTATTGATTGCTTAGTAACTGGAGTACACAATGTTTTTATCACTAGTTTTTCAGTATTGTTTGATCTTTTGTTGATATTTGTTATATTAGCTTTGATTTATAAAAAAAGGCAACCAAAATTTAAGAACTTACTAAGTAGCATTCAGATAAAAGTAATAATCTATCATTTCTGATAATTGAAATTTAAAAAAAAATCACAGTAGAAAGAGGCATCTTGAGCATAGTGTGCATGAATTCACCATTTCAGAATCTAATGCATTCTGGGTAATACTTTCAAAAAGGAACACCTTTAGTGATTGGTTAAAAGTGTCATAAACAATGGGAATTCAACCAAGGACATGATGTTTTGGGGTTTGAATGATAAAATTACCCATAATTCTTTAGATTCTGAAATGGCCACTTGAAAACTAGTTTATGGGAACAAGGTTAAACTGGAACTGTGCTGGTACTCTGCTCATTTTGCATGAACTGAAGAATGAAACTTTACACGCTTATCATGTTTTGCACTGCTTTATTCATAGTGTTTATAGTTTATCTGTGTAATTATAGTGATAATTGTTATGATTTTGTTTATTTTACATTTTTATTTAACTACTTACAAATGGAAAATAAGAAGGTTTGTTTTATTTCAATTGCATTTTTTTTACTATCAAATTGATTAATGGTTAAAGGTGTCTTAAATGGTTTTTTTTCATCAATGATTTTATTTGTTTTAATTTTAATTTTGATTCTTATTTAATAAAAAAGTTATTTACTTTAATTGTGCCATTCTGTATACAGTGGAACATGTATTGTATTTTAAAGACTATTAAACACATGCACAAATGTTTATAATCTAAATAGTAAAAAGTAAAATCACAAAAATACTGAACTCCGAGGAAAATTCAAAACGGAAAGTCATTAATCAAATGGCAAAATCAATTGATAAAACACATCAAATGAATGGACAATTGTCATATTCCTGACTTAGTACAGGCATTTTCAAATGTAGAAAATGGTGGATTGAATTTGGTTTTTTAGCGCTAAACCTCTCACTTGTATGACAGTCACATCAAATAGTCAAAATATATCAGTTTTGAGAAACGTATAATAGATCTAGAAAATCTGACCATTAATACAATTCCACTGTATACAAATGGCATATTTTATAAATGATACGAGTACTGTGAATAACATTGAATCTTACCATACTACTTCTGCTTATATCATTTTCTGTGTACTCAGGATGGTTCCATTTTATCATAGAACTAAAAAACAAATCCAAATTATAATGAATAACACAAGACCAACATTTTATTTTAAAAAAAAACAATAGCCAAAAATAAAAAAAAATAAAACTTGATGTTTTTTGCAAACTTTTTTCTATTTAAGAAGAAAATCTGTCATTATCAAATTTATGATCATGTGAATGCTAGTTTTGTGACAAAATGGACAACATCTTTATCACTCTTAATCATAAAAATGCACAACTGTCTTGTTTTCTCATGTTTGTGTTTCAATTTTGCACTACATCTGCTACAGCTATAAATCCAGTATATCTTCAGAAATATTGGAACTGGCTTTTTGTCTTTATTATCATGACTTTTTGTCAAACAGACGTATGAAGATCTATGAAGAGCAAAAAAAATAAATGAAAAAAATGTTTCTATTTTTGATACTGTTCATATTAAAACAGCTTCGTCCTTTCTCAAAACCCTTTTACTAATATGTTTTACCAAATTGCAGTTAAACTGATTGACTGGAACAATTTGGTTTCTCACAAGGACAAAGCCTTTGAAATAATTTTAAAAAGATTTAGAAATTAAATTAAAAAATTTAAAGGATCAACATTGTATCAGTATCATAGCATGAACATTGAACAGATGAAATTGTTTTTCTTTTAATTTTTTGGTTGAATTATTATGGACGTCTACTCTCCATAAATATGTTATAATGATGAAGCAAATAGTTTGCAAGTTAACTTTTCAAGTTTGAGACTGTTTGAAATACAAAATGTAATTGGCCACATTTTATGTCTCACAATTCACATTTTGTACTTGTCCTTCATTTTCTTTTCTGTTATTCTCTATATCTTTTTCTATCTGTATTTCTTTTTTAAACATGAGAGGCTGAATGAATAAAAAAAAATATCTGAGAATTGCTCTGTTTTGGCTTAATAAGAGAAAAAGGTTTTTTGAAGTTCATTATCAAAATATTAAAGAAGGAAGATCTTTTTTCGGCAAAAGTTGTTTCTAACTGTTTCTTACAAATTTTAGAAACTTTAGAGCTGGTGAGAAAGTTTTGAAATTCATGGATAAGAATATTCTTTTGCCAGACTATTTTCAACTCAAATTAATCCTTGAAACATGTATCCAAATTAAGTTTCACATTCCTCTAAACAATAGGTTTTCAAATATTCATTCAGCATATATAACAACAGTCTTTGCTTGCATTGTGTATAACCACCCTACATGTGTGTAATTGTGTTTCTGTGTTTCTGTGCAGGCTATTGCTCTACTAATGCTTGATATAGAATCCCTCTAGGCAGTTGTAATGTTATTTTATACCAAAAATTATTAAGGGAATTCTGC
This sequence comes from Mytilus edulis, assembly GCF_963676685.1. NCBI lineage: Eukaryota > Metazoa > Mollusca > Bivalvia > Mytilida > Mytilidae > Mytilus > Mytilus edulis. Next base: position 30,935,028 of record NC_092344.1, on the reverse strand, counting down.
ATGTTAAAAATGTATAAATAAATTGACTTGCACGTACATGTTAAATGTTTGAATGCATGCAGATTATTTGTTTAGTTTATGAATTATGTTTGATGAAACTCATTTCAATGTGTTGGAAAGGGAATTTGATGCTTTTTTTTCCAGAAATGCCAAACAAGAACAAACAAAAGTAGAACTAACTGAAACACATATATCATTGGTAGATTTACACATTTTAACATTAGAAAAAAGCTCACTAACATTGGTTTAAGAGCCTATTTATCTGATGAGCTTTAGGCAATTATATTCATTGAAATCAAATTTTATTTGTTTGACTGTACTTTAAATTATGTTTTTTACAGAAAAGTATTTAAAACTGCAAACAAATATTGAAAAAAAATTATATGAATTAGGCGAATTCTAGGCCATGTTTTAAGGTAGAAATAATCGATTCGTTAAGCCTTTTACTTTTATATCATTCTTATATTATTTCGAATTATGATATATGATTAGGAATCTCAATATACATCAAGGGAAATTGCAAAAACAGTCTTATAAAGCAGAAAACCACTTGTAGCAGAACCCTTCAATTCTAAGGGATCTCTAATTTACTGTGCTTTTAATGTATTAGATTATTGTATTACTTTTACAAAATTGAAAATAGTTTTCTCTCCAAAAGTATGAAGTAAGATAAAAGAGAATAACATTACAATTGCCTTGTGTTGTTTGTACACAACATACAGCATGTTTGCACATTTCTTCCTCTTGCTTTACTAACTAATCATCTCTTAAGCTAAGATTCATTATGTGTTATTTTACAGTACTCAGGACATTGTCCATAAGAGTTCAGGTTCTTTGAACAAAGGATACGACAATTATAATTACAGTGACAGAGAATACCATGATGATGATGGTGGTTTCAACAGAGATGACGACTACGATCGACGAAGGGACGATGATTACGACAAGAAGGGATATGAAGGGGACAGATATGATGATTATGATAGGAGAGGATATAACGATAGTTATGATAAACGTTATGATAATGATGATTATGATCGTCGTGATGATGATTACGATCGCCGTGATGATGATTATGATAGGAGAGATGATGATTATGATGACAGGAGGCGGGATGATGATTATGATGACAGAGGGAGATATGATGATAGAGACAGACGTTATGATGATGACTATGAGGATGAGAAGAGACGGTACAGCGACCACAGTGATAAGGACCGCTATGGAGATGATGATAAAGATTATGAGCCTTACTCAAGACGACCTGATTACGACAGGACACCAAGCTATGACAACAGACCACCAAGTTACGGGGAAGAGGTAGATATCAGGGAACCAAATAAATTTGACGCTGATGGTTACCCCATCGATACTACGCCACAAACCCCAAAAACTCCTGGGACATCTAGTTTTGTATAAATCTGAAAACATTTCTCACTGAGAAACTATATTCAAACCATTATGCATAGTCCATATAGGTGGTTATAAGATTTTTTTTGGTTTATATTTTCCTTCCATTTCTTGTTGATATAAACTTTGATCAAAATTGATTATTTCATTAATTGTATATAATTAGTAAATTTTGTATTTCATTTGTCAGGATTTGTGCCACATTTGAATAACGGAACTACATGTTTTAGCAGATCATCTTGTTTTGATTGTTTCAAATGAAATTTAGTTTTTAAGTGCTAATCAAGTGACACAAAATGGCTTCCATAATTTGTACAAATAAAGCATGAGTTCATATTTCACTCATAGATGAAAACATGTACTACACAAAATAGGGAGGCAGTATCTGAATACAAAAGCATTTATTTTTGCATATCTTATAATCATGATATTTCAAACTCTCAATTAATTGTTAAAAAAAACTTCGTGATGCAAAAGAAATGTTTATATGATTTTTAGCAAAACTTATTGGAAAATACAATTGAAAACCGACCATTGATAATGTTACATTCTCCATAATCGATATCAAGGGAAATACACTTTGATAGTAGATTTTTCATGATGAAAACTATGCAAATTTTCTTCTGTACCTTCAGTTGTTTTCAGACATCAGAAAGGGAAAACCATTCTTGAATAAGTCATGTGCAAGATTTTATTATATGTTTCTTCTTCCTTTCAAGTTAAAAGGTTAAAAATTGTGTATTTTTGTTGTTATCATTAGATATGAAAGGCCTAGATGAAAAAAATGAGCACATTTCTCTTCATTCATCTATGTACATAGTATATATTACAAGTTAAGTGATAATTTTGAGGTAGTTACATATCATGTGCCATAAAATAACTTTTTTTATGCTTTTTACCTATTTTGGAAAAAGATAGTAATTCAATTTAATGGTTGTAAATGTAAATTATTCAGGGGTCTCTTATTTACATTTATTCATTTGAATGTAATTTGGAAAGTTTGAAGGACAAGATATCCTTCTAAATTGGTTGTGGAGTTTTTAGATGAAATTTATCACAAGAATCAGCTTGAAGTCTCCAAACTTTTAATATTTATATTATGATTATAAGGCATTGAATTTACTTGATTTCTTGGCAGATTGAATATATGTTTCTTTCCTGTAACTGATACTCTTGAAATTATAAGCATAATTATTCTTTAAAATACTCTTCTTTTTCCAAGTGTTTTTGAGATTATGGATTATTTTGACAATTCCAATTCAGATATTCATTGGTATCTTTCAGGTTATTGGCTACTTAACTAAATTCCAATTGATATATATGCATTGGTATCTTTAATATTATTGAATATTTTACCAAATTCCAAATGCGATATGCAATTGGTATCTTTGAGATTATACTATTTTATCAAATTCGAAATAAGATGCAATTGGTATCTTTGAGATTATTGAATATTTTACCAAATTCTAATTTAGATATGCAATAAGTATCTTTGAGATTATAGAATATTTTACCAAATACCAATTAAGAGATGCATTTGTATCTGAGATTTTTTAATACTTTACTAAATTCCAAATAAGATATTTATTGGTACCTTTGAGATTAATGACTATTTTACCAAATTCTTAATAAGATATGCATTGGTATATGAGATTATTAAATATTTTACCAAATTCCAATTTGAAATATATGCATTGGTATTTTTGAGATTATGGAATATCCTACTAAATTCCTATCAAGTTACTCATAATTAGTATCTTTGAGATTATGAAATACATTACGGTACTCCATTTTGATTAAGATATCATTGGTATCTGAGATTATTGAAATTTATTTCTGAGAATATATATTTTGAATCTATTTGAAAATACTGAGTATATAGTAAAACATTTTATGATATTGTACTTACTTTTTAATTGATTCTGTTTATAACTATGAGATTTTGTATACCATCAATTTACATTTTTGTGTATGTCAAGAAATCTTTAGGTATTGGAGGCATTTTTTTTTATCAAGACAGCTTCTAATGTATTAACATATATTAATGTATATAGTAGACAATTAGACTAACAGTTGTTATTTATATTCAAGTAAAACACATTTTCTTTAAAGAAACAGATTGGTTATAATATAAAATGTTTGAAATTTTGATTGTGACCACAAATACTTGTCATATTTTTTTCTCAACAGCTTTAAAACATTTAAACAAAAGCTAACCGAACTGTACACTTTTCATATCATAGAGGTAAAATGAATAGGACTTAGCAGCATTTGTAAATATATAAAGTTTTATTTGACCATATCTAGATAATGGAGCTTATTCAAGTGTTATTGAACATATCAAGGAAGTTACATGGATTTTATATGTATTTACATCATTTATAAAATTTTATATTCATTTTTTTTAACAATTTATTTTATCTTTGGTTTTGATTGAAGGCAAACACATCTGAAGAATATTGTTTTTTTGTTTAACATTTTTTAAAATAAGAATTCCATTCAAACTGTAATAAAAGCAAAATGAATCACACTTTATACAAAATATGTCAAGAATCCTCAATTAAAGTTCACATGTTTTAAAAATACTCCTTTTTTGGGGGGAATTTATGAATTTACCCAAAAAACTGCAATCTCTGACTCCAATTTTCACATTTTGTCTTTATTGTCTCTATTCTTTATTTATGATTAAAACTGGAAACTATTTGTACAGTTACTGTTGTGAAGTGCTTGACACTGAAATCTTTTTTTGTTTTTTTACAAACATTAATATTGTTGTTGTACTATTAAATGTAATTGAATCTACGAGATTATAGTTTTCAATCACTTAGAGGATAACATGCAATAGTGTTATTGGCATTTAATAAAAGAAATAAGAGATTTTATTATGTTTTTCAATTAAGTAAAAATTAAAAATTCTATTTTTTTCATGTTTCATTTTGTTATATTATCCTTTTTTTCTGCATTATCTAAATAAAAATTCATTTCCATGAGAAGTATATCAACTGTTCTTTAAATGAGATTATATTCTTCAGAAATAAAGTTATTTGAAAAAACTGTAACACAGATCTGATACTCTCGTCTCTGATGACATGTTTTACTTTTTTTGGTAATTGATATTTTTTATAACACGATTTTAATTTTAGAAAGCAATTGTTTACTGCAATATTAAGGCATTGATTATTATGTATATACACATATCTGGAGTTTTTTTATGTGTCTAATTATATGCATCAATCTTTGAGCATTTATTTACATTCCCATGAAAGAGTCTGATGTTTTGATCATCATTGTACATACTCTCTCTAATATACTATACATTCCATATGAACATATCATTTTACCAATATTTTATACCAAATCATTGATAATTATACTTGTACATAACTAGATCTGAGATTTTATCAATAAAACCTTATATTCATAAATTTTCTTTCCTTTTTTAATGATGGAAAACCAGAAGTACATGTATATGAAAAATTTACAGAAATTTAACTAAATAGACAAATAGTCATCAAAGATACAAGGCTTAGAAATAACGATTCAAGATGATTCAAGATGGTTCTTATGACCATATTGGAAATCTTCCTATATCTATATAGCACTCATTAGTGGCATTTGAACAGCTGGGGGCCAAAATCAATTGATCCTAACTTGAAAAGAACTACACACCAAAATGACAAAATGACAAACCAAATCTGGCTATGTTTTTGCCTGTGTAACAAACTAGAAAAAAAATATTTCATTTAGATTATCATCTACTCTGCTATGTTACTCAATTTTGCGGAAACAGCAAAACTGTTTGCCCAACTTTTAAAACTATACACGAACTCTATGGACCAAATGAAGGCAATAGAGATGTGTCTTGAGAATGTCTTCAATTGAATTTTAGTAAATGAAGATAACACTTTTTAATGAGTGTATCTGGTGCACCACCAGGAGCATTCAAACCCCCAAAAAATTGTATTTGCAGGAAGTGTAAGTACTTTATTGCATAAGAGATATATCACCAAAATAGACATCAAAAGGAGTGACCAAAACATCTAAGATCAACCTTGCCCGATGGAGTTTGAAACCTAGTATAAGAAAACAGTTTCTAAATCTATCAACTGAGAAAATATGAAAGGTATAATGACTTCTTAGATAATGATATTAGACTGCACTTTGTTTTATCATCTCAGAAATTTCTGTTTGAAACAAAGTAAAACATAGTAGAAATGATATACAGTATATCCCAGCTTTGCTGATTTGCTTGAAAATACACGTTTTAGATATGTAGGACTCTAAAGTATGATGGGGACGCTTAAGTACGATGGTCACGCTAAAGTGCGATGGTCTCCGCTAAAGTGTGATGGTCTCCGCTAAAGTGCGATGGTCCACAAAAGTATAGACGTAATACACGTACTATGGATTATGACGTGAACAGTCTTTTATACAAACAAAAAATGAACATGCCCAAAGATAAATGTAGAATATTTGATTAACAACTTTAAAGCAAATGTCCATGACTTACTCAATTTAAACATGATAACCGTATTTTGTCGGTTGGTTTTTTTCGGTGCTAGGAGGAGGACTTTTGTCCTGCAGTCGACCATCTTACTATACAGATACAAAAGTATACGCATAAGTATCCTTTATCCTGTTTCTATTTGAAGCTAACGGATACATTGAATTCATTGTTTATGTTGCAGTTTACTTTGCCGTCTCCGTTCAAATATTGTCGATTTTAATGAAAAGTAAAGTCGGTAAAATAAAGGTACGTCATGTTTCCATGCGTAAATCATAAATTTTCTGCCAAAAAATTAGAACGAATTTTGTATTTGTAATTTACAATGACGACTTTGAGAGGAGATGTTCACATTAGTGATAGACTTTGTGAACGGCAAGCTACACCAATTATCCAAATATATGATACCGGCCTGAATTAAAAAAAAAACATATACCGGATATATTAATTTTTGTCACACCTAAATTACATTTTAGCAATTATTACGTGGTCGTTCTTAATTTAAAACAATGATCACTTAAGCCTACCGGTAATTATAAATTCTATCAAATATCATAAAACCTTGTACTAGCTTTCGCAAGAAGACTATTTTTTAAATCCGTGTTCTTTAATACTTTAAGCCCTTTAACATTACCCTTTTAGTCCATCGCACTTTAGCGTGATAAACCATCGTACTTTAGCAAACAAACAGCCGTCGCACTTTAGAGTCCTACAGATATATATTCTCCAGGTTGGATTGCAGATTTCTTAAAAAAAATTCCACTCTGTAATTGAATGATGGGTTGATGATCCATGACCCTCCGTCTTGTGTGCCAAGTTGGCATACATTGTGGTAATGGTGCTGTAGAGATCACAACTAAACTCTTTCGAAATCATATTTTCAGAGTCTGTGCAACTGATTGGACTGACTTCTTTTAATAGAAATGGACAGTTTTACCTGTTTCATAGAAGTGATAGCACCATGCAATACTATTACAAACAAGCCAATTATCTACTTCAAGTGATTTTGAAAGAAACATCCAACAAGGAGCAAATGTTACAGAAAATAATCTATCAATAAATACCTAGCAAGATTTCGATAGTCTATAACACACCCAATGTTTTGGACAATATTATCCAGCTGTAGAATATATCAGTTTGTAGGTTAACTTGAAATAATCACCCACCGACGTTAATTTAAGCAATTTACAATCAAATCAATTCAACAACCGATTTACAAAAACACATTTGACGCAGGTTGGTAACATTTATAACATTGGTGTGAATCCAAAAGGGGCGTGTGACATTAGGTTGGAACCGTCCCTTTTTTGACGATCAAAGTATTTGAATGGGGACATATGGTTGTAACCCCCTTTAAAAAATGGCTGAATCCACCCCTGTATAAATGAATTTGTTTGTGAAAAATCCATATAGCCCGATTACAAAAATACATAGTTTTTAAAACATCATCAACTTTCATTACAGTTACTTTCCCGTGAGGTTTTATCTTATATAAAAGACAGTTATCCAATACAATATACATGTACTTACAAGAGCAGGCATTCAAAATATAACAACCGGTTGATAATTATAACAACATCAAACTGTGGGCATTCAAACGTCATTAATTGGATAAATTTTAAAACACACGAAACATCAATTTTTCATTAAAAATAAAAAAAAAAAAAGGATTTCCATATGACAGAAATTCTCTGCACTCAAAAAAAACGAAATCAATTTTATTTAATACAATTATATTGTCAAGGTCAACTTATGTACGCTTCATGCTATAGCACATGGCAATAATCGCATCATTACTCGTCCTTTACACATCTATAAAAGTACAAAAGTAATTTCGCAACGCTTAAGAAGGAAAATCCATAATGACACACTGGTATCCTGGAAGGTTGACTCGGGTGTTCAGTTGGGAAAAAAATGTAAACAGAAGACCGGTCATATTAGGTAGGTAGCTTTAATTTTATTGCGCATGATTTTTTTTAATGATTATAGTATGTATTTAAGGTAGCACAATACAAAGATTTTTTTACTTCCAATCCCCAACCTTTAAAATGCTGTTACTTTCTTAAAATTGCATATAAATTAATAAAAGAGGTAGATGTAGATAGATAAAAGAATAATCTTTTAAATGAATGTAATAATTTTGTGATGCAATCATTATGTAATCAATTATTATGCAATTAGTGGCAAAATCTTGGTCAGTTCACTTGAATGAATTTAGCTCTTTCATCTCTATAGCTACACAAGAAATTTGAACGTTATCTTAATCAGCACAGCAGCAGCTTCAAAAGGGTGTCTCAAATTATCGCTATTGTATTCCATTCTCTCATAAATTTGTAATTAGTGTAAACATCCTTACCACATAAAAGTAGATAATGTATGATTAGGTGTAAAATTTGATCTATACATTCTATCCAAAATCTGAGACACCCTTTTGTCGATAATGACTCAAGGAACAACATGTAATAAAATCAACCCTCTAGGGGGATCCATGAAGAAGCTAATTTCAATTGAAACTGGAAATTTGGTGTAAAATTTTGTAGACACAGTTATCATTATAATTGATTACATAATTGTTGTATAATACTAACATTGTATTAATTTGAAAGAGTAGTCTGTTAGCTATCCATGGATACCACTATTATAAATTTTCAAGCATTATAACGAAAGTTACAGCATTTTAAAACTGGGAAATTGGAGGGTTAAAATCTTTGTATTGTGCTACCTTAAATATGCTCCTCCAATAAAGTTGATTACACCCTAGTTTAAACGATGATTTTTTTTACCATTTGATAGTTTAGATGGAGAAACTAAAAGATATATGTGGGTATACAAATATCATTAATATATATACAACTACACGAGACCGATGTTGCATATGTCAAAGTTGAATAATAATAAAAAAAACTCTGCAAAAGGCCAAATATATTATAAGTAAGTTACTATGAAATAAACAACAACAAAGAGAGGGGCACACGGGATACTTATTTCTCAAAGCTCCAAGTTTAAAAGATTGTCCCAATTCCAATCTATATGCGTATTTATTTGGCAGTGGTTATTTTGCAGGCTATTTTGATATTTTTTGCCGATTCTCCATAAAATATCCGAATTCATGTCGGAAATATAAGCCTATTTCTATAGAATGGTTATTTTACCGACACGAGCAATAAAGTGAATTTGTTTCCGGCGCTGGAAAAATAGAAAATATGCTATTTTGCTGGCATTAGATAAGCGGAAGCCAAGTTAAAAACTATTTTGTTTACACATTTATGCGATTCAAATAACTGACTTCAATATTATTTCAAAAGCAAATTTAATTTAAACATTTTTGATTTTTTTTAAAGCTACGTGATTGACTTTGTTATATGACTTATATTGTGTTTTTCTCAAATTTATGATGCAATGATATTTTTATCTTTTTATTATTATTTGTTTTTATGACATACAGTTAAAAAGTCATTTGTATTTTTCTTTTTATAAATTCTTTATAGTTATTCACACTTTGAGTGATTAATGTTTTTAGACGATTATATGTGTCTCAAATATTTTTAGCTGTTTTCTTATTAATTTTAACTATTTGTATATCTCTTTTTTGTTGTTTCATACAGACACAACTATACAACTTATTATATTAAATGTACTGACCCTTTAGGGATCCATAGGGGTCACGGCGTTCGACCAATAACTTCGTTTAAGACAGTGGCGGAACGAGATCTAAGGAATCAAGTAAGTATCACCAGCCATGCAGTAGTCAACGATTCGGTACTGGGATGAATATTAATTAAATGGTCATTTTAAAGGGGCAATAGCTACGAGATCTAATAATTCGCTTTCAGCAGCCAACACGGTTTACTTTTGTCAAAATACACAAAATAACATTGATAATGAATTATTCACTTGCAAGTGAATAATTCGACCTCATTGAATACGTATTCATGTGAACTTCAATTTAACTCCTTAACTTTAGATGGATAACACGTGAATTGTTTGTGTATAGTTATTTAAAGGAAAAGAGTGTCAACATTGCAAGTGAAACAAGGGTAAATCATTTGATTGACTGATTCGATCCATAAAAAATCATTCTTATTCAGGTAAAATCGATTATAAACACTTATTTTTCATCTATAATATGAAATTAAATAGACCTAGAATAATCAAACAGCACGTGTCTATTTATATCTATATTTATGTTTATATCGCTTATATGGTCATAAGATGACTTTAGAGGTCAACCTGATAATTAATTAGATGGCGTTTAGACTAAAATACACGTGAAACGAGACTACGTATTTTCATGCCAGTCCAATGTTAATTGTTTATTTTAGACTCTTAATAGTTTGGATAATTGCGTTACATTGTTATAAATCAAATATGAGAATTTGATTAAAATCGGTGAATATGAATTTGACAGCCATTGCCCCTTTAATAAATTTCCGTATTTGGCACAATTTGGTTCCTCAATGCTCTTCAACTTTGTACTTGTTTGGCTTTATCACTATTTTGATCTGAGCGTCACTGATGAGTATTCTGAAGACGAAACGCGCGTCTGGGGTATAAATTATAATCCTTGTACCTTTGATATATACAGTATGATTTTTGGTCATTGTTTAATGCTGCAAGGTGACCTGTATTTATTCATATCTTAGTTCATTGGCCCTTTGATTTAATTTTTTCCATTGGTTATCATGACGAATCTCCCGTTTTGTATACAAATTCTTATCAATAAGTTTCTTAACAAACAATCTCTATGTTTTTTAGACTGAATCATGAAAGTTTGGTTTGTGGCAATCTTCACACAATTCATCTTACCGATACGTACAAGTAAGTATTTGTTCAAAATTGCTTCCATATTAATGACACACAGATGTTTTTAAATGATGAGATATCCAGCATTTATCATTCTTTTCAATATCATATGGTGAAATCGCCGAAAGACCCATGCTAAAAAATATTGAAACACTATCATTTTAAATTGACAATAATATCTTGATGTAAATTAGATACACCCATTCGATCTAACGCCGCCAAGGTGTATCTAAAAATCGGGTGGTTTCCCTAGCCTCAAGTACACGCACACGTACAAGTTCCGCTGCTAAACCACTCTAATACTTCTTTTTTTTTACATTTTAATCGTTTGTAATAAGACGATATAAAAGCTCTTAGAGCTTATCTTTTCGGTATAGAGATATTTGTCTATAAATGAACTCGAGTAGTTTACCAGCGGCGGATCCAGCCATTTTTAAGGGAGAGTTCCCAACCCAGGATTAAAGGGGGGCTCCAACCAAATGTCATCATAAGGTTAGTGTTGCTTAGTCTGTAGTTTTCTATGTTGTGTCTTCTGTACTATCATTTGTCTGTTTGTCTTTTTATTTTTAGCCATGACGTTGTCAGTTTATTTTCTATCTATGAGTTTGACTCTCCCTCTGGTATCTTTCGTCCCTCTTTTAAATGTATTGATCGTCCAAAAAGAGGGGTTCCAACCCCATGAACCCGCCTCCTTCTTGGATCTGCCATTGTATACCCCATAAAAATATATTTCATCCGCAAATCCTCAGATGAAAATTACGAGAAGAAAAGCCGGAAGTGCGTTTCCTCTATACAAGACCCACCAGTGAAAATCAAACCAGTTAAAAGGTTAAAAGGCCAGCATAAACTACCAGGTTGAAGAACATGGAGGACCAAACTCATTTCGAAAGGTTTGGTCAAATACATCTAAGAAACCGATGTGGTCTTCTCTTATAATTAAAGATAAAGTAACTGTCGTTGCCATTCATGTATTATGTTTGAATGTATTGAAAAAAATTCGAGAATATACCACTCCTAATTCATATGAATACAGTGCACGGATGCCTATGACCCCAAGTTTATATTTGAAGTTCAATAGTGCCAGAAGACCTAATTCTATATTTTAAATATAAGGCTGCATAATGACTCAACTTTAGATTTTAAATCAGTACACAGGTTCACTGCGGCTTTCCATATAAAGCCTTTCTTACACGATGAAACTGAAAAAAAATCTGAAGTCGTTATCTGTTAATATCAATTCGAATTATATTACATCTGAAATCCTGTTTGCTTGTAGGAAAGAAATTTTTAAAGCAAACGTATATCAAATTATCAAATGAACCGAATCTATCTCAGTCAAAATCATTACACACCATTTATACGAGAAATTGTTTATGTGTCATTGGAAAAACCTATATATATTTAAATTCGTAAGCGCTTCATTTTCAGTGACTATACACATAATACAAAAAAATGGAATTTGTTGAGGATAATGAGAGAACTAAAACACAGTTTTGACATTTTTCAGTTTTACTTTGTCAAAACCGGTGTAAATGAATTTAAATATTATTGAAATAATTGATTAATATGTTGTTTTCTTCATTTTATAGACAAATATTTCAAATTCTGCTGTACCGCGAAATGAATGTAAATATCACGGTACTATTAAAAAGTAACATATTGTTTCATGTAAAACAAATTCGCGCGAATGTAATTATAATTGTATACTTATTTCTCCGTAACTATGTATGTTTATGAGAATAAAATATTCGTATTCGTATTAAGATTAAAAGTAACACTTTAGCTGAAAAGTCATTAGTAATTTTGAATAACCTTACAGTAATTTGGTGCGACCTAAAATAGGTATAAGTAAACTCTGGATAGCAAGACAGTGACAATTTTTTTAATATTCAACATTTCAATCAGTTCAATTAAAAAGACGATCGTTTACCAATATTCAATTGAATAAATCAATCAATAAAAGAGATAAACCAATGCAAAAAACTCCCAACAACTGAAATAATCTTATATATGTCTTTGCATATCTTTATTCTCCACAAACCATATACATAGGTATAGAGAAGACATGTAATTTAAAGAATTCACAATACGAATACAGTTGCTAAGAGCATCTTTTGATAACCTTTATAGATTAAGGAAGTTCATTAATTCTAATTTGTTTATGAAGACATGCTCAGCTTGTATTTAATAATATTTGCATAAACTCTAAAAGGATCGAGACTGGGTGCGTTTTCTTTCCATGCATATACATCATTCCTGTGTGAATTCACCCACAGGCAATGCGTCACAATCGAGAATAGGACACGGTTGGATAAATTACTAGTCATACGACTATACTGGTTTAGCACTTACTTAAACCTTCTCGTCCAATCCAATTGCGTGAATTTACTACTAATTTTCACAGTAATTACTGATACATTTTCTGTGAACTACGCATGAATGACCACACGTAGGATATTGCATTGTACAGTATCGTTATCAAGATTTAAAATAAAAAATACCACTGGCTATTTTGAAATAAAATGATATGTTTAAAATTAAATTAAATAGTTTGTTATTAGTTTTCACATTAATTTTTGAATATCCTGCTATTTAAATCTTTGGATCTTAAAAATGAATTTTACGATTGTAAGTTTCTTTCATTTCTTTATAGTTTGAATAGAGCACAACGCCATCTTCTGACCTATAAATAAAAACTGTTTTGATATCTCTTTGAGTAAGGCCCGAGCTCTGAATTGCATAGCATATATATTTTTTCATAGACTAACCTACTCATACCTAAATTAACAATAGATATTGTTGGAAATCACGCACAGAAGAGAACGTTAACGCAACGCGGCATTATTGTATATCCAACGTTGTGTACTTATGACGTTATCTTGTACTTCAGTCATCAATACAAATTCATACAGTTTAGACGTCTTTGTTATATTACATGCAGTTTTAGTAAAACCACTTTACGATATTGGTACCGTGACCAGAAGAAGATTACTTCAAAGCTGAAATCTATACGAGCGGGACACAGAAGTGCAGTTTCTAGGATTTTAAGAAGATTTGAGGAGAGAAGTGGAACAGAAGAAAAACCGGAAGAGGACGAGCTGGAAACAATTCTGGATACATTAAAGGAAAAGCAAGATATTCTGAAGGATTTGGATAAGAACATTTTAGATAGTATACAAGAAGAGGATATAGAGCAAGAGATACTTGACACAGATGAGTATAAATTTAATTTAGAGACGAAAATACGTAAAATTCGTAAATTTATTCACGTTCATACATCTAGTTTAAATGCAGCCGCTAGAAGTTTTTCGCCGCACAATGAGACACTGCAACCCATTCAAAATGTTGGACCCGTATATAACATAAGAGATGACTCACAAAATACTGGCCTCAATTTCACGTCTTTACGTTCAAATTCGAGCGTCAATAGCAGCAACTTTCATAAACTACCGAAATTGAATTTACCTACATTTGATGGAATTGTACTTGAATGGCAATCCTTTTGGGATTCTTTTGATTCCGCAATTCACAACAACAACACTCTAACCGACGTTCAAAAGTTTAATTACCTAAAGTCGTTACTAGAGGGAGAAGCATCATACACAATTGCCGGATTTGCTCTTACGCACACAAACTACAACAAAGCTATTGAACTCATACATGAAAGATTCGGACAAAAGCATAAGATAATCCAGTCGTACATGCAGGCACTATTAGACATACCCGCACCAAAGAATACGCTTTCACAACTAAGAAATTACTATGACAGAACAGAAACATACATACGTTGACTAGAATCTCTTGGACAAGCTCAAGACTCGTTTGGCTCGTTATTAGTTCCAGTCATACTTAACAAAATGCCTAGTGAAATACGACAAAACTTAACACGTGAGCACGGTTCGTCAGATTGGTTTCTCGGTGATCTTAGGAAATCTAACTTTAAGGAGCTGGCCATTTTAGAGTCTGGTAAAAGTACAGAAACAGGTGAGAGTCCGAGCGCTACAGCTACGTTCTTCACAAATACAAAATCACGTAAAAATCTGGCCAAAAAACAATTCAACCAATTAAACACAGAAATCTCATACCATAAGCTGTGCATACTACAAGGAACCCCACTATTCGTCAGAATGTACTAAATATACGGATCCAAACGACCGCATGACAATTGTAAAAAAGGAAAGACTATGCTTTAACTGTTTAGGGCGACACAGTGTAGCAGATTGTAAATCAAAATCAAACTGCAAGAAATGTAAAAGACGTCATTACACAAGCCTATGCAACAAAGACCATGACAAGGAAACTGGAACTACAAGTAGTACATGTACAGTACAAACACACAACGCGGAGGAAGGTGAGACAACAGTTTTATCTTCATCTCTAGACCGTGATCGCCCAAATGTCTTGTTAAAGACCGCAATTGCACCGCTAAGCTACAGAGGACAAACGATTGACACCAATATACTTTTTGACGAAGGCGCCCAAAGGTCGTTTATAACAAGGCAAGTAGCAGATACATTAGATATAAGACCAACATGAAGAGAGGCAATAGCATTATCGGGATTTGGAGACACTGACAAGAACAGCAGAGTACAACAACTAGATACAGCAACAGTTAAGTTACAAGCTATTTATGGCGACCATATCTCAGTAGATGTTTTAATTGTACCAAAAATAGCCGCACCATTGACGACTTACATTCATACTGCCAAAACTATGCCGTATTTACAACATTTAAGATTAGCTCAAGCCGTAAATAAAGATGCATCATTTGAAATATGATTACTTATTGGAGCTGACCAATATTGGAACATAGTTGAGGATGAGAACATCAGAGGCGAGGGACCTACAGCAGTAAGGTCCAAACTAGGATATCTACTCTCAGGACCTCTCAAAGGAACCCACTCAGTGAACACAAACGCATAAATGATGAATGTAATTGTTTCAACCAAACGAGAAGAGTTTGATCTAGAAAGGTTCCGGAAGATAGAAACAACTGGGACCGAAAATTTGGATGCCGATTTTAAGTTTAATCAGGAATTCCAGGACGTGTATGAAAAAACTTCGATCCGTTACCATGACAACCGCTACTTTGCAAAACTTCCACGGAGAGAGGACCACCCAACACTACCATTGAATAGAAATATTGCATATCGACGGACAGTAAACGTTGTTAATAGATTAAGAAAAGATCCAAACATGTTAACAAAATATGGAGAAATCATCGCAGAACAACAGAGAAGAGGCTTTATAGAAAAAGTTGACGACAAAATTCCACAAGACAGAAAAGTACATTATATTCCACACCACCCGGTGAAAAAGGATTCTACTACAACCCCAATAAGAATAGTGTACGACTGCAGTTGCCGTGAAACACCTGATATCCCTTCACTGAATGATTGTTTACTAAACATTCCACCAAATCTGAACGACATAGCTGCAATACTTCTCAGATTTCGTCTAAATAAATATGCAGTAACAGCAGACATTGAGAAAGCGTTTCTTAATGTGGGACTAGAAGAAAAGGACAGAGACGTTACAAGATTTTATTGGTACAGCAACCCAACAGACCCAACAGGACAGTTAGTAACTTACCGTTTTAAATCCGTTCTTTTCGGTGCAACATGCTCTTTTATTTTGAATGCTGTTTTACTGAAACATTTGAAAGACAACGTGTGCACCTGGACAGAGAGGTTAACAAATGACCTGTACGTCGACAATATTATTTCAAGTTTTTCGGAAGAAAACGATTTAATAAATTACTACAACCAGACTCGACCATTATTTGCCAACGCAGGATTTAATCTAAGATCATGGGCTTCAAATAGTTAGATGTTGCAGGAATTTGCAAGAAAAGACAGTGTTGTGGACAATGACAAAATTATCAAGGTACTTGGATTAAAATGGAATGCTGAGAAAGACACAATTACATTTGCTAAAAAGGATGCACTTGGTAATAAAAACAAAGCTGTTACAAAACGAGATATACTAAAACAAACATCTAGAATATACGACCCGTTGGGAATTTTAAGCCCAATCACAGTGAGAAATAAAATGTTTTTACAGGAGCTATGGAAGAATGGACTAGATTGGGACCAGTCGTTATCGTCAGAATTTACAAAACAATGGACAGATATCGCTCAAAATCCAGAAAAGGCGCTAGAATTGGAAATACCCCGCATGTACCTTCAAGGAGAGGAAGATATTTCGAACTCAACCCTACATATATTTACTGATGCAAGTGCTAAAGCTTACGGAGCATGCGCATATATTGCGACAGAAAAACAAAGTTCGCTTGTTATGGCAAAAAGCAGAGTTGCTCCGTTAAAACAGATAACAATACCAAAGCTAGAGTTAATGGGAGCAGTAATTGGCGCAAGGTTATTGAATTATATAGGAAAAACTATACATTTTTCTACCGCATTTTTATGGACTGATTGCCCAACGAACTGAAATCCAGCTGACCTTTTATCGCGTGGAGTAGACTTTGATAAATTTGCCGACAGAGACCTCTGGTTTAAAGGACCAACGTGGATTAACGAAGAAAACTTTTGGCCTAAGTGGAATGGCAATTAAACAATAATTCTTACAAATTTAGAAGACACAGAAAATACACAAACTACCGAGGATAACACAAAGAGGAATGCTGTTAACATTGGCCATATTTCTGGAATAGTAGACATTTTAAGGTTTGACACTTACAATAAGTTGCTACATGTTACTGCCTACGTCATCAGATTTATTGAAAATTGTAGGACAAGACAAAGGACCACTAGTCCATTGACCGTGAATGAAATAGACAGATCAGCATTAATGTGGATAAAAGATATTCAACAAAACAGATACTTGGATATTTACGACGATTTAGAAAGAACTGAAAAGTCAAAACATTCTCTGTTCAAACAACTTAAATTATATTTGGACGAGGACAAATTAGTTCGTTGTGCTGGAAGAATACACAATGCACCGATTAGCGATATGACGAAATATCCAATACTTTTACCGGCACATGACAAACTCACAAATTTGATTATACAAGATACACATAAGCGAAGCTTACATTCAGGAATAAATGGCACAGTTACCTTATTGAGACAATCTTACTGGATACCGCAAATTCGTCAAAACGTGAAAACTATTTTGCGTAAATGTGTCACATGTAAAAAAGTTGCAGGACAACATTACCGTACTCCAGAAGCACCACCTTTACCAAAAGACAGACTGCGCGAAGCGCCTCCTTTCACTGTAACTGGTGTAGATGTTACTGGAGCGTTAAAAGTTAGGAATAAGGATGGGAAAGACAGTAAGACATACATATGTCTTTTTACGTGTGTTAGCACCAGAGCTGTACACTTAGAAATAGTTACAGATTTAACAGAAGAACAGTTTATTTTAGCTTTCCGTAGATTCTCAAGTAGGAAATCACTACCAAAAATCATGTTATCTGACAATGCGACAACATACGTAGCATCAGCGAAAGAAATTGATAGACTAACTTCATCACCAACACTTCAAGCAACATTGAATAGTCAAGGGATAGAGTGGAAGTTCATACCGAAGCGAGCGCCTTGGTATGGCGGTTTCTGGGAAAGACTCATTGGACTAACAAAAAATTGTATCAAGAAAGTTTTAGAACGATCTTATGTGAGTTTAGATGTACTTAATACTACAGTAATAGAAGTAGAGGCAATTCTAAATGACCTCCCGTTGACATACATATCTACAGATCCGATAGACGAGGACCCACTGACTCCATCTCATTTATTATATGGAAGGAAAATCGTATCATTACCGTATCCTAGCAACCAACACGTCGATGAGAACCTTGTACAAGACTTTACGCATTCTTCCTCCAACAAACTTTATACAGTGCAATGCCAGATAATTAAGCATTTCTGGTATAGACGGAAGAAGGAATATTTAACCGCTTTACGTGAATTTCATCGCATCAACGGTAATAATGAACAGGATATCAAAGTTGGTGACATTGTTCAAATATACGATGAAACTCCCAGGATTAATTGGCAACTAGCTATTATAAAAGAACTTGTTTTTGGACACGATGGACTCATACGGTCAGTTATGTTGAGGACAAAAACGGAATAACATCAAGGCCAATAAAGAAAATTTACCCTTTGGAAATAAGTACGAATGAAGTCAATATATGTGACACAAAGGAACATGACAATGATTCGAACACACCGAAAGATCGCAAGGCAACACGTGTAGCAGTAGAACGAATCAGGACTTGGACTACAGGGAGAACTTGAACAGAAAATCGAACGTTAATTCAAAGTGACACGATATTATGAAAAGTGGTAAAAGTTTTTAATTTATGATGGACTTTAAAGTTAATTTCATATTTATTATTTGAACAAAGAGACTTTAATTATTTTACAAGTTTTATATTTTCACTTTTCGTGGGCCGGAGAATGTTGGAAATCACGCACAGAAGAGAACGTTAACGTAACGCGGCATTATTGTATATCCAACGTTGTGTACTTATGACGTTATCTTGTACTTCAGTCATCAATACAAATTCATACAGTTTAGACGTCTTTGTTATATTACATGCAGTTTTAGTAAAACCACTTTACGATAGATATATAAGTAAACTCTGGATAGCAAGACAGTGACAATTTTCTTAATATTCAACATTTCAATCAGATAAATTAAATCAATCAATCAATAAAAAGAGGCAAACCAATGCAAAAAAAAAAAAAAAAACTCCCAACAACTGAAGTTATCTTATATATGTCTTTGCATATCTTTATTTTCCACAAACCATATATATAGGTATAGAGAAGACATGTATTAAAAAATTTACAATACGAATACAGCACAAAGAGCACTGATGGGTCGATACCACTGGTGGTGGACGTTTCGTCCTCGAGGGTATCACCAGTCCAGTAGTCATCACTAAGATGTTGACATCAATATCAATTATATGGTCATTTTTACAAATTTCAATTTCCTGTTTACAAACGTATGAATTTTTCAAAATAATAAGGATATTCTTATTTTAGGCATAGATTACCTTAGCTGTATTTGGCAGATCTTTTTTGAACTTTGGGTCCTCAATGCTCTTCATCTTGTAATTGTTTGGCTTTATAACTATTTTGATCTGAGCGTCACTGGTGAGTCTTGTGCAGACGAAACGCGCGTCTGGCGTATTAAATCATAACCGTGGTACCTTCGATAACTATATGTATGAGTTCTGCTTCATATGAGTACGAAAAAAGTGATTGTAAACAAACACAGGCTTTTAATTTTGAACATCTAGTCTACAACAGACTCATCAGTGATGGTCGAAAAATTTATCAAAAGCCAAATAAAGCACAAAGGGGAAGAACATTGATGGCCAAAAATTCCGAAATATTTTGCAAAATAGAGCCATTGTTATAAATATAAATAATAAAATTATCTATTACTGGGGTAAAAATCCTTCAACAGTTAATTTAAAGAATATGAAAATATAAATGATAATTCGAGTATACACATAAATGATGTAGATCTATTACCATAGCATCAAGTATGCTTGTTCATTACAGTACCAAACAGACCTCCATCTATATATGTACAGTCACCATTTGATGTGTTTTACAAGGAAGGAGAAACTGCAGAAATACAATGCGTTGCAAATGGTGTACCCGAACCTATGTAAATATTGTATTGTATTAAATTATAATGAAAATAAAATTACAGTTTGCCTGTATCTTATACACATGTTATAATTTCAACTTCTATGAAATAAAAGACACTACACTCTTCAGGTTACATTGACGCATGTATTCTTCATGAAAGTAATAAATGTAGATGAATATAAGTTTATTCAAAGGATCAATAAGATTACACAGAACGCATGTTAATTTACAAGATTCATAAACACATTACCTGGTTACATCACTGTAAAAACAGGAAGTGATATCTCCTTTGCAATAAGGTTTCTACAAGTAAAGCAAAACTTCCAATCAAATCGTTGTGTTGTTCATGAACTAATTTAGTTCAGATTTTAAGTAGTTTGTGGTAACGAAACTCCTGACTAGATTACTTACAAATTGAATAACGTTCACTGAAATCTGAAGAATAACTATTATGGTCCTTCAGATTTCTGATGTCTTATATTTTATGTCGTAATGTATTCAAATAATTGTAATCATTGGAATCACTTGCCCCAAATTTTCAACTTGATTATTCTGCCTGTAATGGGAGTCTTGACCATAATATATATTTAATTTGTATTTGGTCATTGACTTATACACACCATCTTATGATCTTTTCTGGTATTCCCATTCGACATGTCATGATTTTTCAAAATTCAAATACAATTTAATTCTTATATCCCGTTTCAACTATCATAGAAGCCAGGGATAGCATGCTTGTGATCCCTGTTTAACATTCTCAACCCTGTCCAGAGCAAATTGGCGGGATTAATGCTTACTTTATACTTGTAATAATATCGAATTAGTGTTTTATGTTAGGTGTGTTTGACTTTTGTGTTAATTTTGATATAAGAAAGCTGCAATATGTTATTTTATAAGTAAAACGAATATTCATGAATACTTAAAACTGACTGCCGTCTAGATGTCTATTGTTTATTTGTGACATTAAGTTACTTTGTAATTTGCATTTACACCCATATCTTGTTTTAAAAATTAATTCAAATTAATAACAATAACAATAAATCCTTTTTTTAAATGCCTAATTCTATTTGTCTGTTTTTTGTTCTCAATAAAAGTTATCGATGGACAAAAGATAAAGTAGAGTTTAATCCTAGTGGTCACGGTAATGATGTAGTCCAGCTTCCAGATTCCGGAACAATTATTTTTAACAGACCAGCAAGTGATAATGAAGGAATTTATCAATGCATTGCAATAAATGAACACGGAACATCAATTACTGTCAATGTTAACTTTAGACAAGCGTTGTTGAAATCATTTGGTTTTGGCCCGGACCAAAGTATACCTGTTAAACGTGGACATTCGGTAAAACTTCCATGTACACCAGAAACAAGTATACCAAAAGCTGAACTAAGATGGGTTCTTAGAGATACTAAATCTAATGGGAGAATAGAAGCTATCAATTTCAACAACAGAATTACAATGGATTTAGAAGGTTCGAAATTTTATTACAAACTAAATACAAATATTCGATTACAAAATTTATATTCCGTGTTATAATGATTTCAAATGTAATCAACATTCATGCATATGCTAGAAGTATGGCTTGTATTTTAAATACTAAGGGTACTGAGTTGCAATCCAAGTTTAAAGGTCAATAAATTATATAACCTGGTGTTAAACCGAATTCTTATCTAAGGAACGACTAAAATACAAAAAATCTGTCAATTAAGAAATAACTTATAAATGTGGTCCACACCGAATAAATCGCGATGCGTGTTATTTCACATTGTCAGATAGTCATATTGTTTTATTTTTTTCAATCCCAGGTTTGTGCATTTTTAATTCTTACCAAAGCGATAAATTGAACAGTATGATGTAGTTTAGACGATCATTCTCAGTGTGTAAATTGTTTTCTCTTTGCTTGACAGGAAATCTATACATAACTGCTGTCAGACAGGAAGACTATCAAGACGGGAGAACTTATGTTTGTACGGCAACGAACTACTTTATGAGAAAATCAACCCATGCTCCTGGATTTGTTGTGCAACCAATAGGAAGTACAGGTATTAATGTCCCGCCACTTTTTTTTAAACGTTTAGATGTATAAGTCATATCATTATGTTAAAACTAATGATACACAGTTTATCAGTTCATGATTTTTTAGTGTGTTTGTCGGACGAATATGTCTTTGGAAGCATTAGTATATACAATTTGCACACATGAATGACTATTACATAACGTTATCAGTAAACTACCTCTTTTATTAATCTTTTTATTTTTTCTTGTTTCAAGACAAGACATTGGCAGTAATTTACTAGATCTTGAATTTTTAATTATTTATGGTGTGTGTAGTATAGATTTCATCATGATAAGTGCGGCCTTAATAAACGTATTGTGATAGTGTCTACACCAGGTAACTCTCGTAAAATTCTCCATCGTTACATGTTGAGGAGATACCCACCCAGTCAACGATACCGGTTACGCTCATTTTGAAGTTCATCCTCTTTCCGTAGTTGCTTTTACTTTTTTGATATATTCTAAATGTATTTGCGAAATTTTGACATCCATGAACTTCGGAAAAATACTGTTGCCTGTTATATAGAAAGGCTATTTATGCTTAAATAATTGAATTATTTTTACTACAGGTACCGATGACCAGCTACCGCCACATTATCTTTGGGCAACACCCTCTGAAGTTTTTGGTCTTCTTGGAGAATCTATTAGAATTAAATGTATATATGGAGGAAAGTAGGTAACACTATAAGTAGTCTCAAAACACGTATCCTTTTTTATAAAAATGCTGTTGTGGGTTAGGACTTCTTACAGTGTTTGTTAGAAGTTCATACCTTCATCTTTTGCACAAAAAACAACCAACAGGGTTTACGCCAAATATTGCATAGATATCCCTGACAAGGTATGGTTTGTATAATCAATATGGCTCTTACAGAAGATATACATTGGACCCGCAGAAAACAGATATGAGCATAAACACAGTATCAATATCTTTATATTAGTACTGGGAGATAGGGTTTATTAAAGAATGTGTAGAAAAAGCGAATACAGGGACAACTATTCCAAAATATTATACAATTTGCCATCTAATTTGATCTTAACCACGAAAAAGGCAATGCATGAAGACTGAAACACCTAAGTAAACAAAATGCAAGACTTTTCATATTAAGATTTGTTATTGATGAAATATATAACTTTTAATTATCAAAGGAATTGAAAATAGTGTGCCATCATTAATTATTTTGTATCAATCATGGTTTGATATTTCTCTAAACTTTAATTGTTCACATGGTGTATCTGGTGACTGTCTTTTCTCTAGTTTTAAAATACTAATATACAATTATTTATAAACATAATTTATTTTAGTCCTACTCCAGAAGTTAATTGGGAGAGTGATACTGGAAGAATTCCAAATAACCGTCGTACAATGTCTCAGGGAGGACAGGAACTGCTTATTTCAGAGGTTACAGAGAAAGACCGTGGGAAGTATATATGCTACACTACCAGTCCATCAGGTCAACGAATGCAAAGAAATATTAATTTAATTATAAAATGTAAGTGGATTGGGAATGCAGAAAAAAATGGAAATACTTAAAAACAAGGATAAAAGAAAGGATTACACGAATGACCCAAACAAGTGTACAGTGCAACATACAACACCGACCACTATTACACGACTCTCCCGAAAAAAATAAACACACAATGAAAGTCCAACTGCAATCATGTTTCTCTTTTGTAATTCATCTATTTATTCATTTATTATAACAAACCTGTGAAATTCGTCACCTCAAATGTGTGTTGAGTCAATGACAAGAAATGTAAAATAACAAAAATACCGAACTTAGAATCAAATTCGAAACGAAAAATCCCTTATCAAAAATGAAAAGCCCAAACACATGAATCGAATGTATAAAAACTGTCGTATTCCTGACGGTGGATTTAAACCTTGTTTTATAGCTCGCTAAATCTCTCACTTGTATGACAGTCGCATAAAACTATTTTATGTGAAAAAATGTTCATATTAGCAGATTAAAATGAATTAGAAAATAATTGATGTTGTTTATCAGATGCTTAGTTCACAAAACATCTGAAGAGTAAAAATACTCATAAGGCGTACATATTTCAATATAACCTACGATCAGTTTTAATCGAACGATTTCTTTTTATGAAAAATGTCGCTGATCTTTAATTTCGAGATAGAAAGTTGGCGCCCACAGATTTGGACTTAAGTTTCCGAGAGACATACACAGGTTTTTGAATGAGCAGGAAGTTTAAATTCTCTATTGATAGCAAAGCCTTACTGGGCACCAGGAGGAGAACCTCAGGATAAAGAGGCAAGTGTAGGATCGTCTGCTACATTCTTCTGCAAAGCTTTAGGAGATCCTCAACCGGAATTGGAATGGTATATTAATGGTATCAGACTTAGAGGTATGAACATAAATTTACAGGAAACAATACATCAAGAACTGCAAAATATCTTTCATTGATGAAATTCAAGCAGATAAGCAGATAAATGAAAGCAAATATTCAATATAGCGCCAAAACATCAAGTATTATACATATATTTTTTTTCTGGTTAGAAAAAGGTTAAGTATTTAATTGCTCTTCTTTTCTCTTGGAGAAAGAACAAAATATAATTAACTGCAATGTAACACAATGTGTATCCCTCAGTTTTAGTTGGGAACCCAGATTTGTTTTCTCTTAATCGATTTATGACTTTAAAACACCGGTATACTACTATTGTCTTTACTTTTTACATATAATTGAAATCATATTATAAAATTTACTTGCTTTTTTTCACAGATTCTAAGCACCACTCTGTTAAATCTGTTAGATTTTTGAAACCAGATGACCACAATATAACAATAATAAACTTAGAGAAAAGTGATGTCATGGTTTTACAATGTAATGCTTCTAATATATATGGATACGTTTTTGCAGACTTCTATCTCAATGTTCTTAGTAAGTAAACATTAAAGGACTAAACATTACCTTTTTTCAAATATCAAACGGTTGATAATGTCAATTATGATCACTATTTGTTTCTGTGATGTTCAAAACTAGAACATATTGAAGTAATGTGTTTTAAATAAATCAACAACCAACTAGTTATTAATTATAAAAATGAAATGAAGAATGAATGCATATAAACACGAATCAAACGAAAACATGATGATGACATCTGGAGGGCAACACACTGTTTTCAACAATGAATAGAAGTCTTTACAATATGTGAAGCCCTAAATTGTCGCGAGTCTACACAGTTTTTCTATTAACACCCGATTCACCAAAACTGGTTTTAACAATTAGATTTTAAGGGTAGTAAAAATACATGTTTCATGAACTTGTGGAATCAACGTGTTAACGATTAATGAATATCGTGTTTAGAAGAGAAACCACAGTTTATCAAGAGACCAGTAAAAGAATTAAAGGTAGCAGAAACAACAAATGTTTACCTGACATGCCAAACAAGCGGTAAACCAGATCCCATTGTCACCTGGTACAAAGAAACACAGCAAATTACTGGAGGAAGGTACCAGACTCAAACTAATGGAGATTTATTCATATCGGTAACTAGTCTATATGTCTATTTAGTTGAAGGATATATCTAGGGTAGTATTACAAACTCTGATCCCACAAAAATGGTTCAGAATAGATAAAGAATTCTTGAACAATTCGGGTTTTTTTTGGTTCCGGAAATATAAGGTTTCCTTGAACAGCATTTTTTCTCGAAAATATCAAGAGATGTCTTAACCTTTAATAGTAGATACAGATCAGATGGAATTTATGAACAGGTCAAATCCATCTACTACATAAAAGGCTTTCTCAAAATACAAAATGGAAATACTAGATTGTCATCATTTATTTACTATACCAATTTATTTAGGATATTGATAAGGACAATTTGACTTTGCCTTTTGTCGAAAGTAGAACAGTGACCTATAATTGATTATATTATCGTCATTTGAACTGTGGTAGATAGTTGTGTCATGAGCAATCATACCACATCTTCATTTTTTTTATATTGGTGCAACAGATTGAGTATTTTAAATACCCAAAACAAACGTTTTGAAATATGCTTTTGTAAAAGGTTTAACGATACATGAAGTACTGAAATTGGACTGTTATTTGTTGGTATAATCTAATACACCAGCTTTAAATACAAGGGTTAGTTTTGCATTCTTTGGAACAGCGGGAATTGCACTTGTATCTGTTATTGCGTTTAAAATGTAAGTTCAAAATGAACTTATAAACAGAGCACCTAATAGATTTGTAGTCCCTTTTTGTCCGAGCCTGTGGATTAATTAATATCAAGTCTGATAATTTAATGATTTATTTTGAATATTGGTTTCGGAAATTAACAAAACAAATCTAGATATTTTTTATCTTGCATAGTCATGGGTATGGCTCACAGATCTACTCGTTTTCAGGTTTTAAACACAAAAAATATGTAATGTGTAGATATTATCTATCAAAGATTTATAATGTATAACAGAGTACTACCTTATCAAAAGAAGATAGCTGTACTTGTATTACCATCAATGGTTTGAACATTATTGGATTACCAAATATCTTGATTGGTACACCACTGATCAGTCTTATCTTATGTGGACATGTAGACGAAATACGCGTCTGCATAAATAATATGGACCTAGTATCATTAATGAGTTTTTGTAACAACCAGAGCTAAGCCCCTATTAGTTAACGTTTAATCCTTGAGAGTTTCACCAGCCAAGTAATCAGCACTTTCAAGTTTGAGTTATTTATTTATGTTTAATATGTTTTTAGAATCAATGGGTCTATTCAACTACATTAAAACGTTTATTCTTCGACGGTATCACCAGCCCAGTTTTAACAATTATAACAAATATTAATGAAAAATCAGTGATATGTTCAAACTTGTAAATTTGTTGTTTATGAATTGATAAAATTAGATTTACTGTAAGGTATAGACTGCGTTATCTTTATTGACACTTTTTTTATGTTGTTCAAATTTGTATTTGATTTGACCTTACAACTGTTTTAATTCTAGCAGCATTGGTGGGTATTTAAAATTATGAAAACGAAACGATCCTTTGTCGTTTTAGATTATAAATTATGGAATGTGTTATGAGTTTAATAGAATATTATTTTATCTTATACCGGATACCAAGTTTAAATATTTTAAAATGGACTTCAATGTTTAACAGAAAATAGTACTTTCTGATGCTGGTAACTTCACGTGTGTTGCTGAAAATGAAGAAGGATCTGCTACAGATTGGGGAATACTTATTGTTAGAAGTAAGTAACTCAATTCATCCCAATTGGAAATTCATGCTTTTGAAATTGAAAGACCATTATATCTGTCTTGATATGTAGGCATGCAAAGCCGACTGTGAATGCAGATTTACAGATATAATAATGTAATGTAATTTACGATACATTGTTAACCGTGTGCGTGACATTCATAGCGTATCTTCTTGGTATATACTAAGAGTTTATACAAATATTTACTTTTGTTTTATAAGAGAAAAATTAAAAGATTTTAGAATTATTAAACATAAAACAGATTTGCATTAGAGTAAGACATGTTATCTAAGAGCATTAATACCAATAGTAGCTAGATATACACTGACTAAATTCAAAATAAAGTATAAACAAAAATACCGAACTCCAATGTAACTTAAATTAAAACATGAGAAAGACCAGAAAATCTAAGAAAATCAAACGCTAAACTATATAAAAAAAAAAAATAAAAAAAAATAAATAAATAAATAGCACGGACCGAATATAGAGAACACAAATATCCTGCTCAGACTTGGTACATGCATGTTCTCATAAAATTGAATGTTAAACCCACTTGAAAGACAGTTGCTTCTTGTTCCATTTTATTGACAGAAAAATAACGGCATTACTTATGTAAACAAAAATGAATGAAAAACAATACGCAACAGAGCATCAAAAGACTACCACTGAATTACAAGCTACTGACTTGGGACAGGCACATATATACAGAATGTGGCGAGATTAAACATGTTGTCGGGATCCAAACCCTCCCCTACCCAGGGACAGTGGTGGAGAAGCTTATATTTGAAAAGACGTACGGAAAAAGATTTTTTTTAATTATACAAGTACAATACAGTTAAATGTTAATGCATCAACTTTAATGTCGATTTTCAATCATATTTCCTTGGTGCAATCGTACCATACTCTTTTACGGGACTAGAAATTTTTTTGAAATGTCAATTAAATGATCATGGCACAGACAATATCGTTTTAAGATAATGGGCTAAAAGATAGGAAGATTCTTGAAAAAAAAACCATTGTTTTTGCTGTTTTAGTCCACTCATTCCTTTATGTAGGATAATTATCTTTTTTCTATTTTTAACACGGACTATACAAACCTTGTTTTACTGGTGTTGTGTCCTCATACGTCTAGACAGGGTAATTAACTTTTTATGTGGCTCACAAGAACAACAAAGGTTGTTTTTACTTATTTTCCCTCTCATATTTCTAGGCATTTATATAATGTTTCCTGTGTGTCACAAAGACAACAAATCATTATTTTTATAGATTTCTTTATCTCACATATCTAGGCAGGATACTAAACGTTCTCTTCATGTTTCGAAGCCAACTGACCTTGTTTTATTGCTCCTGTCTCATTGTACATCTAGGCAGGATAATGAACCTTTTCTGTAGATTAAAAAGGCAATTAGTTAAATTGATAATGGAGATTGGGAATGTGTCAAAGAGACAAAAATCCGCCCGACGAAAGCCATAAATGGGTCTTTAACGCAGGTTTTGTCTCATCATACCTGTAGGCAGGATAATAAACTTTATTATGTAGGTCTCAAACAAACAGGCAACAAACGTAATTTGGTGGTTCTGTCCCCTCATAACTGTAAGACATGTTGGTGACATTTTTTTGGAGATTACAATGACTTTAAACCTTTTATGGTTGTTTTTGTCTTGTCTTATACTACCTTTAGGAAAAAAGATGAGCCTTTTTTGATTCTCATTTAAGCAACAAACCTTGTTTGACTGATTCTGTACAAAGTGTAGGTTTTCATCGATTTTTTATTCAAGTATCGTTTTCTGTTTTGTCTGACAATTTATAATTGCATTTCTAAAGGAAAGACAATAATTGAACAGAAGCCAGGTGATTTAGAAAACATGGCCGATACAGATGCCAAATTCACATGTTCAGGTACTACAGATTTTGAAGAAGTTGCGAACTTACGTGTCTATTGGTTGAAGGATGGAAAAGAGATAACAACAAATGACCAGAGAATGACCACCAATGTTCAAGATAATTCTTTGACCATTAGTGGAACTATCAGTAGAGATTCAGGACTGTACACCTGTGTTGTAACTAATGGATTGGATACGGAAACATCATCTGCAATTCTTACTGTCAAAGGTATAACTGTTTGGTGCTATCAATATTTTTTATTGTGACATTGTAACTTATTTAACAAGAACAAGGCTATCACCCATATCTGTTTTTTCTATTCCTGCTCTTAGTCTTCAGCTAACAATCGATAGCGACCAAATAAATATTGGTCGCAGAATTCTTAATAGGATAACTGAAAATTCATAAAAAAAAAATTTGGTGTTCTGGATTCTATAATCATAAGAAGGCAAAAATTGTTATTGTTACACTTCATAAGGTCGTGTCGTAACCAAATGAGAGTGTCAAAGCACATCAATAAATATTAAGTTACTTTTCGGACACCTTGCGAATCTAAAGGTATAAACAAGCACATTTAAGAACTAGTATAGAAGTCATCAGTTTGTTACTTAGCCAACAAATCCTGTTTGAAGAGACTTTGAGTTCAAATTATATCAAATGAGTATGGAATTTTGTGACAAAGCTTGATAACCAGAAGAGGTATTATTTGAACAATATAGCACGCACCGTTTTGTTTATTTGTAGATAAGCCGGAACCTCCAGTTGATATTGAAGTTAAAGACTGTATAAACAATAAAGTAACACTAAAGTGGACAAAAGGAGCCTTTAACAATGCACCAATACAGTACTTCACCATTCAATACAACACATCCATAGAACCAGATAACTGGGCATTTGCTTCAACAGCAAACCAGTCAGATAACTCTATGATCTTGAGTCTAAAGCCAGGTGTTAGTTATAGCTGGCGGCTGTTAGCCACCAATAAAATTGGAATAAGTGACCCAAGTAAACATAGTGGTGTTTGTACTACCGATACAGCCAAACCATACAAAAATCCAGAGAATGTGAGAGGACTAGGAGACAAACCAAATTACTTAGTTGTAGAATGGGTGGTAAGTTAAGTATAATGTCTGCCTTCTGACATGTCTAATACAAAAATACTAAGAACGTATGAGAATTTGCAGGCGAGAAAAATGTGGAAGGGTGTTGCCTCAACTAAATTTTGATGATGAGACTTAGGTAGCAATAAACAGTTAGGAAAAAATATAAGAATTTGCCCTTATAATTTTTACCATCCCCTTTTCATTGCTTTCTTGCAATATCAAGCTTACTGTTTGTGTCATATCTGGGCATATGTATGTAATCAGAATCTTCCATAGATTTTATATCCAGTATATAAAATGGTTAAATATAATTTCTTTTGGGTGTATCCATGGCAACAATCTGTATTTATTTGTTAAAAAATATTGCAAAAAGGGGGGAAAAGATGTCACATATTTCCTCAAAATTTGGCTAAAAGTAGAATTTCAATCGCTTAAAGTAATACCTTTTCAGAAACTGTGTACACATATTATTCAGCAAATCCAATGAAAATCATATGTCTTTCATCTCATTTTTTTGTAAAATTGCGTCAAAAACTTCGTGTAGAAAAAAAGTGTCGAAACATTACATTAATTTCTGGACCAATGGCCGGTCTAGCTATGAAAATACGGATTGTCAAACAGAAAACAGCCCATAAAACATGTACAAAATAATCTTGATGCTCTTATAAACCATCTTTGAAGGCTAAATTAGCACTCAGCTGTCTAAAAATGAATTTTATTACACAATAACTTTCCTATTTGAAAAATCTACAGGGGTCAAAATGCGAAACTAAACTCCTAACTGTGTATTGCTACCTTAATAGTAAATATTTTTTTCAAATTCTCCCTTTTAACTTATTTTCTGTGTTCTGCTAGCTAAATCGAGCAAAATGGTCTTTTATTTTTGGAAATTGGTTGAGTAATGAATATTTTATGAAGGTTAGCAGTTGACACTGAAATGCGACAAAAACTGATTTTAAAGAAAGGTGCCAAGTCAAAGTGTAAAATCTGGTCTCTACCTCAATTTTTAGCAAAATCTTAAAAACTATACCTCTTTTGTCAGTTTTTTAATGTTGAAAATCTTAATAAGATCTCTGATGATGCAAAATAGTACAAAATTTAGCAATTTCAAGCATAAAAATGTTAATCTTTATGCTTATTGCATACCAAAGACTTGATTAAAAAACTTGGTGATAGGGAATCAATTTCTTACTTATGATTTAACTATACATTTAAAATATGCCAAAATGTAACATGAAATCTTGATTAAAACAATAATTTGATATATTCGCAAGAAAAAAAACAACGCGTTCAATACTTAGACTACTACATGCAGCCCAATCCTTCAGAAGCAAGAGTTAAGCCAATAGAGTACAAATATAAGCCTTGTGTCAAAATGTCTAATTTTGGTTGCTAAGGACTGTAAACAATAAAATTAACATGTATTGTCATTCTTAAACACTTAATTTCCTCAGAAGTTGATTTAGAATCTAAATATCAATAGATTTGTGGCATGAAAAGTCTTAAATTATAGAATTCTGAGCTTGGTAAGTATGCCATAAGGTATCAATAAACAGCATCGTTGGTGACAACAATTTGTAAAAGTTTGTTATGAATTCAGTTTATGGGAAACCATAAATGGGAAGACAATTATTATTGGTATGCAGATGTGTAAACATTGCCACGAGTGTGTTGCTGACTCTTGTGTTATCAAATTAAAAAGTTCAGGGAAAATAACTCTTAGGTTATCAAGAAAAAAATCTCAGGGAATTTAACTCTTAGGTTATCATTGTTATCAAGAAAAAAAGTTCAGGGAAAATAACTTTTAGGTTATCAAGAAAAAAAGTTCAGGGAAAATAACTCTTTGAAAGTTCATTTAATGGGAGTGAGTTGCAAAAGTGAAAGTTTGGTGCGATATCAAATGTTATGGACATGTTGAGTAAAAATAAAAACATCAGAAGAAGATAAAGTTGCAGATGACAGAAAAGATTATAACATTTGAAACAAAATCAAATGTCTTTTCACAGAGAGATGTAAAAACATTATTTATATGAAATTTACCAATATCAAGATTGTGTTTGAAGTTTTTGCTATATACTATCACTGCAATGTATAAATAAATCTAATGCTATCTATATATGTAAATTTACAGGCTATGCCACCCATTGAACACGGAGGAGATAACTTCAGATACGTTTTATCGCTAAGCAGACGCGGAAATAATCCTTTTGATGATACAAAGACCATATCTAATTGGAGGGATGATCGGTTTGAGTTATTGACCAATGATATTTATGTTCCTTACAATATTACCATCAAAGCAGCCAATGAACATGGAGATAGTTCTGCATCACTCATTGTACATACAATTTATTCTGGAGAAAGCAGTAAGTGAATCCTAATAGTTGTTAATTAAAAAATTATTTCATCTGTTTACTGTTAGAACTTTGAATAAGTATTTAAAGGAGAGAAAGTTCTTTTAGAAGTTTTAAAGTATGGCTGTGTGGTTGACCAGATAAATTATTTGATGTGTACATTGCTAACAATAGATAATAAGTAAAATCTGAGTAATATTTGTTGTACAGTCATGACTTTGATAACAGTGATTTCTAAATTAATCAAAATAATGATTTTTTTATACCAAAAAAGTTACATCATTTTAAAAAAAATGTGAAGCAGCACATGGTTTCTTGTTAGATGTCAAGGTCATTATTTTAATTGTTTTATAAATAAGAACAATTGATTAAAAAAAATAGATGAATAACTGCTTTCCTAAAATAACCGAATAACATTCATACAAATAGATTATAAATAACTGTCTTTTACAGAGCCTGATTCAAGTTTGAGAGTAGATGGTTTTGTTGTTGACAATACAGCTATGGAAGACAACTCCGCAAAGTTCTACTGGAACTGGGATATGGACCTCAATAATAATCTCCAGTCAGGTCTAAATGGAAAGTTCAGAGGATTTAAGGTATTTAAAGGTTCAATAGTACATTGATTCAAAGGCATTATTTAGTATGAGTTAAGTATAAAATTTAGAGATTATAAAATACACTGTCACACTTTTAACCTTAACTTAAGGGTAGACCTTGGTTCATGGAGAAAACTCTTTAAATAAGTTATGCATTTGTAAAATACAAGTTTCATATATGTATCTAAAGCATTTATCTGAAACAGATTTTTCTGCTTTAGTATCCTTTAGAGATTGCAGGCTAAACATTGTGGATTTCTGCCTCATTCATTTGTTGATCAATTTATATGACTGAATATTTCTTTCTACCTGAATACTTTTTAAAGTATTCATTAAAGTTAATTGATTTGACTATTGTAAAAATCTAAGAAGTCTCGCCTCCGGGTTCGGGAATTTCTCGCTACATTGAAGACCTGTTGGTGACCCTCTGCTGTTGTTTTTTATTTGGTCGGGTTGTTGTCTCTTGGACACATTCCCCATTTCCATTCTCAATTTTATTTGAAAATATTGCCCTATGGCTGACAAATCATTACAAAACTGGTAGATAAATTTTAGGGAATTTTAAGTTTGATTATAATAACTTTCTTTAAGATACAATATTGGGTCAAAGACAAGAAGAAAGTGACCTTCAGAGAAGATGAGGTTTTAGAGAAAGATTTAAAGTCTCGTTATGGATCAAGAAAAAAACGGTCTGTCACAGAGCTCATGTACACAGTGCAAGATTTACTACCATACACTTATATGGAGGCACAGATTTGTGTGATGAATACACATTATGTCAGTGGACCAAGTGCTATTGTGTCATTTGTTACTGCAAGGGGAGGTTAGTATCTTTCAGGGTTGTTTTTTTCTATAAACGGATGTAATAGAGGTTGTCATTAATCTAATCGTCACATTCGTCACCACTCTGTCGATCCCCTGGAGAAAAGTGGAGTCAACCGAGATATGGCGATTGCCTATTGCCATTGACAATATGTGTCACTTTCATTGGTAGGGGATATAACTATATATGTCACAATTGAAGGAAAAATTATGAAAACAAGTTTTAAAAAAATATACAGATGACCTTTAAGCAATGTTAAAATAATATGTTTGTTAAATCCATTTCAAATTTTATAAAAAGTACTTTTTCAGTAGAAATTGTTCCCGCTTATCAATGAGCTTCATACATCAAAAGATAATATTTTGAGCATAACAGTGATAAAGACTTAATTTGATTAATGATTCTTATTCTACTTTTTCAGTCCCAGGACCTGTGGAAAACTTACGTGCCTTAGTTGTTGGTAGTAATTTTGTAGAGCTGACTTGGAACAAACCTGAACTTTTGAACTCACCTATAGATGTTATAACCAACTCATACCTACAGGGATATGATGTTGGATTTCAGACAGGTAAATAATTTTTGGAGAAAACAAATTCGCCTTTTTGTACTTTTAAACCAATCAAAGTGTGTATGCATCTGAAAATGTTAGAATGTATTAGATTCTGAAACGACAAAACATGTGCTCTCTGTTAGATTTAGGCAAAGTTTTGATTAAAAAGTGTTAAGATCTTCTTCTGAATGCACAATCCAGTCTTTATGTCAAAGATATATTACTTTCTTTTTTTCCAGAAAAGACACAGCTTATATTTTTAACCTTACTTAAGAAACAAACTTGGAATGCATGGAAAGGCTTTGGATGCACTTTACTTAGATACCAACTACCCATCATATGAAATTTTCATTTGACGTTTATTTCTTACTCAATTGACAATTGACAACCAGACACAATTTATTTTTTGGACAGCATCCCATCCTCCTTGCACAACAATCAACTTTGTAACTGCCCATGCCTCTTATAAAGAGGACAATAGGATTATAATTAAGGAAATTTTTGATTTTGGTGTAATTTTTGAATTACTTCTTCTCAAAGACATCATAAAATACCATATTTTTGTCATAATCATAGAAAGAAAGAGAAGTTAAACTTGAGAGCTTTATTGCATTTTTAATCAAGTAAACATTTTTTTTGTAGTGGCAGGATTAGATCTTGGTAAGATGCAAGAGATGGACTCTCAGATAGTTGACCCTCGTCGTAACACTACAGTTCTAAATGGTCTGACTGCTAACCAGAAATACAGGATTCATATGTGGGGAAGAACTGAAAATGGACGTGGTGAAGCGTCATTTGTAGAGCTATCAACAGCTAAAACTTCAAGCATGAGTAAGATAATTGAAATTAGAAAATTCTTTCAAGTTCAAGGTGAAGCGTCATTTGTAGAGCTATCAACAGCTAAA
Source organism: Mytilus edulis (assembly GCF_963676685.1). Classification (NCBI taxonomy): domain Eukaryota; kingdom Metazoa; phylum Mollusca; class Bivalvia; order Mytilida; family Mytilidae; genus Mytilus; species Mytilus edulis. Next base: position 30,899,173 of record NC_092344.1, on the reverse strand, counting down.
ACTTCAAGCATGAGTAAGATAATTGAAATTAGAAAATTCTTTCAAGTTCAATGAGTTTTTCAATTTAAAAAATTTTATTTCTGTAAATTTAGGAATTTCAAGCTTCAGTGCAAGAAAAACAATGTTGCGAGGAATATATGAACTCAAATTTGATTCTGTAAGCATTATTCCTTTACAGCAATATCTGAAAGCACATACATGTATGTTTGAAATATGAATGGGTAATGTCAACTTGTTTTACCTTTTGACTGCTATTTACAGGCTTACATGACTAGGGATTATGACAGATTACAGAAATTTTAGGCCTTTGGGAAAACTGTAATAAATAAAACAAAATGTTATTTGTTTTGTAGGTGTGCCTCCATTTTCTATCAGAAATGTTAATTCTACCTTCTTCAATGTAACCTGGACGACCATCGCAAACAAGAAATACGGAACTGTTGCTTTTGTTGAATACCGTAAAGATGGTATGATTGTTTTTCTATTTAAAACAAATTATAAGATTTTGAAGATCAGTGAATTGAAGTATAAATCTGGTTATTTACTTCTAATCATATTAAAAAACCTTTATTTAAATGTTTCAGGTAACAAGAATAAACATATTAAGTATCCAAACTTTCAAGTTGGTACTCTTTACATTGCAATCCCATATAATAAATCAAAGATTGTTTTCAAAATTTCAAAATGTTTATCTAATATTTACCATGGTTCAAACTTGAAGAGAAACATGGTTGCATGATGTAATATTTGACTGTGATTGACTAGCATGACTAGTTTAATAAACTTTCCTGAAATACAAATTAAATGAATTGGAACATAAGAAGACGATGATTTTTTGAGATTGTCTACAAGTCATCCCCATTTATTGCTGCTTCTGGAGCACTTAGTTCTCATTAAAAACTATCGAAAAAAATCAATTTATTTTTACGTTGCATGTCTACTTTAAGTATAAGGACTTGAATGTTGTATAGTTTAATATTTTTGTGTTATCTTATAGGTGTTGCTGATTGGCAACAGTCACCACAGGAAGTATCTAAGAGCTGGATAGGTATAGCTAATCTCCAGTCAGGGACATCATATGAAATGCGTCTGTCAGTCACTAACGGTGGAAATACAGCCTCAAGTGAAGTAGAAGTAGTAGAAACCAAAGGAATACGTAAGTATGAGGGTGGGATTAGATGGTCAAGTGATATACTGTTCAGTGGAATGTTTTTGACAATTTTGTGATCATGATTACATGGCTAATTTCCCCTCGGTAAATCAATATAAAAGAGAAGAAAACTCAAAAATAAAATCAAGCAAACAGTTTTGGTCATAGATATTGTGAAAGGTACATTTATGCAAAATTTTCGATTTTCATTTTCCAAAAATTTAGTCATTTTTCTATTTCTAATGCAAAAATAATGTGTATTGCATGAAGATGACATTAAATTTGTCTATTTACAAAAGAAATACTATGTGATTAATCTACCCAATGAAAAGTCGTTTGAAGGGAATCCTCATTTCCTTCTAAAGACAGTAAATTAGATTTATATCATAGGGCTAAGAAAACAAGAAATCTGACATATAGTTGCATGGACTCTTAACAGCACATGATAGAACAATGATGTAGTACATTAGCTATTGTGAACTGTCATTGGTCACCAAATCATTTTATTGAATGTTTAATGAATCATTCTTGAAATGCTATTTATAGAATTTTGATAAATTTTATTTCTTTCTTTTAATAGCTGCAGCATTCAGCTTGGGAGCCAACTTTGGATGGTTTATAGGACTGATAATATCAATACTGCTAATTATAGCACTGGCCTTACTTATCTATCTGATGTACAAAAGACGACCTGAACCTCAAAAACAAAGACCGTACACAGGTATGTATTGACAAGTGAGAGTAAGGATAGAAAGAAAAAAAAACCTTCATATTAAAACGGTATTATACAAGATATCTAAAGTAAATTGTAATTGTTCAATTCCTTTTTTTTCATTTTTAATAAGGTACCTCGGTGGCCGAGTGGTCTAAGTAGTTACTACTGCAATCACTAGCCAATCAACACTGAGGTTGTGAGTTTTAACCCCACCCGAGTGGGTGCACTCGACTCCAATCGTAATTGACTAGGGTTGTCAGTTTTCATATCGAAGGTCAGTGGGTTTTTTTCTGGGCATTCCAGCTTCCTCCACCAGTATAAACTGGCCACCACAAAATAGCCTAAATGTGGCGTTTAAATCAATCAAACAATCGTTTTAAAAGAAATTTATGAACAACCTTTCAAAATTTATCAGTATATAGTAAAATGCAAATGTTTAAAGTAAAACTCGTATGCATTGGTAATCAAATAAGGATGAAAAAAAATTGAAGCACAAGAAATCTTAAATGTTGTCTACTGTCTTTTTTTAGTTCCACCCAGAAGGAGGGCCAATGATGGTTATGGTGGTGATAGAAGGTATGTATTTGATTGGTCAGTTTGTGTAAATTCGTGGGTCACATATTGTCTTGCTTTTATTGTTAAATATACATGTATATACCTTATACTGTTATAGATATGTTTGAACCCAGCACATATAATTTCGGTGTAGTGTTTCACATGTATATCAGATATATGTTACCCTGTAAATACTTTGATTCTAGAAATGTAAAGTTGGAAAAAAAATACTGAATTAAATCATTCGTCTGTTTGGTTTCATAAAGCATTGGGTTTAAAAATTGAAATGCCATTTTAATATTAACCTGATCTTTTCATGATCAAAAAGGTAGATTTAACATTAGATATAAAATTCTCTTCTTTTTACTGAATTTGTTTTGCGTTCATTCGTTAATTTTTGAATTTTAACTGTGCTCTTTTTGCTGGTACCCTATTTGCTATCCATTTTGATTCTTGATCCAGTCAATCTATAGTTCTGATATACATGTTGGGTGTGTGCTTAATTTGTTAATACCAGTTAATAATGCATCAATGTTGGATTAGGTAAAAACAAATTAATATCTTTTAATTTGAACTTGTCTTATACATATGAATACGATTCTATATTTTAATGACAAGTTACAACATTTTAATATGATAAGAAGTATAGGATTTTGCATACATTAAATTAACACTATTTTTTACATTTGATATAACAGCTATTATGGGTACTGATAACCTGTTGTATGTTAAAAAATTAAAAAATTCAAATCTTATGAGGAAAATATCAGTAATACAGTTTTTTAGCAATACAACAGAAAAGGGAATAGAAAAAAGCAATTGACAAAGAATGATTAGAAACAGTCTCTCTTCTAGACCCTTTTCTTTATTTTTCCCTAACTATGATGTGAGTGTTTGGTAATTTCAGGGATGTTAAATATTCTCCAACACCAAGACGGGGGTCTACAAGGTTATCAACTGCCTCTAGATCTGCTACTTGCTTTGCTTTGGTTTTTCTGAATGCTTTTTTAAGATGCCTCTTTCAGATACAATTATTTCAGCATATAGTGCTATTTTCAGTGGCTGTAACAACCAAGATTTTATTTTTCTTTGAAATGCTGCTTGCAGTTCTCAGAAATTTACATTCTAGTTATTTCATCTCATTGCAAGGCTTGGTGGCTTCATTTTGTCAAATGAAAATGCATGTTCAAAATTTTCTTGCCATGATTTATCTTGGAAATGAATGCCTATATTTATAATGAAAAGTCATCTATTGACATATGAAGGAACGTTATTGATGTGTATTTTTTTATGGAGTTAAACATTCTAGACCTCTTCAGCAAAAATCTCAGCCTTGTTGATTTCAGATGCCTCAAACCTATATACAATTGGAAAACTGGTTCACTTGAGGTGCATTTTGTAAATTTTGATTGAAAACCTTAATTAAAAGCAGATGTTTTCCCATTGGAATCTTTGGAATTTATTGTAACAACAATCCAGCAGCACCTACCTGCATTCACTGTCTATATTTTTCAGTTGATCTGATTTTCAAAAGAGTGGATTTCTTTGCATGATTTCTTGATAGGAGGAATAAGGTTTCATGGAAGCTACTGAAACAAAGTTTCATTAAGTCATTTAAAGTTTAAGGGACTTAATCATGATTTGGTTAACGAGATATCTCTCTCTGTCACAAATGACTTCAGACATTTTGTATTTGTCTTGGCAGATACCTCAGGCTTTATTTTTCTATGTAGTGTTTTGTAGACTTTTGTATGCCTTTTGTTTTGTTTTTTTTATGCCATGGCTTTTTCAGGTTTTTTGGACTTATAAGTTGGAATGTCCCTTTCTTTTCCGTGTTATGACATTACTGAGTGCAAATTGTTACTAGATAAATGCCTGTCTTTAATATGTGGTTATTGATCAGTACCTTGGTACAAAATGCATTTCTGACTATTATTTAGGTATTGATTGATCTTTTGTTGATATTGTTAAGATATTAGCTTGGATTTATAAAAATAAGCAACAAAAGTACCACATCTTCTCTTTTATAAGTAGCATTCAGATAGAAGAAATAATCTGTCATTTCTGATGGTTATTGAAGTTAAAAACAAAATCACAGTAGAAAGAGGCATCTTGAGCATAGTGTGCATGAATTGAAAGTTTGTTTCTGGGAAAAGAGTTAAACTGGTTTTCTGCTCATTTTGCATGAACTGAATAATGAGACTTTTCACGCTTATCATGTTTTGCACTTCTTTATTCATAGTATTATAGTTTTTTTTTTTTTAATTTTTTTCATTTTTAATAGTTTATCTATGTTACTATCATGATAGTTATTATCATTTTGATTATTTTTACATTTTTATTCAATAACTTACAAATGGAAAATCAGAAGGTTTGTTTAATTTTTCTTGCATTTTTTCTTTCATTGTGAACTATTAAATGTTTAAAGGTGTTTTAAATGGTTTTTTCTTTGCAATAATTTTAATGTTTTTATTTAAATTTGGTTGATATTTTATGAGAAATTTATTAACTTTAATTGTGCCATTCTATATACAGTGGAACATGTATTGTATTTTAAAGACTACTAAACACATGCGCACATGTTTCTAATTCAAACAGTAATATATCAGTTTTTAAAACTATAGATCTTGAAATGCCGACCCTTTATGACAGAAATGTAGTTGTTTATTGACATTTCCACTGTATACAAATGGCATATTTTATTAATGTTACGAGTACTGTGAATGTCATTGAATCTTACAATACTACCTCTGCTTATATCATTTTCTGTGTACTTAGGATGGTTCCATTTTATCATAGAACTGAAAATCAAATGCTAAATGTAATGAATAACACAATAACAAAATTTAATTTTCAAAAAAACAATAGCCAAAAATAAAAAAATAAAAATCTCTATTTAAGAAGAAAATTTGAAATGATCTAACTTTCTGATAATGTGAATTATTAAGTTTTGTGACAAAATGGACCATATTTTCATCTTTATCACTCTTAATCATAAAAAAGCACAACTGTCTTGTTTCTCATGTTTGTGTTTCAATTTTGCACTACATCATATATCTGCTACAGCTTTAAAATCCAGTATATCTTCAGAAATATTGGAACTGGCTTTTTGTCTTTATTATCATAACTTTTTGTGAAACAGACATATGAAGATCTATGAAGAGCAAAAATCACAAATAAGAAAATATTTGATTCTATTTTTCATACTGTGCAAATTAAACAGGCTTTGTCCTTTCACAAAACCATTTTACTAATATGTTTTACCAAATTGCAGTTTAAACTGATTTACTGGAACAAATTGGTATCTAACGAGGACAAAGCCTTTGAAATAATTTTAAAAGATTTAAAAATTAAATTAAAAAATGTAAAGGATGAACAATGTTTCAGTTCTTTTTAAAGCATAGCATGAACAGATGCAAAAGTATTTCTTTTATTTTGTTGGTTCAATTATTATGCACATATTTACTATCCTTAAATATGTTCAAATAATTAAGCAAATTGTTTACAAGTTTACTTTTCAGTGAACTTTGAGACTGTTTGAAATAATTGACAACATTTTTTGTTTCACAATTCACATTTTGTATTTGTCCTTCATTTTTTTTCTGTCATTCTGTGTATCTTTATCTATTCATCATGTTCATATCTCTTTTACGAACATGAGAGGCTGAATGAATAAAAACCTTTTTTCATAGAATTGCTCTGTTTTCTTAATAAGAGAAAAAGGTTCAAATTAATCCTTGAAAATGTATTCAAATTAAGTTTCATACTCCTATAATAGGTTTTCAAATATTCATTCAGCATATATTACAACAGTCTTTGCTTGCATGGTGTTTAACCACCCTACATGTGTGTAATTGTGTTTTTGTGTTTCTGTGCAGGCTATTGCTCTACTAATGCTTTATATAGAATCCCTCTAGGCAGTTGTAATGTTATTTTATACCAAAAATGTTTAAGGGAATTCTGCATGTTAAAAATGTATAAATACATTGACTTGCACGTACATGTTAAATGTTTGAATGCATGCAGATTATTTGTTTAGTTTATGAATTGTGTTAGATGAAACTCATTTTAATGTGTTGGAAAGGGAATTTGATGCTTTTTTCCCAGAATTGCCAAACAAGAACAAACAAAAGTAGAACTAACTGAAACACATATATCATTGGTAGATTTACACATTTTAACATTAGAAAAAAGCTCACTAACATTGGTTTAAGAGCCTATTTATCTGATGAGCTTTAGTCAATTATATTCATTGAAATCAAATTTTATTTGTTTGACTGTACTTTAAATTATGTTTTTTACAGAAAAGTATTTAAAACTGCAAACAAATATTGAAAAAAATTATATGAATTAGGCGAATTTCTAGGCCATGTTTTAAGGTAGAAATAATCGATTCGTTAAGCCTTTTACTTTTATATCATTCTTATATTATTGTGAATTGTGAAATATGATTAGGAATCTCAACATACATCAAGGGGAATTGCAAAACAATCTTATAAAGCAGAAAACCACTTGTAGCAGAACCCTTCAAATCTAAGGAATCTCTAATTTAATGTTCTTTTAATGTATTGGATTATTGTATTACTTTTACAAAATTGAAAAGTCTTCTCTCTAAAAGTATGAAGAAACATAAAAGAAAATAACATTACAATTGCCTTGTGTTGTTTGTACACAACATACAGCATGTTTGCACATTTCTTCCTCTTGCTTTACTAACTAATCATCTCTAAGCTAAGATTCATTATGTGTTATTTTATAGTACTCAGGACATTGTCCATAAGAGTTCAGGTTCTTTGAACAGAGGATACGACAATTATAATTACAGTGACAGAGAATACCATGATGATGATGGTGGTTTCAACAGAGATGACGACTACGATCGACGAAGGGACGATGATTACGACAAGAAGGGATATGAAGGGGACAGATATGATGATTATGATAGGAGAGGATATAACGATAGTTATGATAAACGTTATGATAATGATGATTATGATCGTCGTGATGATGATTACGATCGCTGTGATGATGATTATGATAGGAGAGACGATGATTATGACAGGAGGAGGGATGATGATTATGATGACAGAGGGAGATATGATGATAGAGACAGACGTTATGGTGATGACTATGAGGATGAGAAGAGACGGTACAGCGACCACAGTGATAAGGACCGCTATGAAGATGATGATAAAGATTATGAGCCTTACTCAAGACGACCCGATTACGACAGGACACCAAGCTACGACAACAGACCACCAAGTTACGGGGAAGAGGTAGATATCAGAAAACCAAATAAATTTGACGCTGATGGTTACCCCATCGATACTACGCCACAAACCCCAAAAACTCCTGGGACATCTAGTTTTGTATAAACCTGAAAACTTTTCTCACTAAGAAACTATATTCAAACCATTATGCATAGTCCATATAGGTGGTTATAAGAATTTTTTTTGTTTATATTTTCCTTCCATTTCTTGTTGATATAAACTTTGATCAAATTTGATTATGTCATTAATTGTATATAATTAGTTAATTTTGTATTTCGTGTGTGCCACTTTTGAATTACGGTACTACATCTTTTAGCAAATCATCTTGTTTTGATTGTTGCAAATGAGATTTATATTTTAAGTGCTGATCAAGTGACATAAAATGGCTTCCATAATTTGTACAAACAAAGCACGAGTTCATATTTCACTCATAGATGAAAACATGTACTACCCAAAAAAGGAAGGCAGTATCTGAATGCAAAAGCATTTATTTTTACATATTTTATAATCATAATATTTCAAACTTTTAATGAATTGTTAAAAGTCTTAATTTGCAGTGCAAAAGAAAAATTAATATTATTAGGGATTTTTAGCAACAACATATTGGAAAATACAATAGAAAACTGACCACCGATAAGGTTACAGAACATTCTCTATATCAAGGGAAATACACTTGGGAAGTCGATTTTTAATGATGAAAGCTATGCAAATATTATTTGGAACCTTCATACTAAGTTGTTTTATATACATCCGAGAAAAACAAAAAAACGTTCTAGAAAAATTGCAGGACTACAGTATATGTTGCTTCTGCCTTTCCAGTTGTATATTTTTGTTATTGTCATGAAAGACACTGAAAGGCCTGGATGAAAAAAAGAAGCATGTTTCTCTTCATTCTTCTGTACATGTATAGTGTATTACAAGTTTAGTGATAATTTTGAGGTTTTTACATTTTATGTGCCATATAATAACTTTGTTTTGTTTTTGCTTTTTACATATTTTGGAAATAGATCTTATCACTTAAATGGTTGTAAATGTAAATTATACAGGTGTCTCTCATTTACTTTTATTTATTTGAATTTAATTTTGAAAGTTTGAAGGACAAGATATCCTTCTTAATTGGTTGTGGAATTTTTAGATGAAATTATCACAAGAATCAGCTTGAAGTCTCCTAATTTTCAACATTATTATGATTATAAGGCATTTATTTTACTTGATTTATTTCATACTGAATATCAGTGTTTCTTTCCTGTAATTGATACTCTTCAAATTGTAAGCATAATTATTCTTTGAAATACTCTTCTTTTTCCAAGTGTTTTTGAGATTATGAATTATTTTGACAATTCCAATTAAAATATTCATTAGTATCATTTAGATTATGGTACATTTTACCCAATTCCAATTCAGATATTCATTGGTATTTTTGAGATAATTGAATATTTTACCAAATTCCAATTCAGATATTCATTGGTATTTTTGAGATTATTGAATATTTTACAAAATTCTAATTAAAATACGCATAAGATATGCATTGGTATCTGAGATTACAAAATATTTTACCTAATTCCAATTAAGATTTTCATTGGTATCTTTGAGATTATGGAATATCCTACTAAATTCCTATCAAGTTACTCATAATTAGTATCTTTGAGATTATGAAATACATTACGGTACCCCATTTTGATTAAGATATCATTGGTATCTGAGATTATTGAAATTTATTTCTGAGAATATATATTTTGAATCTATTTGAAAATACTGAGTATATAGTAAAACATTTTATGATATTGTACTTACTTTTTAATTGATTTTTTTTATAACTATGAGATTTTGTATAACATCAATTTACATTTTTGTATATGTCAAGAAATTCATTAAGTTTGAATCTCATAGGTATTGGAGGTATTTTTTTTATCAAGACAGCTTCTAATGTATTAACATATATTAATGTATAACAGGCTATTATTTGAACTTGGAATTATTTTTAATGATAAAATTTGCATTATTTCTTGTGCTTGAAATTTATGATAAATTCCATGATTATTTTGTATTACATTGTATCATGTTTTGAGCAATTCATAACCCTTTCATAAAATGTATTTTGTATGGATAGTGTTGTGCGCAGCACAATGCATTCTATTGAAAATGTACTATCTTCTTTGTAATAGAAAGGGTTGTGAGCAGCACAGAACATTAAAGTACAGAATAAACATGGAATTTATTAAAAACTTGCAAACACAAGAAATTATGCGAATTCCATAATTAAAAATAATTCCAAGTTCAAATAATAGCCTGTTGTATATAGTAGACAATTAGACTAACAGTTGTTATTTATGTTCAAGTAAAACACATTTCCTTTAAAGAAACAGATTGATTATAAAATAAAATGTTTGAAATTTTGATTGTGACCACAAATACTTGTCATATTTTTTTCTCAACAGCTTTAAAACATTTAAACAAAACCTGACCGAACTGTACACTTTTCATATCATAGAGGTAGAATGAATAGGACTTAGCACATTGTAAATATATAAAGTTTTATTCGACTATATCTAGATAATGGAGCTTATTTAAGTGTTATTGAACATATCAAGGAAGTTCCATGGATTTTATATGTTTTTACATCATTTATAAAATTTTATATTCATTTTTTAACAATTTATTTTATCTTTGGTTTTGATTGAAGGCAAAAACATCTGAAGAATATTGTTTTTTTGTTTAACATTTTTATAAAATAAGAATTCCATTCAAACCGTAATAAAAGCAAAATGAATCACACTTTATACAAAATATGTAAAGAATCCTCAACTAAGTTCACATGTTTTAAAAATACTCCTTTTTGGGGGGGAATTTTTGAATTCACCCAAAAATAATATTGTGAGATCTCAACCCTCCCCTATACCTCTAGCCAATGTAGAAAAGTAAACGCATAACAATACGCACATTAAAATTCAGTTCAAGAGAAGTCTGAGTCTGATGTCAGAAGATGTAACAAAAGAAAATAAACAAAATGACAATAATACATAAATAACAACAGACTTAACTAGCAGTTAACTGACATGCCAGATCCAGACTTCAATTAAACTGACTGAAAGATTATGATTTCATCATATGAACATCAGACACAATCCTTCCCGTTAGGGGTTTAGTATCATACCATCATAACATATATGAGAAGAACATAACCCGTGTCATGCCAACAACTGGTTTTTTTAATAAATGTGTTTAGTTCCGATGCAAAGACCCTATAAGTGAATCAATATTAACGCCAAAATATGCAATCTTTAATGACTTGACAACAGTATCGTAACTATATCCCTTCTTAATAAGTAGTTTATATTTCAAAGAAAAGAATGAGTTTGAGGAATATTACTGAAGTAAATCTGTTCATTTACTAGTTAACTAAACAATTTGTTTGGAATGATCAGTGTTTAATGATTGTTAACGTGTGACTTGATTTGTCCAAATACTTTAGAAGATCTTGTTTAAGTGTTATGCTCAGGAAACACGTTTGATATTCTGTATTCTAAGTATGGTATCTTTGATGTCTTACTCAATATTATTTTTACCGCATTCGGGATAAATACTGGAAGCCAATGATGTAAGGTAGCAATACACAGTTAGGAGTTTAGTTTCGCGTTTTGGTGGATTTTTCAAATAGGAAAGTTATTGTGTAATAAAATTCATTTTTAGACAGCTGAGTGCTAATTTAGCCTTCAAAGGTGGTTTATAAGTGCATCAAGATTATTTTTTACATGTTTTATGGGCTGTTTTCTGTTTGACAATCCGTATTTTCATAGCTAGACCGGCCATCGGTGCAGAAATTAATGTAATGTTTACAAACACTTTTTTTCTACACGAAGTTTTTGACGCAATTTTACAAAAAAATGAGACGAAAGACATATGATTTTCCTTGGATTTGCTGAATGATATATGTACACAGTTTCAGAAAAGATATTACTTCAAGCGATTGAAATTCTACTTTTAGCCAAATTTTGGGGAAATATGTGACATCTTTTCCCCCCTTTTTGCAATATTTTATAACAAATAAATGCAGATTGTTGCCATGGATACACCCAAAAGAAATTATATTTTACCATATTATATATAGTGGATATAAAATCTATGGAAGATTCTGATTACATACATATGCCCATATATGACACAAACAGTAAGCTTGATATTGCAAGAAAGCAATGAAAAGGGGATGGTAAAATTTATAAGGGCAAATTTTAATATTTTTTCCTAACTGTTTATTGCTACCTAAGGTTTAATACGTAATACCATCAAATCATAGTACGTCACATCTGGTTGACTTCTAAAAAGGGTCGAAAAAAGTTTTCCGTTGAATTTGTACACCGTGAAAGATTTACTACCATACACTTATATGGAGGCACAGATTTGTGTGATGAATACACATTATGTCAGCGGACCAAGTGCTATTGTGTCATTTGTCACTGCAAGAGGAGGTAACAATATTTAGTCAGCATTATGTTATATTGTGTCTTTTACAAAACTTTGAATTTTCGAAAAACTAAGGCTTTTCTACCGCAGGAATAGATTACCTTAGCTGTATTTGGCAAAACTTTTAGTAATTTTTAGTCGTCAATGCTCTTCAACTTCGTACTTTATTTGGCCTTTCATAATATTTTTGATTCGAACGTCACTGATGAGTCTTTTGTAGACAAAACGCGCGTCTGGCGTAAGTATTTAATTTGATTCTAGGTATCTATGATGAGTTTATTTGTCACCGAATAGAAAAGTAACAAAGAATTAAAGTTCTCTTGTCGCTACTGGAGGAGATAACTGAAGGTGTTGTTGCACATGTATAAATTTCTTAGGAAGAACAAAGGAAACTATCCTTATTCTTAAACCGTATCGTCACTGTATAGATAATGACTTTTTTTGTCCTCTCAGTAAGTAAGTTTTGTGACTATGTTGTTCGCACCTAATCTCTGTATTAAGTATAATTTCAGTAGCTCCTGCATAAGGAGTACATATCTCTCAGTTGATATATTTCAGGGCTGCCATTTCTTAAGATTTCCGTTGAAGTGTGCTACTTCTAACAACGAAGCTTTCGAAACAAGGGTTGACAGCGTTGTAGTTGAAAACATAGCTCAAAATATTATACGGACACCATCACGAGTTGGTTGAAAATTAAATCACAAGAAATCAACTCTGTTTGATGGGTTTGCTAAAGTTTTCTATGTTGTGTTTTGTTAATGTTACCTGCCTCTTGGTCGTATTCCATGTTTTTGCCATTGCTATGTCAGGTTGTCATCGGATTATGAGTTCAGTAACTTTGGTATCTGTATTTTGAAATTACAACGCATGTATATGTATGCAAACATATAATTTATTTAAAAAAACAAAAATGCAAACTAACTAGACAAAACATAACACATTTTGGGAGGATAACAAAAAACTTAAATACAAAAAAACATAAGTTGTTTTTGCAATACCTTTATAAAATGTTTATAAATTATTTTTCTCTGTATGTCAACTCAATTAAATGAAAGGTTTCTTCTTGTCCATGAAATATAATTTTTAATAGACAGATTGAAACCTTAACACTCGAAAGGACAGAGAATATTTAAGTCATTTTTTTGTGATTTTGTAGTCACGGGACCTGTAGAAAACTTGCGTGCCTTAGTTGTCGGTAGTAACTTTAAAGAGCTGACTTGGAACAAACCTGAGCTATTGAAGTCACCAGTAAATGATATAACCAAGTCATATTTACAGGGATATGATGTAACCTTTCAGACAGGTAAATCATCTAGTTATGTCATTTCAACTGTCAAATAGACAATCTTTAATAAATTCAAAAATACATTGCACAAAGTTAGAATCTAGATAAAGTCTTATTTGAGCGGCGCAAGAAACTCTTAATAGTTCAGCGGCGGAAAGATGAGATGAATGAAGGTGTATTGTGTATTTTCGGATCGAGAACATGTATGTGTTACAGTGAATTTGTATAATCAGGGATTATGTAGAATCCCTGATTTTTCAGGGAATATGTAGAATCACTAAAATCATTAGTAATTATATATAATCCCTGAAAATGACCAGTGATTTTACATAATCACTGAACATTTGATTAATTATTCTACAAATTCCCTAATATAATTTCAGGGATTATGAATAATTTAAGGATTCGTTGTTTGATAAAATAAAAAATATATAGACAGAACAAATCAATTCGTTGATAGTGTGTTAATTTTCCATTTATTTTATTGAGTTAAGCCTTCCAATTGATATTTAATCGTGTGTTTTTCTATGTTGTGATGTTATACTATTGTTTCAGAAAAGGGGAGAAGGTTTGGTACCATTAAAACGTTTAATCCCGCTGCAAATGTTTGTACCTGTCCTAAGTCAGGAATCTGATGTACAGTAGTTGTCATTTGTTTATGTAATTTATACATGTTTCTCGTTTTTTTTTAATATAAAATGTAGATTAGACCGTTGGTTTTCCCGTTTGAATGGTTTTACACGTCTAGTAATTTTGGAGCCCTTTATAGCTTGTTGTTCGCTGTGAGCCAAGGCTCCGTTTTGAAGGCCGTACATTGACCTATAATGGTTTACTTTTATAAATTGTTATTTGGATTTAGAGTTGTCTCATTGGCACTAACACCACATCTTCCTATATCTATAAAGTATAAAATTATCATTTTTGTCGAGCCTTCGACTTTAGTCGAAAAAGCGAGACTAAGCGATCCTACATTCCGTCGGGGGCGGCGGCGTCCGCAAATATTCACTCTGTGGTTAAAGTTTTTGAAATTTTAATAACTTTCTTAAACTATACTGAATTTCTACCAAACTTGGACAGAAGCTTGTTTATGATCATAAGAAAGTATCCAGAAGTAAATTTTGTAAAAATAAAATTCCATTTTTTCCGTATTTTACTTATAAATGGACTTAGTTTTTCTGCGAGGAAACATTACATTCACTCTGTGGTTAAAGTTTTTAAAATTTTAATAACTTTCATAAACTATCCTTGATTTGTACCAAACTTGGACAGAAGCTTGTTTATGATCATAAGATAGTATCAAGAAGATAATTTTGTAAAAATAAATTTCCACTTTTCCGTATTTTACTTATAAATGGACTTAGTTTTTCTGCGAGGAAACATTACATTCACTCTGTGGTTAAAGTTTTTAAAATTTTAATAACTTTCATAAACTATCCTTGATTTGTACCAAACTTGGACAGAAGCTTGTTTATGATCATAAGATAGTATCAAACAGAAAATTTTGTAAAAATAAATTTCCACTTTTCCGTGTTTTACTTTTAAATGGACTTAGTTTTTTTGCCAGAAACAAACATTCACTCTGTGGTTTAAGTTTTTAAAATTTTTATAATGTTTTTAAACTATCCTGGATTTCTACCAAACTTAGACAAAAGCTTGTTTCTGTTCATAAGATATTATTCAGAAGTAAATTTTGTAAAAAAAAAATCACTTTTTCTGTATTTTACTTATAAATGGACTTAGTTTTTCTTCCAGTTAACATTACATACAGTCTGCAGTTAAAGTTTATAAAACATTTATTAGATTCTCATAAACTATCCTGGATTTTTTACCAAACTTGGAAGCTTCTTTCAATCAAAAGACAGTATCGAAAGGGAATTTTTATTGATGTTTTTCCTCATTTTTGTTGAGTCTGCAATTAACAGCAAAAGTAGGCGAGACACTGGGTTCCGTGGAACCCTTACGAATTTTTTTTAACTTTCATATTCCTTGCCTGATGAAATAATTTTGCTTTTAAACACAGAGGATGGTCTTAAAGATATAACCATACAGGGTTTCGAGATAAAGTTGAAGACTTCAAAATTAATAATATCAAGATTCCCTTTATAGCAATAACTTAACATATATTGTTTGTTTTTAAAAGCCAGCGTCAAATGGATATTCATGTTCTATTTGTAAATCTACAGAGCATGTTTTTTGTGGTACATGTAAAACAAATGGTAAAGAAGATCATGGAACACCTGTATTTTGGTGTTTTTTTGTTTTTTTCTCCTCAAATGAACAAGAAATTCAAACAGAGAGAACTTACGCATCTAAATGTATAGAAAAACTAAGGATTGACAATTAGAACAAAATTGTAGAGGAAGCTGGAATTTGGTGTAATATTCTCATAGCAATTCCACATGGTAAAAAAGGAAACGAAATCCCAAAAAAACATAATTGTAATTGTTCACCAAAAGTCGGAATAAGGACATTGCCTGGCCAAAAAAACATGGGGTCTTGCAAGAACCAGTTCGAGGTTGCTTATTCTCTTATTTTGGGGTACCTACAGATGTTTTTACTGAACACTTTATTTCTCTTAGGCGGGTCATAAAATCTGATTCGATATGTGAAGGTAAATGTTTTCTAAAATATGGATATTGTGATAAATACAGATGTAAAGCATATTATTTTAATATATTGTGTTTAACATTTTGATATATATATTGTGCCTAACATTTAAACAATCAATAAAGTTATAATTTTGATATTTTGTGCTTAACATTTTACAATTTATGTTTATACAGTGTAATGCTGTTTTAATAAGATTTTATAGCATACATTATTTGACTTTTATTCATTTTCTTTATAAATAAAACTATTTCTTCATTTCAGTTATTATGTATAATCCCTGACGTTTTTTCTAGTGATTATACATAATCCCTGAAAATTTTAGTGATTATATATAATCCCTAAACTGGCCAGTGATTCTACATAATCCCTGAAATTTTCAGGGATTCTACATAATCACTGATTATACAAATTCACTGTAACATATGTACGTTTTGATATTATTGGACTAACAGTGATTATGTTTTTTATTCATTAAGATATAACTAATTATGTTTTGCTTCATACGGTAATGAAAATGTTAATCCTACATAATGTCGATACTATTTATTAATTTGGTGGCATTGTACAAGTTTATGCATTTTATAAAATGTTCATGACGACATTATTTTCTAAAGTGAAAGGATTGGATCTTGGCAAAATGCAGGAAATGGATCCACAGATAGTTGACCCTCGTCGTAACACTACAGTTCTAAATGGTCAGACTGCTAACCAGAAATACAGGATTCATGTGTGGGGAAGAACTGAAAATGGCCGTGGTGAAGCTTCATTTATTGAGTTAACAACAGCTGTTACTGCTAGCATGAGTAAGATACGCATATGTTTTAATCTCATGTTTGAAAACTCTGTTTGAGTGATTGTTTTTTGAATTTTAAACTCACTGTTTAGAAACGTATGTATGTGATATAAAGACTTAAGAATTACAATGGCACGGGTATCACATTGTGAAATTTTGAATTTTTGCAGCAATTGATATCACAAAGTTTCTTACTGTTTTCTTGTAAACTATTACATGTATATTTAAAGCCTTGCTATGGATTATGAATTATCATCATATTTACTCAAAAAGAATATTTAATGTTTAAATCTCCAAAGGCTCAAACTTCAAATACGAAATAAATCTTCAAATTTTTATTTCAATTAGATCTTTATCAATGTTATTTATGTTGATAATGTATAAATTATGTAAAAAGAACTAAAATGTCAAGCGCAGTTGAACTAAGATAGGTTCATTTTTTATTATATAAATAAGGCCGTTAGTTTTCTCGTTTGAATTGTTTTACATTGCCTTATCGGGGCCTTTTATAGCTGACGATGTGATATGGGATTTGCTCATTGTTGAAGGCCGTACGGTGAGCTATAAATGTTAATGTCTGTGTCATTTTGGTCTCTTGTGGACAGATGTCTCATTGGCAATCATACCACATCTTCTTTTTTATATTGGCTGTTGTTTTTATGTTCCTGTTTTGTCGTATAGTTCATCAAGTATTGGTTAACCCTGTCATTTAGGTTTTGCTTTTGAATGTAACTGATGAAAATGAATTATGAAAAGCGCATCAAGACAATACATCTAAAACCAATTAATTTATATTAAAAAAAAAGTCATACTAAAAGTAATTATTTTGAAAGAATTTGTAGTTATATTTTCTACAACATGATTGTTATATGTATACAAGTATCCAAATATTATGATGGTTTCATGCACAAAACAGGTTAGCTACAGCACAGAATGACAAGGAAATTCCTCGTAAGAAAGACACCGTATAAGAATAAAGGGCTCTCTGTTGATACGTGATTGTTTTTATCTTTAGTTGTACCTGTGTTTTCTATCATCAATGTCAATTCAACATTCTTTAATGTTACCTGGACGACTATGTTAACCAGGAAATATGGAACTGTGGCTTTTGTTGATTATCGCAAAGAAGGTATGATTATTTTATTTTTACTAATGTAAGAAATCAACGGTCTGATTTTTACAGATTTAGAAGATTATTTTGTTTTTTGTTCCAAAGTTCCATTTGAAGATATACAAACATTAAGAAGAATAAATAAAATCAACTAACAAATTCCAAAACACTGTTATGTTTACCCTTACCTCATTTCATCAAAGACTTTAAACATAATATAGTAAGGTTTAGCCCTTCACTTCTAATAGTGGCAGTACGATATACATTCTCAAAAACTGAAATATTTATTGAAAATGTATTATGTTATATTCATATATGTGTTATACTTTATTTCACTTTTAGTCCTTGTTCCCTTTACAATAAACACTTTTGATAATAAAAATATAGACATTGTGTGACTGTAATGCCAATAGTGAAAAATACATTTGGATGGTTTTATTATAGGTGTTTCTGATTGGCAACAGTCACAACAGGAAATATCTAAGAACTGGATAGGTATAGCTAATCTTCAGTCAGGGACATCTTGCGAAGTACGACTGTCTGTCACTAACGGTGTGAATACAGCTTCAAGCGACATAGATATAATCAAAACTAAAGGAATACGTATGTATAATGTACTTGAATTTAGAGCATATGTACTTTGTAGAACAATAAATATCGCGTTTTTTTCATGATATTGAGTTAATGTGACATTTATTTTGTTTATTCCATTGTAAATCACTTACCTGAAGATTTAATTTTAAATGTTTTTTAA
This sequence comes from Mytilus edulis, assembly GCF_963676685.1. Taxonomy (NCBI): domain Eukaryota; kingdom Metazoa; phylum Mollusca; class Bivalvia; order Mytilida; family Mytilidae; genus Mytilus; species Mytilus edulis. Next base: position 30,880,469 of record NC_092344.1, on the reverse strand, counting down.
AATTTTTATTTATCACTATGTAATGCTTTTAGCATCTCGTTTTAAAAACTAATGAACAATTCTTTTATCACTAATAGATTGAAGAAACACACAAATATGTCTATTTAAAAATTCTCCCAGTTACTGAGCTGAGAAGTTCAAAAACAATTTTGACAGATAAATAAATCATGTTACCAAGCTTTACATACCAGACATTACATATCCAACAGTTTATTTAGTGACGACACAAATAATCTTAGAAAACCATGACCGCGTGCAATGCCTACATATTAGTACCGACAGGATTCATAACTGTATAGAAATATGCAAAAACATAATCAATATCAAGACCGATTTAGACACTATTCGAAGATCTTATTATATCAATTAAGCTTAAGATTTAAAGCAATGGAATCTAGGAAGCAAGACTAAGAGACATGATGTCTGTTTAAAACAAATGTAAAAACAGGGGACTAGTAAAACATTGGAGCTGATGTCCATTATCATTTACAAAAGTAAACTTAATCGCTTTAGAATGCCGTTATGACTATTTCTATAATATTGTTTTAAACCAGCAGCATTTAGCTTGGGAGCAAACTTAAACTGGTTTCAATTGGTGGATTAGTAATATCAGTGTTGATTATTATTGCACTAGCTGCACTTATCTACCGGTTGTACAAAAGACGTCCTGAACCTACAAAAGAAAGACCGTACACAGGTATTTATAATGTGTGGGTTTTTACCCTAGTGATAATACATTCATACTTTTTATATCGGAGCAAATACTCCAGGCAGTAACAAAACCAGAAACCTTACAATTCACGAAGTTTAGACATTAAAGATATAAGAGAACATATGAAGCAGTTGTATTTCTTGATTTATTAAGAACATGAAAATGGATCCCGAATACGTTTAAAAGTAAATTAACAAAAATACCATTCTCCAAGGAAATTTCAAATGGCAAAATGAAAAGCTCATACACATGAAACGAATGAAAAACAACTGTCGTATTTATAAACTGGTGAGGAATTACCGTATGTGGATAGATAAATAGATTAAACCTGGTTCTATTGCTAAATCTCTCATATGATAGTTGCATACAATTCAATATAATATTGAAAACAATGTGTGAACACAATAAACAGACATAATAGGTAATAATATCATAATTAGGTATACAGCAGTCAACATTGTGTTATAATCTTAACCACTGTCGAAACAAACAATGATGTCAACAAAGACAAACATATTGCATGTAGACAAAAGAACATAAGCAAAAAGGAAAGACAAGAATACAAAATAACACTACAACACAACACCACATTGGCGGGATGCATAAATTACGTAAATCAGAAGTAGTAGATCGAGAAACAATATCAAAGAACACTGCACATAATTTCTACACTATTAAATAAACTCATCATATATTACACCAGGATTAAATTTGGCATTTACGCAAGACGCGCGTTTCGTCTACAATAGACTCATCAGTGACGCTCGAAACCAAAAAAGTTTAAAAGGCCAAATAAAGTAACGAAGTTGAAAAGCATTGAGGACCGAAATTTCTTAAAGTTTTGCCAAATACAGCAAATAGAGCATTCTTCATAAATTTGTTTAACGTTAGAGATGCAAGTCAGAAGGTATACTTTACCTTGTGTTTTTAACAGAAAATATCAGTACTCAGTCTTATTACACTTTTATTGTTCTAATATAACCCAACTGAAAGAAGGGAGTAAACGAGGTAAATATATGACACAGCTTACTATTTTAGTTTTAAAATCTTACAAAATCATGTCAAGCACTTTAAAATGACGTCAGAGATTTAGGTCAAACAATTATTAAAAGCAATAATAAAAATTATATGAGGAATGTTACTTGAAATAGACAAGAAACAAATGAAACATTAATTACTATGTCTTTGTATCTCCACCTCGAAGAAGAGATGATTATGAAGATGATAGAAGGTATGTTAGTCTCAAATCGGTGCTCTTTTATTTACGTTATGTTGTATTAGAGTTGTTTTAATATATATTATATATAATTCAGGTGACGAATTATTTACCTGTTGCAAAAAGATAATTATCAAAGGTACTAATCTCATTTTATTTTTTGCAGACGGGCGTTTCGTCTATTAAAGACTCCCAAATGCACTCGAATAAAAACAATCAAAAGGTCAAACTTAAGTACGAAAAAAGGGCATTTAGGACCACAAATTCCTAGAGATTTTGTCAAATACATCTTATGCAATCTATTCGCGAAACAAAGAATGTGTTTTTTTAATTTGATGGATGCTTTTTGTGTTTTTTGTATATGTTTGATTGTCTTGAGATTTTAATACAGTGATGACTGCTATAACCATTTTTTGACTATTTTGCCGTTTATGTCTGTTTTGTTCACGCATCGTTGTAAAAATAACGGAATTTGATGACACTGTCATAAAAGTGAGAGGTTTAGTGCTATAAAACCAGGTTCAATCCACTATTTCCTACATTTGAAAATGCCTGTACCAAGTCAGGTGTCTATTCGTTTGATGTGTTTTGTCCTTTGATTTTTCTATTTGATTAGGGACTTTCCGTTTTGAATTTTCGTCGGGGTTCAGTATTTTTGTGATTTTACTTTTTTCATGAAAGAACTTGATGTAATAAAATCTAGTTTAGAATACTCACAGAATACTTACTCCTCGACATAATTATAGCTTTGAAAAAATGCACACACACATGATTCAAAAATGAAATTTGCCTCTTTAATCGAAACGAAAAATGATAAAACGAATAAGCACAATGAACATGATGAACACTCAATTGATGTATAATATATTTGAAGAGTATTGCATATTTCGTCTATCTTGCTGTTCATACTAAATTTAACCATTTAACTATGGAAAGATCAGTTTCAGATATGAAGAAAAATCCGAATCTAAACAAAAATATTCTATTATGATATTAAGGATTTTTTTTCTGCTTCTGATTTAGAATTTAAATTATTTTTAAACCAGATCACCTGAAATCACGCCCTGTGGTTTTGGTTGCTCAGTCGTTTTAGCTTTGGTTTTTTATAATCTCGTAATGATAGCTCAAATTCATTCTTAAATTGCACTTTATTGTGTTATATGCTAGACACATCACATATGTTTGCACCTTTCTCCTTTTAATTTAATATGCATCTAAATATTTATGAGCTAAGACTCATCATTGTTTTACAGTACTCAGGACATTGTCCATAAGTGTTTCGGTTCATTGAACAAAGGATACGACAATTATAATTACAGAGACAGAGATTACCATGGTGACGACAGAGGTTATCGGGACGATGATGAATACAGTAGAGGTTCCTATGACGACGAAGAGTGGAAAGCCGACGATGACTTTCTTAGACGACGAGATGATGAAAGATATGATGATTATGATAAACGATATGATAGTGATTATAAAAGAGAGCAGGATGATGATTACAATATTGATTATAGATATAAAGATGACGGAAGGCGTTACAGTACCGACAGCAGTGATAACAATCGTTATAGAAACGGCAAAAGAGACTTTCAGCCAAATTCAAGGCGTCCATATAGAAGTCCAAGCTACGATAATAGATCATCGTCAAGTAACGACGAAGATGTAGACCTACAGGAACCAACCAAGTTTGGTGATGACGGTTACCCTGTGGATACAGAAACATCTGAAACACCGGGAGCTTCTAGTTTAGTATAGATTGTTTAAAACTTTAATATCTAACCAGAATGGAAAATGTATTCAGATTTCCAAATCTGAATGGTCCATGTAATTGATACTTAATCCATCTTTTTTCTTTCAAATTTATTTTTATACATGAGAATTCCAATATATACATCAGAATTTACATATAAGTTTTAAATATTTTCATTTGTATAATACTTTTTTTCTAATCATTTAACCTTTTTTTATTTTTACATTGTTTCACTTTTCAACTTCCTTTTATGTTTACTATTGGTGCATTAGGCATAGATTACCTTAGCTGTATTTGACAACACTTTTAGGAATTTTGGATCTCAATGCTCTTCAACTTCGCACTTCATTTGGCTTTTCTTTTTTTTCTTTTTTTAAACTTTTGGGGATTCGAGCGTCACTGATGAGTCTTTTGTAGACGAAACGCGCGTCTGGCGTATATATGAAATTTATTCCTGGTATCTATAATGAGTTTATTTAGTCTTTTAAAAGGTTCAAAATAAAAGTATCGAAAGTTATATCTTCTGTTAAATGAACTATAAGTTGATGATGATCCATAGAAGAAATCCTTCTGTTATTACATGAATCGTATAGATGTTTCGCACAAACTAGACGGCAAGTTGAATTTTAATTAATTCTAATGTTGAATTCTATTGATATTGTAACATAGTCGTCAAATATACGATTTTTTATTAAAATCTTAACTAATCCGAAAATAAATTCAATTTTCTTTGTTTATTTACGTAATGATTCGTTTCACAGCTCTTGTTTTATTTAATTTTATTAAAACATGTTCATTTATACTACCCATACCGCAATTTCATAATACTCGTTGCCTTTTGTTCATAAACATGACTCAATACTTGTAGTATACAACGATCACTTGAAACACCTAATCCAGGTTCTTGATTGGCTGATTTGTGAGTATGAGGATCTTACTCTTAACGTTATTAGTCTGTTTTGTTTTGTGATTTATTTTATTTTATTTACTGATGTACATTCCTAATAAGACGTGTCATTTTATTCTTCATTATAATTGTTATTTTACAAAACTAATAAACACTGTATGATATTATTCCAAATAAATCGTCCTCATTTGTGATACCATCCTTTAAAAGGGGTGAATAAGAATAAACATAAATAATGATTCGATTATAAGATTAAAAACAAATTTCAAACTAATAAAGATATTCAAACGTGTTGAATTTTTAACAGGGTACGGAACTGGACCCGTATGCATAAAACCACTTTAGTTTAGATATCCAATTGTAATAGAAACTTATTGTAGGACATGCAGAAAATACCTTCCGTTCGGAACAAATCTTAACTTAAGTAGGTTTATGCATACGGGCCTTGATCACTAGCCGTTCATTGATGGAAATTGTGAAACACTGTTATTTTGTATATATATATCAATGGGCATGAAGAATGCAATTAAGATTATCAGTTTTGTAATTTAGAATGACTTTTACATGATCGAATATTCTTTCGATGTTTTGATTCCTTTGCCCCTTTCGTATATCAATTACCTCCCCTAACAATATCTTTATGTTAATACATTTGATTTAAGAACAAAGTCTATTGAAACTAAGATTTGTAAATTTCGAAATAAAACATCGTGCGTGTGATTTAAAAACGACTTTTTATTTCTATAGATATTTTATGATGAATAAAGACAACAGTAGTATACCGCTGTTTGAAATTCATAAATCGATTGAGAGAAAAACAAATCCGAGTTACAAACTAAAACTGAGAGAAACGCATCAAATATAAGAGGGGAACTTTGACACAAGAGAAATACAACACTCAAATGTAACACACAGAAACGAACTATAATATAACAATGGCCATTTTCCTGACTTGGTACAAGACATTTTAAGAAAAAATGGTAGGTTGAACCTAGTTTTCTTTCTAGCCAAACCTCCCCTTTTTATGGCAATGTAAAATATAATAATATGTTTACCATCCAAATAAAGGCAACTGTAGTTTACCGCTGCTAAAAAGTCATGAATCGATTTGGGAAAAAAACAAATCCGGGTTATAAACTTAAACGGAGGGAAACACATTAACTATAATAGGAAAACAACGAAACAACAGAAAAACTTAAGTGCAACAAAAATCAAACGACAATGCAAAATACATTGAAACAAACTTTTAGATATCAACTGTCATATTCCTGAGTAGGTACAGGACTTGACAAAAAAAATGGCGGGTTGAACCTGGTTTTGTGGCTAGTCAAACAGCGCGTTTTATGACAATGTTAAATAAACCGCTTAAATGAAAACATTGCATGACGGTAATATAGTACAAATAAATACAATAAAACTCAGGACAGAGAAATGAATAATATGATAGTACATTTCTACATATTACCATTTGATGTTTAACTATCACAAAAGACTATTTCATAAATAGTTTTCAAATAAATGAAAAAAAAACTACAATTAATTGTTTTACATTTATACTCAGTTTTGTATTTTCATACATGAAGTAAATATACTGATAATTATTTTGTATATTTGTTAAATGTTATAAATGTTTTGTAACTATAAGAAACATTTATTTTATTTCATATTAATTAAACTTTAAAAAATGCAGCTAGTTGTAGAATATTTCTTCTTGAAACTGTTTTCTTGACTGATATACGAAATTTGTGTTATAGAGTGTAAAAACATTGGTTGCTCTTCCAATGTCTAACTGATTCTGAAACCAGGGCACTGGTGCTATCAAATGAAAGTCGGTATCTAATTTATTTGGTTATCTTTGGTATTCATTAGATTTTTGTCGAAATAGATACTTTCCACTCTATCGAAACGTTTTGTTTAAAGGTTTATCTGTCAAATTAATTGCTTCAAACGCTTCCAATAACAGAATCTAGTACCATATTTTTTTTCTTTCAATTAGTGGATATTAATTTTTACTAATCACAAATTAAATAAGAGACATGAGATACTCAAAGGGGCATTAAATATTCAAGTCGACTGGAAAATGACAAAGCTCTGACAAAACATGACGAAAAGACAAACAGTTCAATAACAAACAAAAGATTGAGTATCTCGAACTCCATCAAGATAAGGGTGATCGTAAGTGCTGCCGAAGAATTACCAGATCCGGTTCCAATAATGGCACCGGTCATGATGCTCATGGCAAGTACAATTCCGGTATTTTGTCTCCATCGGTGGTGTCGCAATCAGGAAAAATGAGAACGGGCCTGTGGTTACTACGATTAAATCAAATTCGTGGTCATCTGTTATCATAGAAAATCATCTATAAAAGTCAACGACCTCATGATGGCGTATGTAAACTTTTCGCAGGGATGAAATTCAGCGTTACCATTAGGTATCTTTGCTTTAATCCTTGTAAGCATCAACCCACTAACAAGAAAATCATACTGAGTAATTGAAATCAAGTCTTTTGCAAAAAAATCTTTATAATGCAGATTTAATAATATAAGTAAACATTTTTTAAGATGTCATCTGCATTATTGGTATTGATTGAAAAATATTTTCCTTTCGTGATTAATCTAGCACATGTTAAAATTACATGTTAGAAGTATGGGAAGTGGTATGATTATCCATCAAATAGACCATGGAACAAGGATGAGAACACCTAAGCTTTTAAAGGTCGACAAGTAAACAAGACAACAAAAGTCTGCTCTTTTCAAAAATATTATGGCGGCAAAAAATTCGTAATCGTTTGATTTCTTCATTTTTTTACAGTTTGCGTTGTTTAGTGAAGTTTTGCCGACATACCTCCATAATTGAAATTTATACCAGTAAAAACTGCATAATTTACTTAGGCAATATAGGAAAGGTGTACTGACATAAGAGGTCTCTAAACACATTAGCTCTAAAAAGTGTGGTTTCGTTAGTAGAAGCCATATTAATTATGTGTATCAGCAGGGGGAAATGTGAAAGCATAAACATAGAAAATATGCCAGTACACATAATTTAAAGCGCCTTATTTACTTCCTTGGCTATTCTTTTAGTTCTTTTTGGTCATATAGCAATTCAAATTTTTCCGCTATTGTACATTCTTGCTTTTCAAATATTTGGTTTTGAGTGTTCCTGATTTAGGGAATTACTAAAATGCAATCCGGACACATGAAGTGCATAGCGATTTTTTTTTCATTTTTAAAGCACTGGGTCGGTTCATCTGCTGGTGGACTGTCAGTTCTTGATAGTCTCATCAGCCCAATAGTCAGAGCTGCGGTACTGATAGGATGTATAAAAAATCTTTCTATGATAAGAAATCTTTATAAAACTGTCTACTCTATAATTCTTGACATTAAAGAAGAAAACACATTTCTGATTTTGTTCGGCACGGTGACTATGTCATTTTATTAAACATACAAGCTTTTGAATTAAAAAAAATACGTCCATAGAAAACCATCTGATTCACTGTACGCAAATAACGCCCACAATCCTTACAGAGTATCTAAAAAACAAAAATCATAATTAGCACACAATAAATTGATTTATGAATAACAAAATAATTCTGCACTACTGTAAATTTGTCTCCACCATTGTTATCAACGTGGTCACTTCCAAAACCTCGATAACAACGTGATCCTTATGTGTATATTCTTCCCGCGAAATTCAAACTTTTGACTGTCCCTCTGGTATCTTTCGCCCCTCTTTATAAGTCACATGTGGTATTTGAACAAGTTTACAGAAGCTACAAGTACCCTTGATATCAGAATGATTTTTATGTGTAATTGTACCATCTAAGCATCGAAACAGGTAGTCAAACCAAGTTTAGTTATTTATATGTTCTATTGTTATGTCATTACACCTTTGTCCAAGGATGAGTAGGATTGTGCGCTACCAAATATGTTTTACCTATTCAAATTCCTTATGTTTCTTTATGATACCAAGTGCTGTTATCCAGCAGTTGTCGTTGAATCATGTCTTCAATATTCGTTTTTCATTTTTCGTTCGGTATTAATAGAACACTAGTCTCCTCTTTTAATTGTTCATATTGTTTTATCAGGTTGCTCTTTTTAACGTATTGTAATTTCCATTAGTGCGTCCATTGATTATTAAAGAATGGTTGTTTTTGATATTCTTAGTATTTCTCCTAATAATTATTATACAGTTTCATAGAAGTTTTGAAGATGTTTTAAGGAAATGCAGTACTTTATCTGAACTAAGACATTGAGATAGACAACTACCATATGTTATCCATTTTTGCCATTGTTATTAGTTATTCATGATTGTTGACGTTGTTATCTACCAAAAACATTCAGAAGCAGTTGCAGTTAGTTTTCGATGTTTGACATTGTTATCTAACAAACAAATTGAGAAACTCAGCTGCCCGAAGTTGTCCTTTTTTGACATGGTTATTTTACCTACACATTGAGATAGGCATCTGTTATTAATGACAAAAACAATCAAAACCAAGGAGTAAACAAAGACTCACAAAACCAAAGGACCTTTACATCAACAGTTATAAATAATAAATAAGAAACAACACGAACTCCACTAAAAACCGGGAGTGAAATCAGGTGCTCCGGAAGGGTAAGCATTTCCTGCACCGTATACGGCATCCGTCGTATTATTTCTTTGTTCAATTCGGTTATTTTATCGTCCAGTTGTAGATTAAACATCAATCATCAGAATCAGAATACTCTCTATGAAGGCTCCAATTTGTCGCCAGATTTTTTCCAAGTCTTAAGTGACCACAAATATTTTTTTCTGATCTGTATGTTCCAACGCCTGAGTACAGACATACAGGTATGAAATGATATTACAGGTAAGGAAGGTTTTTTTTGCAGTAGCTAAAAAGCAGATAAAAAGGGATGCCTGATTTTGGTTTGTCATTCGTCAAGCCTCAATGTGATAGAATAATGCATATAACATATGAAATATCACATGAATACATGTATAACATATAAAATCACGAGTTACGACAATAATAATAAAGAAATATTTCATGCGGTGGCATTAGCAGGCATATATTTTATATCTATTTATTACATTGCTAATTAATGCTCACCTGTTTTTGTAAAACAATACTGCTTTCTGCTAAGACAAATTTATTACTTTCATTGCTTTGATTTAACTTACCTCGTACATTAAGATAAAAGTCTGCATAAACATAACCAAAGATATTGGAGGCATTACATTGCAAAACCATGACATCACTTTCTTCTAAGTTTATTATTGTTATATTGTGATTATCTGGTTTCAAAAATCTTGCTGATTTTACAGTTGGATGTTGCGAGTCTAAAATTATAAATAAAATATAAAATCATATATCTCATTTCACAGAACATTTCATTCAATCAGATATAAATAAATCTGGTTTCTATGTCCACATGTTAGTAATGACAGTCTGACACGCTCTGTATTCTGGTTAGTATTCTTATTTTTTGTCATAAGAATCACACCTTTAAAAAAGACATTTTAATTGTTTACCGCATAATTATTAGGACAGTTTATTGAATGTCAGAACATGGTAGTTGGATTGGCTGGCAGTATAATTATCAGGACGGTATACAGAAATGATGTCGGGTCCTTTTCATTTCATCGGCTCAGACATCACCACTATCAGAGAGTAAATTGAAGAGATGTCAGCAGAAAGTCGTGACATTATCAGTAGAGTATTTCAATCTTTCATTTATGTAACCTTATCCATTTTTTTTTTGATATGACAATAAATCTTTACATCGTGTGTAGTACCAGTGCTTGACTGCAGCTCTTCGATGATCTGGGGATTCAAAGACTTCGCTTGCTTGAATCAAATCCAGAACAAAGCAATTCGTTATTTTCTTGGCGTCCATAAACGATGAAGTTGGTTGGGTGAACGCAATGGAACGACGATGGTGCAATATAAGGTATTGGAACAAACTTGTAGCAATGGACCACACTCGTATATGTAAACGCGTCTTCAATTGGGACTACGAAAAATGCACGAAAAATTGGTCATCTGAAGTGAAAAACATTCTGTCAGTTGTATGATTAGACAGCAAAAAACACCTGCAATCTATTGATGTTCCGCAGATTGGCAGAAAGGTGTAACAAACTTTCCGATACTACGAACATACAGACTCATAAAATTTGAATACTGCTGTGAACATTACATTGAACTTAATCTTAACCGTACTGAAAGGTCCATAATGGCGCAACTCGGATGTGGCATTCTTCCACTCAGGTTAGAAACTGGTCGTTTTGTAGGTGAAGACGAATGTGACCTTTTGTGTAAAATGTGTAGTGATAACTGTGTGGAAAAGGAATTGCATTTCCTCATCAACTGTAACTTTTACAACAATATGTTACTGAAACATTTCTCACAAATAGGCAATTTATGTATACTATAAAAGGGTCGGGTGTTCTAATTATTGTTTGTATATCTCACTGTATTGTATAGTATTTTGTGAAAAACACATGTCACTATAATAAATAATTTACTTACCTACTTACATACTCTTGATAGCTAAATAATTTATATGCATTTGAAAAAAAAATTGGTGGTAAATATTTCTTATAATGACATTGTAATAACATTATGTTGCCAATTTCATATCGTATTAGTCTGACATAATTAACATACCATTCGAGTTACAATGAATGAAGAACAATTAATCCATAAACATTATATCATTCTATTTACTAGATGACTGACGAGTTTGTGTATACCTTTAAGCCTGACACCATTTATATACCATTCCAGTTCAGGTTGTGGGTCTCCTGAAGCATTACAGTAGAATGTCGCTGAGGCTCCTATACTGGTTTCTATATCTTTAGGTTCTCCACCTTCGGTCCAATATGGTTTTGCTGTAAATAAAGTCCTTTCCCAATTATTTGCTATCAAATATAAGAAAACATGTATATTCCCTTATTTATTTTGAACAATGTGCCTTTTTTAAAATTGTAACAGCAGTAATTTTGAACTAGTGGCTATTCAAACATTTTATCATAGTTCAATATATGATTAGATAGGGATTTTATGTCATATCAAGCAACGATTTTAATTTTCAACCATTGAATTAAAATTAGTGGCTATCACACACATTTTACAATGGTAAAGATTTTTATGTCAGAAACAAAACACATTTGTAACTTATTTTGGGTGACAAAAATGTTTCTGTTTCCCTTACAAAGACACACACTTATAATAAAATTATAATCCTGGTACTTTTGATAACTATATGCATATACTGTATATATATTTCTTCTATATATGATGTAATTGGTATTTGGGGCCAAATAGGACACTTACTGCACCTAATCCTTTGAGATTTTTACCCATAAAAGAGAAATGTCATGAATCTACATGTCTTATCAAGAATAAGGATTTAACTATTAATATTCTTATGAATAATCTAAATATAAATTATTTGCTCACATCTTAAAATAATATTGATATTTCTTTGAACTCTATGGCCACTTGGACTAGTAGTGAAACATATATATTGACCGCAGTCCTCTTCTCTGAGATGTGTTATACGAAGTTCCTGGCCTCCTTGAGACATTGTTCGACGACTATCTGGAATCGTACCAGTGTTACTCTCCCAATGTATTTCGGGAGTAGGGCTGTAATAAATTAACTCAGTTATTTTTTGTTTAGTTTATAATGTTAGCCTAAAATCAACTCTATACCTTAAGGTATACAACCTTTATTAGGCAAATTACATATGTTCTTACATCTGCACTACCTTAAAATTCAGAAATTAAAACTTTTTATATTAAAAAGAGGATGATATGATTATTGCAAAATATAATTTGTTTATGCTACCGACTTTTGACTCCAGATTATATGATTTTTCAACAGACTACCGACACTATAATAAGACAAATTGGTACTCGTCCACGTAAGAGGTACATAAAGAAGTAAAATTAAACTTTCAATGGGCACAATTTGGTAGAGAAATAAATTGTTTTATTTTTCATTTACACGACAAGATCATCGAAAAAAAGTTTACTTTTGGCTAAAATTGCCGCGAATATATTATTGAATGATTTCTTTTTGTTGTTCTTTTTTGACCGAGTACCATGATGTTATACGACAAAGAGGATAACCTGTCAATATATATAATTCGGAGTCAAACGTCGGTATTATGAAAATAGTCTAAAACTTGAATTATGTTTTAAAAAATTCATGAATACAAAATTTAAGAATAAATTGGGTTTTTATCTAATCTAAAAGTGTGTCTTTCTATGTTTTGATGTTAGACTGTTGTTTCATGTTAGGGTGAGGGTTGACGCCTGTTAAAACATTTAAACACGCTGTATGTCTTTGCACCTGTCTTAAGTCATGAACCTGTTGTTCAGAGGTTGCCGTTTGTTGATGTGGTTCATAAGTGTTTCTCGATTATCATTTTTTCATATAGATTATGGGCTTTGCTGATTGTTGAAAGCCATACGGTGACCTTTAGTTGTTAATGTCTGTGTCATTTTGGTCTCTTGTGGACAGTTGTCTCATTGCCAATCATACCACATCTTCTTTTTTTTTATATAGACCGTTGATTTCCTTTTTTGGATGTCTTCACTCTAGTTTTGAAGCCCTCAATAGCTTGCTGTTCGAATTTAGTCACGGCTCTGTGTCGAAGGCCATACTTTGACTTATTACGGTATATATTTTGCAAATTGTGACTTGGATGGAGAGATGATTCATTGGCGCCACATCTTCGAATATCTATCTAAAAATTAGAGGCTTATTGATGAATCAGCTTAAACAGTAAGCTACTTTAATCAGTTTCCATTTAATAATCCTGCTAGTTATTTTTTTTTTTAGCATGCATCAATCTGTAGAATCTGAAATTTAAACATCTTAAAGTGATTATTATATATTACTGTTCCATTAATCACCATTAACAATAAAATGTTCCTTTTGTCAAATAAGAAGAAACAAGCAGACAGAACTAAACATCCATGTTACTGTACCAGTCAAGATATTATGTTCTTTTTATTTAGAATTGATCCCAAGTGCCAAATTTGACACACATAAAAATTAACCATTATTGCTTCGGTGAAAACCAATAAAAAGAACACTTAACAAATAATTTCATTTACGGTATAGAATAATTAAATGTTGACATATTGATACTTACTTTCCACCAAATATACATTTGAGTTTAATTGATTCTCCTAGCATACCAAAGATTTCCCAATGTGAAGCCCACAAGTAGTGAGGAGGAATAGTATCTTCTGTACCTGTAATATCAATCATATCAAATATAATCTTTGTTGCTTGTTTTTTAAAATATCATTCCAATAATTTTTTTTTTTTTTTTTACAAATTAAAAACGTTTATAGTATCATCCATCCCTCACCCATTTCATTTGAATCCGTCTGTTTAAGCTGAAAAAATGTTAATAATAAAAGAGGTATATAATATGTTTGTGAGCAGTTTGGATTGTAAATGCATATGGTGGACAAACACATAAAGGCGTGATTTTGCGGTAGGATAATAATTGAGTGGACACCAAAATATGTGGACAGGTGTCTTTAAAACCCTGACGCCAGCATAAGCTGCGCCTGGGGGTGATAAATTGCAACGATTAAGGCAATTATTATGTGGTAATTTGCGAATGTTGTTGTCTTCCATATCAATTATTTATGAATAAATAGTAAATCACTTTAATTAATTATTTGAATAAGTCAAAAGTTAAAATGAAAAGTCTCAATTTAGCTAAAATCAAATTACAACTAGCAAGATTACTTTTGAATAGCACACGTTCTATAGAATTCCAAAGGGCGTGAGTTCAAAGGTTAAAGCAAATAATTAAATGTCAAAAAGGTTGCATTGAAAACCGTTAGCATATTTTTATATATATACCTGAGCTTTTCATAGCCTGTATTACATATTATCTGGCTTGTATGATATTCCTACAAATTGTATATTAAGCCATGGGACATTCGTATTAATAAAACCAGAGCTTCTTATAATACCCGGAAGATACATATAAATACGTACTAAAGCTTTCTGCAGGTTGTAGAACAATCCCTGGAGCAGATGTAGTTTGTCGAACGAAATTGTTTATTGCCATACACACATAGCTTCTACCGTTTTGAAAATCAGATTGTTGGAATGCTGTGATGTACAAATTTCCTGCAAATGACAAAAAAAAACCGGTATACATTAATGAGTACAAACTTATTAATAATCAAGGCAAGTTTGATAACATATTTTAAACGATACTCTTTTTCCTCAATACTTTGACTTAGAGGTATATTCATTCTGTATTCATGTGATCTTCATTTTATCCCCTTTAGATATTGATAGGTTACGCATGAATTATGCGAGTTCGGTTTTTAAAGGAAAAGAATGTCAACATTTAAAGTGAAACATTGGTTAACCGTTTATTTGACTGACTAAATCCACAAAATATCATTCTTATACAGGTGAAAACGATGATTAACATATTTTTAATCTATAAAGTGAAATCAAACAGACCTAGAAACAATTCAATTGCACGTGTCCACTATCTAACACCGACCATGAAAGGGCTGTATAACCAATCAAGGTCGTTAAAAACTGTCATCGTTCCACCATCTATTTATATATATATATATATATTTATGTTAATATCGGGTTATATGACTGTTGGCAGTCTTCGGTGGTCACCACGAATGGCTAAAAAACTAGAATACACACGAATTGTCGATGCATATTACTGAGACGTGCATCTTAAACTGTTTATCCTACACTTTTATAATTTTGATATACGTTTTAGTATGGTATAAATCAAATATGAGAAATCGAGTCAAATTGGTAAACATGAATTTGACAGCTAATGCCCCTTTAACGTGTAAAGTTTTTGACTTCTTTAACTTTTCATAGCTTTTCGCCATACTAGAAACAGATTATTTATTTACACGAGTTTATGTATTAATATTTTAGACAAATTCCATGTTCGCACCTTCTAAATCCATTGTCATTCTGTTATTCAAATTGATAGCTTCAATTTTTCCAGTTTTGGTATCTTTCAGAACCCATCTTATTTCAGCTTTTGGTACACTTGTTGGAGGTATACAAGGAAGCTTGACAGAATGTCCGACAGCAATTTGTCTGACTGTGTCTTCGCCTGATGGGAAGGCTCCAAGCATAGCTTCCCTCAGATTAACATTCATTGTTGTTGATCTGCCATGTTCATTAATGGCATTACATTGGAATATTCCTTCATCTTTGGCTTCTGGTCTAATAAAAGCAATAGTCCCAGAATCGAATAGCTGGACCATACGATCGTCATTACCACTAGGGTTAAATGGCTGGACCATACGATCGTCATTACCACTAGGGTTAAATGGACCATACGATCGTCATTACCACTAGGGTTAAATGGACCATACGATCGTCATTACCACTAGGGTTAAATGGACCATACGATCGTCATTACCACTAGGGTTAAATGGACCATACGATCGTCATTACCACTAGGGTTAAATAGCTGGACCATACGATCGTCATTACCACTAGGGTTAAATGGACCATACGATCGTCATTACCACTAGGGTTAAATAGCTGGACCATACGATCGTCATTACCACTAGGGTTAAATAGCTGGACCATACGATCGTCATTACCACTAGGGTTAAATGGACCATACGATCGTCATTACCACTAGGGTTAAATGGACCATACGATCGTCATTACCACTAGGGTTAAATGGACCATACGATCGTCATTACCACTAGGGTTAAATGGACCATACGATCGTCATTACCACTAGGGTTAAATGGACCATACGATCGTCATTACCACTAGGGTTAAATAGCTGGACCATACGATCGTCATTACCACTAGGGTTAAATGGACCATACGATCGTCATTACCACTAGGGTTAAATGGACCATACGATCGTCATTACCACTAGGGTTAAATGGACCATACGATCGTCATTACCACTAGGGTTAAATGGACCATACGATCGTCATTACCACTAGGGTTAAATGGACCATACGATCGTCATTACCACTAGGGTTAAATGGACCATACGATCGTCATTACCACTAGGGTTAAATGGACCATACGATCGTCATTACCACTAGGGTTAAATAGCTGGACCATACGATCGTCATTACCACTAGGGTTAAATGGACCATACGATCGTCATTACCACTAGGGTTAAATGGACCATACGATCGTCAATACCACTAGGGTTAAATGGACCATACGATCGTCATTACCACTAGGGTTAAATGGACCATACGATCGTCATTACCACTAGGGTTAAATAGCTGGACCATACGATCGTCATTACCACTAGGGTTAAATGGACCATACGATCGTCATTACCACTAGGGTTAAATGGACCATACGATCGTGATTACCACTAGGGTTAAATGGACCATACGATCGTCATTACCACTAGGGTTAAATGGACCATACGATCGTCATTACCACTGGACCATACGATCGTCATTACCACTAGGGTTAATAGCTGGACCATACGATCGTCATTACCACAAGGGTTAATAGCTGGACCATACGATCGTCATTACCACTAGGGTTAAATGGACCATACGATCGTCATTACCACTAGGGTTAAATGGACCATACGATCGTCATTACCACTAGGGTTAAATGGACCATACGATCGTCATTACCACTAGGGTTAAATGGACCATACGATCGTCATTACCACTAGGGTTAAATGGACCATACGATCGTCATTACCACTAGGGTTAAATGGACCATACGATCGTCATTACCACTAGGGTTAAATGCTGGACCATACGATCGTCATTACCACTAGGGTTAAATGGACCATACGATCGTCATTACCACTAGGGTTAAATGGACCATACGATCGTCATTACCACTAGGGTTAAATGGACCATACGATCGTCATTACCACTAGGGTTAAATGGACCATACGATCGTCATTACCACTAGGGTTAAATGCTGGACCATACGATCGTCATTACCACTAGGGTTAAATGGACCATACGATCGTCATTACCACTAGGGTTAAATGGACCATACGATCGTCATTACCACTAGGGTTAAATGGACCATACGATCGTCATTACCACTAGGGTTAAATGGCATTTTATTTCTAGTCCATTGGTATCTATAATGAAAATCTTCAAGTAAATTTACAGAAATAAACGAGTTACGTTGAAAAAGAGGCACGTTTAAATATACCTAATATAACTTACTTTTGCAGTAATCACTTCAAATAGAAACTTCTCAGTTTGAAACACAAATTGTCAACATGGTGCAGTTAAAAGTTAGTCTTGTCACTTTTTGGTACAAAATTAGCTCTTTGTGATTATCATAATGTTATTTCCTCCGTTAAAATATCTTGAAGGTATACATACACATGCGGTGACCTATAGTTGTTAATTTCTGTGTCATTTGGTCTCTTGTGGAGAGTTGTCTGATTTGCAATCATATCACATCTTCTTTTATATATATATATAAACATGGAAAAAAGTATTGCAACACCTTGATTTTTTAAAATTTGAAAAATCAGCCTCTTTTTTTGGATGGAATATAATAAAATATTTGTATAATATTATTGAAACATAGTTTATGATAACATTGGCATTGAAACGAACAAAAAATGTTTGAAAAAAAATGATTTATATAACCACAATTTTAATAACAAAATGAAGTGTTTTTTGTACAAAAAAATGCATTTTACAACTTTTACTGTAGTCGAACCTTACAATGTCAGACATCTCAAAATTAATCTTCAGATGACTGTTCACATCATGGTTGATCGTTATACGCCAAAGAATTAGTACTTTGTGCGCAGCCTCCATTCAAACGGATAACCGCATCTAAACGTCTTCTGATTCCTGCCAAAAATCAACTAATTTGTTGCTAAGGTAGCAGCAACCATTTCTGATGAAGAGCATTGTTTATTTCATGATGCGTTTGAACTGGGGTGTCCTTTCGCGCACGTTCCGCCCAATAGTGTTCCATATATGCTCGATATGGTTCAAATCCGGGCTACGATCCGTCCAAGGAAGATGAACCGAGTTCCATTGCAACAATGGATCTTCCTCCACGATGCTAATTTTCAACTTTAGCGAGCTCTGCACTACATTGGATACGGAAAACTGTGTGTCTGTTTGTAAGCAAAGGTCTCTGAAATGGTCTTATCGCACGATAACCAGTAGCGATGAGTCGATCACGAACAGTTCTTGTTAAAAAGCTCATGTATGCCCACCACTCTCTTTTTAGGATTGTATTGTATGCAATGGATTTCCTTCTGACCAACCTTCATTATGCTTTATTTTCCCAAGCAAATGGTATTATAGGGGGTCTTCTTTATCTCGGAAGGTCTTGAACATCGTTTAGTGCCTTATTTTTAACACAAAAAGACTTATAGTGGAATGGGGATGACCAACAATACGTGCAGTTGTTTCAGCGACATCCCTGCTTCTCTCATGCTGATAATATGCCATCTTGCTGCAGTTTAGAGTTGTCGAGGACCCATTACAAGGTGTCAATCACATAACTTAAAAAACTTGGTTATTTAAAGTGTTGAAAACAATGAGGATGAAAACATCTGTTTTGCTGTTTACGGGTACAGTAGCTGCATGTGCAGATAAAAACTTATCGATTCGATATTTATTGATTAAGCTCAGGTGATACTTAAATAATGTTTAAGTTGTTCTATTTTACCAAATTATATCACAAAAAAATAAAAAGTGTTTTTTTTATTTCAATTTCAATTTGGTGTTGCAATACTTTTTTCCATGTGTATATATTGGATATATCAATAGGTTGGGTTGATGTTTAGACGAGTTATATATAAATATCGTGTGTTTAGACGAGTTATATATATATACAACTCGTCTAAACATCAACCCAACAATGTTAGATCTGTAAATTTGCTTTCGCAAATTTTTGGTTCTTCCCTCGCCGAGATTCGAACCCATGCTACTGTGATATCGTGACACCAAATCGCCTGCACTGCAGCCGTCCCGCTAGACCACACGACCACCTGGGCTCTCAAAAAAAGAGCTTTCGCTGGCCGTGTGTTACCTTTCCACGTCAGTTTTAATCTAGCGGCGTACTGCAGTACATGATATATAAGGCATGAAGATGTTATTGTTACAGATCAGCTAAATTATCTGTTGTAGGGTTGTCACTGATACATTATGTACACAGCCATGTATCACCATCATTGATGGCGATCCGATGGATACATCTGTTGTAGGGTTGTCACTGACTCAGACGTACTTATATATATATATATATATATATATATATATATATACAACTGGTCTAAACATCAACCCAACAATGTTAATCTGTAAATTTGCTTTCGCAAATTTTTTATTCTTCCCTCGGCGGGATTCGAACCCATGCTACTGTGATATCGTGACACCAAATCGCCTGCACTGCAGCCGTCCCGCTAGACCACACGACCACCTGGGCTCTCAAAAAAAGAGCTTTCGCTGGCCGTGTGTTACCTTTCCACGTCAGTTTTAATCTAGCGGCGTACTGCAGTACATGATATATAAGGCATGAAGATGTTATTGTTACAGATCAGCTAAATTATCTGTTGTAGGGTTGTCACTGATACATTATGTACACAGCCATGTATCACCATCATTGATGGCGATCCGATGGATACATCTGTTGTAGGGTTGTCACTGACTCAGACGTACTTATATATATATATATATATATATATATATATATATATATATATATATATATATATATATATATATATATATATACAACTGGTCTAAACATCAACCCAACAATGTTAATCTGTAAATTTGCTTTCGCAAATTTTTTATTCTTCCCTCGGCGGGATTCGAACCCATGCTACTGAGATATCGTGACACCAAATCGCCTGCACTGTAGCCGTCCCGCTAGCCCACACGACCACCTGGGCTTCATATATATAAAAGTATAGGCATTAACGATATTGAAAATACCCTTTCTTATAAATGAGCTTAATTTTCAAATCATAGGTGGAACACTGATCTTATCTTTAATTTGTTACCTAAATGAAATTACATAATATGTCTGTACATATACTCCTTATATTATTTTAATTACAGATGTATACAATCATGCATAGGGATAATTTTTCAGTAAGGATACTTTTTATAGGTATTTCACTCAATTTTGATACTTTTTTGAATCTGTCAAAAAGAAAGAAAACTTCATCAAAACTACATGTAGTCCAGGCGTCTCTTGATATATAAAAAACAACCTCTACTGAGACAAAACAATCATTGAAGAATTGTTTTAATAACTTGTTGAAGCAATCCACCCGAGCAATTTTGACAAATTACAACACTAAAATCGTTGAGCCAAATTTGGGAAAATCAGATAAAAATAACTAATTTTTTAATATGTTATTATGGAATGATAACTTTTAGACTCAGCTCAAAGAATCTAAAATGACGTCATATATTTTAGCCCAGTCTTATTTTCACAATTGAAGGAAACAGATTCACCACAGTATGAAACTTATTAACTGTTACAAATTCTACGTATATGTAAATTATATTATAGAAAATAGTGTGTATATATGTTAATTTTACATGCTACCAATATTTACATAGGATTTGGAACACCATCAGCAACACATTGCATTTCTACAGTTTCTCCTGTCTTGTAGTACACATCAAAAGGAGGCTGTATATAAATAGCTGGAGGTCTGTTCTGTACTAAAATTTAAATTTCATTGAAGTGAATGTATAGTTAAATTGACTATAACAATCTTTACTTTACAACATAGCATTTATAATAAAAACTCATTATAGAAATTGTAGTTTATTCCATTGTTCTATGTTAAGTTGTATTTCACTGGTGATCGAATGGCAAACAAGAATGTGTCCAAAGTACACGGATGCCCCACTCGAACTATCATTTTCCATGTTCAATGGACCGTGAAATTGGATTAAAAAAATCTAATTTGGCATTAAAATTAGAAAGATCATACCATAGGGAACATGTGTTGGACTTCAACTTCACCAAAATCTACCTTGACCAAAAACTTTAACCTGAAACTCGCACTTTCACTTTCTATGTTCAGTGGACCTTAAAATTGGGGTCAAAAGTCTAATTTGGCTTTAAAATTAGAAAGATCATATCATAATCAACATATGTACTAAGTTTCAAGTTGATTGTACATCAGCTTCATCAAAAACTACCTTGACCAGAAACTTTAACCTGAAGCGGGACAGACGGACGGACGAACGGACGAACGAACGTACGGACGAACGAACGGACCAGAAAACATAATGCCCCTCTACTATCGTAGGTGGGGCATAATAAAAAAAATGTATATAATATAATTACGGATGTAGTATGATTCAGTATGATTGACAATGAGAAAACTATTCAACAGAGTCCAGCATCTAAATGAAGCAAATTTCAGCATCTTTAGATCACTGTACTGCATTCAATATAGTTCGTATCACATGTTACTGTGTGCAGGATTTCAACAAGTAGTTTAAATTTAATTAACATGTTTCGTGATATCAACATTACTTGAGTATGAATTCTTCAAAAGAAAAACAATTTCATGTTTTGATAATTTTTTTATCGTGATACCTTTTGTAGAGTATTTTATTGGAAGGATGTAAAGTCCAAGAGTTTGTTGATATGTTCATATTAGTATGGCGTTCATTATCACTGGACTAGTATATATTTGTTTAGGGGCCAGCTGAAGGACGCCTCCGGGTGCGGGAATTTCTCGCTACATTGAAGACCTGTTGGTGACCCTCTGCTGTTGTTTTTTATTTGGTCGGGTTGTTGTCTTTTTGACACATTCCCCATTTACATTCTCAATTTTATAGTCCCTAAATGCCATATGAAACGAGTTATGTGTATGTTATTGATAGTTTTGATTCAATGCACTCATATATACTAAACTTCGTCTATCATGTACTTGTGCTGTGCGATGGCCGAATTTATAAAGATAAATATTGTAGTTAAGGATACTGCATACGGAAAAAAATCGTCGAATAAATGATTAGGAAGTCTATATTCAATATCGGTACATTATTGAAAATTTTGATAATGGAAAGGATTTTCTTTTCACGTTCACATCTTATAGGGTAAAACTTAGCAATTAGTATCTAAAATGCATTTTTTTAAGTTCGACTTTCACTTAAAACATGCACATGTACAACATTTCTGCATCATTTCAACTTGTGAGTGAGTCAGCGCAGTATACATTTCAATAACATCCTTAAAAATAATCTCGTTACTTGATAACTATATAACCTTTTTTGACTATTGATCACCATTCATTATCAAACATATGAATCTATTACTATACTATATATGTTGGTAAATCAGACGCGTCAAACTGGAGGTCACTCCTTCCCAACATCGTCTATAGCTATCAGAAATTTTGTTATAGTAGCAGTTGAAACTTTGTATAGGATAGATATACATGTTTATTTTTGTAACAAGTTTATTTGTATTTATTGACCCGCCAACCGCCCCTTTACACCTAGGAGATTGTGGTTTGTGCTTTGGTAACGTGCTATAAGGGCAATGTAATAATGGATTTTACCCATTCTTTACTTGTCACAAAATTATTACCTGAGTTCTCAGGCAGCCCTGAATAAAACGGGTAACTAAGCAGCCCTCTCGTCGGGTGAACGAATCATTTGTTTGTCCATTTGACAGTTCTTTTGGATACATGTTTTATTGTGCAAATGGTTTTTTCACTTGAGGTTATCCGTCTCAGGTTGCAAAGTGAGCCCATACCCTCTAAGCATGGGCTGGGCCAACGCTCAACATGCAGGTATAAAATTTAAGAGTAGGTATTAATATACTTGAGTTACCTATGTTTGACATGGGATGGGCCAGCGCTCAACATGTCACGCGTAGAGAGGTATAATATTTCGAAGTAACAAGTGTTCTTCGAATTATGCTTCAAGCTCTTGTCAATACTCTCTTTTAAAGGCTCTCTTTGCTATTAAGTTCAAATTGTTTGAGGTTTCATTCAAAACTCTACGAGTTATGTTTCTAATTGATGTATAATTAAGCGGCTCGTAACTTTCTCCTTATGGTCTAAGTTATTTGAAGTCACATTTATACATCTACACTCTATCGTCTATTGCAGTTGCAGCGATAGATGCTCGAATAATGTGAATTTAGTTTCTTGATTGATATATGTATTTTATTTATTTTTTAAATACATATCAATCATAAGCATGTTGCCCGTAACGCCAATTTTTATAATATTTTATATTAGTATTTATTGTGTTTTTCTTTTTGTTATGTATAGTCCTACATATATATATTAAATATTTTTCTTTTTTATTTATTTTGATTTTCCATTGGATAATTATAATTTATTATTATTATTATTATTATTATTATTATTATTATTATTATTATTATTATTATTATTATTATTATTATTATTATTATTATTATTATTATTATTTTCTTAATTGAATTTACTTCATCAGTCGTTCTTGGTCTGTTTACATAACAGGTTTGATTAATACCACGGAGATCCTTCCAACATACATTTAATCTTAAATCAGCTGGGGGAAGGTCATTGTTCGTTCATATCTTGGATTGAAAGAAACACGGCATATAAATATACTATATATGTACCGGAAAAAAGTAAAATCACAAAAATACTGAACTCAGAGGAAAATCAAATCGGAAAGTCCCTAATTACATGGCAAAATCAAACGAATAAACACATCAAAAACGATTGGACAAGAACTGTCCTATTCCTGACTTGGTACAGGGATTTTCAAATGCAGAAAATGGTGGATTAAACCGGGTTTTATAGCGCTAAACTTCTCACTTTGTTGACAGTCTCAGTAAATTCCGTTATATTTACAATGATGCGTAAACTTAACAGACATTATAAACAAAAAAAGTCAAAATATGGGTACAGCATTCATTATCGTGTAACACTTTTAAAAGGAACAATTTAACAGATCTAGATTGAAAACAAAAACATCTATCTACAAACACATTCATTGCTTCGCGTGTCTGACGTCAGAAAACGTCGAAACGATGTACCCCGCTCGAAAAAAATCTTGACTTTTTAGGAATGGATATTTGAGAAGGAAAGTCTGTACCAACTACTATTTGCAAGAAATTTTCAAAAAAGTCCGTTGGTTTTCTCGTTTGAATTGTTTTCCATCGTTATTTCGGGGCCTTTTATAGCTGACTAAGCGGTATGGGCTTTCTTCATTGTTTAAGGCCGTACGTTGACCTATAGTTGTTAATTTCTGTGTCATTTTGGTATTTTGTGGAAGGTTGTCTCATTGTCAATCATACCACATCTTCTTTTTTTATATAAAGTCTGTAATTTCAAACAAAAGAATAGAGCGCATCCAAATGTAAACTATATCTGAAACTCATCACAGTGAATTCATATACTAAAATTCAGCTCAATGTGTGAAGGCGTTCAGAAATAGGTCAGTATAAGTGTTATTTTCACAAAATGTTCAGTCCACAAACAGTTGTTTCGGCAAGTATCAACAGAGCGGAACTACTTGATCTGAAGCTCATCATAGTAGACTCACATACTAGAAATCAGGTTAAGATCCAAAATTCCGTGTTGAAAGCCGTACCTTGATCTATAATGGTTTACTTTTGTAAATTGTTACTTGGATGGAGAGTTGTCTCATTGGCACTCATACCACATATTCATATATCTAAAGACCTTTGAAAAAATAGTCCATGCAGTCAAATACACGTGTGCAAATTAATTTGCAACGTCTCGATGCTTAAAATTGACAACTATACGACAGCCATTTTCCATCGGATAACAATGAGGTATGCTAGGCTTACAACTCAAATGATATAGGTCGAATACGTGACAACTTAAATGTATATATACCCACCATTTATCTTTTGTTACCGGCATAGTTTTCCCCGTACACACATCTGTTTCAACTTGTTTTTGATTCTTTTTCACGAATTTTAATTCAAAAATAGTTTTCCTTGTCCGTGGAGTAACCTGTGGCTGAACATGTGTTTCCCATAATATTTTGTTTGAAATTTATCTGAACTGTTTGAAAACGTGCAGTATAAAATACTGTACCTCGCCCGGCCTGAACCGCATAATATAAACTGAAACATATTATATTTAAATAGACAAAGACAAAAAGATGAAAGAAGTGTATCTTACCAATTGCATCTGTAAATGTTAGACAAACAACAGCATATAACAATGATAAAACAGCCAAACTACTGTGCAACGATGTCATATTCATACTTAAAAAAAGAAAATAAGAAAAATACATGTAGTAACTTGAATATCACCAAAATATGCTTTGGAGCATTATTTAAAGAACACGTACCAAGTCCTATCAACAGAATCAAAAATAAAAGCGTTTTAAAAATCCTTTGCTGCTCATCTGGATCTATGCGCATCTTCAACTATGACCACTCAACATTGTAGACTAGAACATGACTTAATCTGTTTTATAGCCGATTTCATTGATAGGTATACTACCCTCCTTTCGAAGAAGTATAGTCTTACAGACAAATAGATTGGTTATATGTCGGACTAGACTACTCTTAAACGAGGATAGTTTACCTAACCTAAAAATGGCTTCACGGTTCAGCTAACAAGCAAGCTAATCAAGGATTCTACCTTTCTCTACACACTCAATGTAATCGGCTGTAATTGATTTTGTCTCTTTGATCATTTTAACTGTTTTACTACAGTTGCCCACTTTATAGTTTATTCTTTAGTTTTTGCCAAAATGATAATAAATTAGTAAAAAATAAATTGCCATTTAAAGGTAATAACTCTAATAATTGTCACCTTATTGTAGATCTTGCCTTTCCGTTATAATTATTGCTGTTTATAAATTTTCGCCATCCACTGAAATCGCCCTATAAATTAGTAACAGTCATCATAAACGAAGAATAACCAATATACGCAGATGACTGACAATTTCGTAAGTCTGACATACATGTATTTGTAAAACTTGCCCTGGTGATCAGTTTTGTTTTTCAATATTTCTATCTATCTACAGTTTTTTTAACCGATAGACAAAACGCATAAATAATGGGTAAAATTGTCATAGCTACACTATTTCATATTTGATGCTAATGTTATTTTCTGTGATAGAGGTTAA
Organism: Mytilus edulis; assembly: GCF_963676685.1. Classification (NCBI taxonomy): domain Eukaryota; kingdom Metazoa; phylum Mollusca; class Bivalvia; order Mytilida; family Mytilidae; genus Mytilus; species Mytilus edulis. The sequence continues at coordinate 30,853,780 of NC_092344.1, read as the reverse complement.
CTGATGATAGAAACCTTTCTGCAAGGTTAAAATCATATGAAATGTTTACATCACCATGGGATATCTGTGTCAACGATGACTAGGAGTCACCACAATTCTGTCCTCATTGCGTTATTATAAATTAACGGTTTTCAAATAGCCGTCTTTGAGCGTTCCTGTTTTCATATTATATCGACGATAGTTGTTCAACCGATTGCAACTATACAATTCGTATGTTGTACTTGTGGTGAGTAACTAGAGAGATCAATGTGACTGCAAATCATCTTGACAATTACTGTAAACCAACTTATTTTCGCGGATACTTTAGCTTCGCACTTAGCCCTTTCTAACCCATTTCGCAGCGATTTAATTTCACGATTCTCAATTTTACTTCATGTAGTAAAATAAGGGAAAAATCCAAGTTTTAAATATTCGTCACGATTTATATTTTCTTCTCGCAAAAGTCGCGAAAAATAAACGCTCGCGAAAATTACAGTAATCAACACATAGCTAGAGGCAAACTTAAAGTCCTCTAACTAGTATAAAGATACATATACAATATTTGTGGTTCTAAATCGTTGTAGAGGAAACGAGCGTCTGGTGCAAGTACTAAATGGCAATCCTGGTATCTATGATGAGTTTATTTGTAAACCTTTTTGAAATAAAAATAAATGTAAGTCTGCTCAATGGTCGGGTTATTGTCGCTTTGACACATTCCCCATTTCCATTCTCAATTTTATTTAAAGATCAGCCATCAAAACTCAATTCTACAAATAATAAAATTATGCATATTTGAAGGCAGTGTCGTGATAGTAAAATACTCACATTCTTTTTCGTTAATCTTAAGTTAACAATTATATCATGAAGTATTCCTAATGCAAAATTCTCTATGATTTGTATAAAGTTGGGCTACTTACCGGTGTCAGCTTCTAGTTTAAAGTTTTATATGGCAAATGAAGTAATCAAAATTTGACATTTGGGCTCTTCCGAAAAATAAACTTAATTGATCTAATTATTATTCACATCAGCAAATTATTCTTTAAATCGAATAATCAAAGTAAATTATGTATGATATTTAGATATTAGATTTGTGCTCAGATTTAGCTTTTATAATATGAGACACGATACAAATAAATGTCTAACTTCCTAGTTGCATCGGTCACATGCAATTATTTTTTAATAAAAAAATAATTTTTTGGGGAAATTTTTAAGTGTCAATATTAACTGCACAAAAATCTAATATCCAGTATCACTGCACCAACTATTTTCAATTTAATATAATACTTTCAATAAGAATTTATATTTGATTTGTTAACTCCTAAAATCGTGTTGTCCACTTTTGTTTTTCTTACAATCAAATCATTCAAAGAATATCCAAATCATTTTTTTCCAAATGTTACAAATATGATTGATTATATAAGAACGTTGTCCCCTGTTGATCTGAGGTGTTTTATTATAACCAAAGCAAGTCTTAAAAAAATGCATTTTAAATCTTATCCCGATGGATATTTGTCTTGCTGTTACCACTGTTGTTTTTTTTTACCTGTGAAAACGTTTGAAAGAGATAAATATAATTTTCAGAAATTCAATGAGAAGAGCATCATTTCATGAATTCATGATTACACATGTATACTTTGAATGGTGACCAGTTTGAAAAATGTAAGCTCATCCAAGATGAGAATTTTTAAAACAGTACTTTTGATGTTCTCTCCTGTTACCTCCTTTGTGTTTACTTTCTGATAATGTTTTAATATCTGCACTATAAGATCAAATGTCTTTTATGGCATCTCACTAAATTGATATGTAGATGGAAGTACTCTATCAAACAATTCTAATAAAAGGATAAAAAGTACTGTGTAAGTCCCTTCTGTTACGTTATGTCATGTTATCTGATCAAAAGTCCCTTCTGTTACGTTATGTCATGTTATCTGATCAAAAGTCCCTTCTGTTACGTTATGTCATGTTATCTGATCAAAAGTCCCTTCTGTTACGTTATGTCATGTTATCTGATCAAAAGTCCCTTCTGTTACGTTATGTCATGTTATCTGATCAAAAGTCCCTTCTGTTACGTTATGTCATGTTATCTGATCAAAAGTCCCTTCTGTTACGTTATGTCATGTTATCTGATCAAAAGTCCCTTCTGTTACGTTATGTCATGTTATCTGATCAAAAGTCCCTTCTGTTACGTTATGTCATGTTATCTGATCAAAAGTCCCTTCTGTTACGTTATGTCATGTTATCTGATCAAAAGTAACAGCATAGCCATAATCAGTAAGAGGAATGATGTTAAAGACAATTTTACTGATGAACTACTGAAGTGATGGTTAAACCTGGAACAAAAAGTCCACGATCGAATGTATCGATCCAGTACTAGATAACGAAGTCGAGAGCTTTAAAACATTGACGGTACCAAATATACTGCAGATGCGCATTTTACTGGAGGTCAAATTATTTGACGAAAATTCAAACACATTGTTGATTTACAAAAACTTTGTCCATTTTTAAATAAGATACAGAAAATATTTCAAAACCATTTGTTCTTATGGTGATATTTCTTCAAAACGTTCAATAAAGGTTAAACAAAGTTAATGTCTAAAAGTATTAATCTAAGACTATGCAATTAATAACTGCATAGCACACTAAGTCCACTTGCTTGTAAAATAAAGATTAGATTTTTATAAGTAGATATCTTTCATTATTTAGGGGTGACCATACCTCTAAATTCAGTTGCAATCTAGTCTATACTTTTTAAATAAACATTCAAAATTTATTACAAATTTAAAAGTTTTATTAGAAGCCTGCGGATACCAAGCAGAGCTATATAATGGTCATTCCTTTCGTATAGGTGCAGCACTAGTGCTGGGAAAGCTAATGTTGAAGATCACTTAATTAAAACATTGGGTAGATGGAGTTCTGATAGTTATTGTCGCTATATAAGAACAGATAAAACTTCTATTAAAAATGCACAACAACAAATTTGTAACAGTTAAAAATTTTCTAACAGTAATTATGTATATCTTCATATACTTGCATGTATATATATGTGTATGTAAATCTATGTAGCATTAAGAATAACTCTTACTTATTTTATTTCATGAACTAGTCAGTTGTGTGCATGTAATATCATTAAACTATGTACAACTTAAATTGTGTTTCATAGAATTCCACAGTGTGTAGTTGAAGGTTAATTCATTCCATTACCCATTTTTCCCCATTTATTACCTTGGGGGTCACTCAGCTGCTTTACACCTGACTTTTTGGACCCTTTCGAAATTGACCACTGGTCTAATTTCTCATTTCCCCCAAGTCATTAAATGTAATACATCTACATTTATTTCTCTCTCCATCGTCAATCTAACCCCCTTTATCGTAGCCACCTGCTATGAGATGGAGCAACGCTTTATACCCTTATAGGAACTCATCTGGTTCCGGTTGGTTGACGGAGTGTCCATGTCCATGGGGCTTGGTCCATCTATAGGAAGAGATGCGCATGTGTGAACAGTATGGACGTTAATTTTTTGGCTCGTTAAAAAATTAACGAAATTATAGAAATGAACTTTAAAATTATATTATGAGAATTTATTTTTGTGAAGATACGAATGAACTGACTTGTGATACTGTATGAATTCAAAAAAGGATGGAAATGGGACTCGAAAAAGGAAGAATTCGAAGGATCAAAATATCAGCTGTGAGAAACCTCAAAAACAAAAACAAACAAAAAAGAGTAGTACTCACAAAGTTAAAAATGTAAATAAACAATCGGCAGCAGTACAAAACAAAATTGATCCTATATTACCTTCTACTTCTACTATGACTTCTTATGACTCTTGTCAAATGATACAGGGAAAACAAAACATGCAGCACTTTATTCAGCCTCAACAAAATTTCGCATCTCCGGTTTTTCAACAGATGTCTCCTATGTTAGGATATTATCCCGTACCCTCTCAGAGCCCGAGTCACTCGATGCCCCCGCCAATTATGCAATCCACTTTAAATCAAGGCAGCGAGTCCGGTGATAAAATAGATTTTTTGGTTCAGAAAGTTGAAGAAATATTTACAAAACTGTCTAGTATTGATGAATTAACCAAAAAGATTGGAAATTTTGAAATCAGTGTTTAAAGTTTGACAAAAACTGTTGAGAAAGGCTCAAAACGAATTGATGAAGTTGAAAAAAGTATGGAGTTTATGAACCAAAATTTTGAAAGTAGTAAATCTGAGAGTGAATATCTTAAAAAAACAATCACGGAAATTAAAAGTGAACACGGTGAAACGATTAACGGTTTCGATTGTCTGAGGGCTGATATGGACGAATTACATGAGCGACATGTAGACTTACAAACAAGGTCTATGAGGGAAAACCTTGTGTTCTCGGGTATACCTGAACTTTCCGAAAATGAAACATCAGAGCAAACTGAAGACATTATAAAGGACTTTATGAAAATAAATATGAAAATGGATATTGTAATGGACTTTCAGCGCGCACATAGATTTGGGAAAAAAAACACAAATTAAAATCGACGACAGAGACACTTATATGACCAGACCAATAGTGTGCAGATTTAAAAACTTCAAAGATCGCGAATTGGTCAGATCTTTTGCGCGAAACCTCAAAGATACCAAATTTGGGGTGAATGAACAGTTCCCGAAAGAGGTTAATGACCGCCGCAAACTTCTCTGGCCATATTATAAAGAGGCAAAAAAACAAGGGCAGAAGACGCACTTCAAATGAGACAAGCTGTTTATTAACGGCAAAGAAATTGGACCACCTACCGATCGTCACATGGAAACGGACAAAAGACAACAACAAGAAAAAGAAGGCGCACGACAAAAAGAACCATCCCGCAGAGGTCCTCAACAGAACAACGACCGTCCCCGTGGAGCCCCTCGTAGACGTGGAAAACAAATCTAGGTAAACCGTGGAGGTTTAACGGACACTTTAAAAGACAGTTTAAATCATTCAGATGGAACTAACTCTCACATTAACACTAGTACATGTAGTAATTATAATCATGTAAATAAAGATATTGTTCATCTATTGTCATTAAATGTTTGTGGAATAAAACGTAAACTAATGTATCAAGAATTTAGAGATTTATTAAAATGTAATGATTTTTTATGTTTTACTGTAACAAAATTGGACGATTTAGATGAAATTAGTTTTGAAGATTTTACATTTCATTATAAAAACAGGAAAAAATTTACTAGCTTTAGATCAGGTGGGATAGCTTTAGGCTATAGATCACAGTATGCAAAATTTATTCATTGTATAGAAACCGATTGTCCTTTTGTTTTATGGTTTAGAGTAGATAAAATATTATTTAGAACTGAAGATGATATAATAATGGGTATAGTGTATATCCCGCCTGAAAATACTCGTTATACGTCTGAAAATGCGATGTCCGAAATTTTAATAGAATTTCTTGAATTACAAAAGAATAGTAACAGTATTTTTCTTCTTGGTGATTTCAATAGTCGCACTGCAAATGAACAAGATTTTTTTAATATATCTGATTTCGAAGAACATTTAACCGATTTTATTGATGTTGATGAGTTTAATGACATTCATGTCTTAGACGATCTTAAGATACCAAGAATACGTAATAGTTCTGATACTGTTGTCAATTCATATGGAAGAAAATTAATTCAATTTTGTAAAAATAATAACATGTATATTTTAAACGGAAGAGTCGGTAAAGACCGAGTACTTGGTAAGTATATTTTAAACGGAAGAGTCGGTAAAGACCGAGTACTTGGTAAACCAACAAGTCGAAGTATTAGTGTAGTAGATTACATTTTATGTACTGCTAATATTTTATGTAAAGTAGATGATTTTGAAGTTTCTGATTTTTGTAATTTATTCTCAGATATACACGCTCCTTGGTGCTTGTCTTTAACTGTAAATGGTTGTAATGCTACACAAGGTGAAAGCGAAGTAATTAATGACAAAAATGTACACATTGGTAAATGGAAACACGAAAAAACAAATGAATACAAAAACAACATTGATGTTGATAAAGTAAACGAAATATTGTTAAATGTAATGTCTAAATATGATGATATAAGTTCAGTTGATCAAGGTACTGTAGATAGTATTGTAAGTGATATTACGACTGTATTATTGAGTGCTGCAAAAGATACTTTTGGGGTATTTACTAAAAATTTAAAAAACATTGGCGGGGAAGGGATTTTTTCAAACAAAGATTGGTTTAATAAAGACTGTAAAAAGGTTAGACAAGAATTTAGAAAAAGCAGAAGACTTTATAAACACTATGGCTCTAATTTATTTAAAGAAAGACTTCGACAGTCAGAAAAACATTACAAAAAAGTCATGGATGAGAATATTAAACTATATAACGAAAACTTGCGCACTAAGATGAGAAATATGAGATTCAAAAACCCCAGGGAATTTTGGAAAATTTGGAATAAAGTTAAACATAAAAACAATTGTAATATCACCACTGAGTCATTGTTTACTTTTTTTAAAGATATAAACAAAAATAAGTATGAAGGAGATACTTATGATATTAACAATGATGTTAGTCAAGAATGTTCAAATTCTATGTTAAATGAAAGTATTACAGCTGAAGAAATATTAAAAGCTATAAAACATATAAAAAATAACAAATCGTCGGGTGACGATATGATTGTAAATGAATACATTTCCTCCTCTATTGATTGTATGATTGATATTTATGTGTATATATTTAATATTATTTTTGATTCGGGTATTTTACCCGAGGCATGGATTATAGGTAGCTCTGTCGAACCACAGAATTACCGTCCTATCACTCTTTTGTCATGTCTTGGTAAGATTTTTACTTCTATTTTAAACACTATGTTTGTGTGATTATCTTGATGAGTACTCTATTTTACTAGAAAATCAAGCAGGTTTCAGACATGGATACTCAACTACTGATCATTTATTTTCAGTATATGCACTATTCGAGTTACTTAGATTAAGAAAGAAGAAACTTTACTGTGCTTTTATCGATTTTGAAAAGGCTTTTGATTTTATACAAAGAAATTTTTTATTATTTAAACTTTTAGAGAATAATATAAATGGCAAATTTTTCCGTATTATACAAAATATGTACGAAAATGTAAAATCACGCATTATATTTAATGGTGAGAAATCAGAGTTATTTACTTGTGAAATGGGTGTAAGACAGGGAGAAAATCTTTCCCCTGCTCTATTTGCAATATTTTTAAATGATTTACAACATTTTTTTGAAGGCAAAGATGTACTTGGTGTAAATTCTATTAGTGATGACCTCGAACACGAGTTAACAGTATTTTTAAAAATATTTATGTTATTATATGCGGATGACACTGTGATGTTTTCCGAGAGTAGTGAAGATTTACAAAACATGTTAAATGAATTTGATGATTACTGTGAAAAATGGCAACTTGAAATAAATGTTAACAAGACAAAAGTTCTTATATTCTCCAAAGGGAGACAACCCAAAAATATTAGATTTGTTATACAGAATAGAGAATTAGAAATTGTAACTGAGTATAAATACCTCGGTATATTTTTTGCTAGAAGTGGTTCTTTTTTAAAGACCCGAAAATATATTTGTGAACAAGCTACAAAAGCAATGTATGGTATTTTGAAAAAGTGTAGACAAAACAGTTTGACTATAGAATGTCAGTTAGACATGTTTGATAAGATAGTTTTACCTATTCTTCTTTATGGTTCGGAAATTTGGGGATTTGAAAATTTTGATTTGATAGAACGTGTACATTTAAAATTTTGCAAGCTTGTTCTACATTTAAAACAAAGTACACCTAGCTGTATTGTCTATGCTGAATTGGGTAGATATCCTGTAATTGTTAATGCCAAAGTTCGTATGGTTAGTTTCTTATGTAGATTACTATGTGGTAAAGAAAGTAAAATTTCATGTCTTTTATATAAACTATTGTATATTAATTTTCATAACTATGGTCTTAACTGTAAATGGATATCATTTGTAAAAACTGTTTTTGATACCTGTTGAATGTCAAATATCTGGTCGAATCAAATGTTAGATAAATGGGTAATCAAAAGTATTGAGTTGAAACTTAAAGACCAGTTTTTGCAGAATTGCCTACGCGAAATTAACACTACTCCTAAATGCTTATGTTATAGAATTTTTAAAACTGATATTAAATTAGAAAGCTATTTTTCCAAATTGTCAATATATAATCAATTTTTATTGTGTAAATTTAGATGTGGAAGTCACCGATTACCTATCGAGACGGGAAGGTGGAATAACATATCAAGAAATGATAGGTTGTGCCATCTTTGCGAATAAAGTGACGTAGGTGATGAATATCATTATGTTATGTCATGTAATGCTCTTACTCAAGAAAGAAAGAGGTTGTTACCATACTATTGTACTCTTCGTCCAAATATTTATAAATATCAACAATTAATGAGCTCTAATAATCATATTGTTCTTGAAAAACTTTGTAGATTTATAAAAATGATAAATGTGAGGGTCACTCCTCCTGGTTAGTTTGTAATTTAATGTTTATGTTTGTATTGTTCACATGTGCTTCAATATTTTATGTAATTGTTTATATATTCTCTGTAACTATGTAACTTGTAGTTTATGAGAAATAAAATTCATTCATTCATACCAAGTGTCGTCGACAGGGCCTGGAGCTAAATTTCCCTTTGCTGAGTACTTGACTCCCAAGGGCCAAATTATTTATATGTTTTATTAATAAAAAATAGAAATTAAATAATCTTGTTGTCAGCAGCAAACTCATTGATATAATGTCCGGTTTACTAGATTCTCTGTTTCAATCTTAAAGGGATGTCTATGTCTGTCTGAAGGTCATGTTAAATGTCAGTTTGTCAAAATATTTTGTAACTTTATGACAACTAATGTTAGGGAAAGCAGCAAAACTCAAAATGACCAACTACCTAGCATCCTTGGGAAATTTGAGAATGTAATGTATCACTCCTTGCCTCATAACCAAATAAGGAGTGATCATGTATTCAGAGGATTGTCAGTACCAACCTGTGCTACACCCGTGCAGACTATGATGTGTCATTAAATAAACAGCGCTTATATTTACATAATAAAATCTTCAATTGCACAGTATTGTTCAATAGCAAGAAATGTTCAATTGCACAGTATTGCACAATAGCAAGAAATCTCCGATTGCACAGTATTGTGCAATAGCAAGAAATTTTTAATTGCACAGTATTGCACAATAGCAAGAAATATCTAATTGCACAATATTGTGCAATAGCAAGAAATTTTTAATTGCACAGTATTGCCAATAGCCAGAAATATTCAATTGCACAGGATTGTCCCGTTTTCAAATTGGTCTACATTAAGATCCAAAGGGTCAAAAATTGAACTTTGTTTCATTTCAACAAAAATTGAATTCTTGGGATTCAAACGCATTGATCTCAGCAATTTCTTCACTGTCGTTCCCTTAATAACTGCATTAAACAGTTTCTAATCATTATTAATTCAAAACCATTTTATTATACCAATGTCTCACACACAACATATTATAGTATACTATTGTCTATCAGTCCATCATCCACACTTCAGACAATAACTAGAAAACACTTTCCCCTACTTTCAAGAAACTTTGTTGAAATGTTTATATCTATTGACATTAGCTCCACATCGATTTTTATAAATTTCAGAATTTTCATTTCCATTTTATGAAAAAAGAGAATTTTCCAATTTTGAACAATAACACAAAAATGCATCCATCACCTTTAATTAAACTTTGGTGAATTGTTTACACTATTGACCTAAGGTCCCTTTTGATTGTAATAAATTTCAGATTATACATTTCTGTGTTATGAATTTTTATATATGCTAAAAAAAAGAAGGGATTTTATAGTTTTTGGACACCTATAAGTGCAGGAGTTTCTGGCTACATTGAAAACCCATTGGAGGCCTTCAGCTGTTGTCTACTCTATGGTTGGGTTGTTGTCACTTTGACACTTTCCTCATTTCCCATCTCAATTATTCACATAAACACTTCCACATCATTTTATAAAACTTGGATGAATTGTCTATGTCTGTTGACTTCAGCTACATTTCAAAATTTAAAACAAGATTAACAACTACAGGTCCCCAAATAGCCTTCAACAATGACAAAAGCTCATACAGTACAGTCAGCTACAAAAGACCTTAAAGTCATAAGAAACGAGTGACCGGTGAAAAATAATGTTCTTCAATTCTTAAACCAATGCATACAAACATCATAAACTTAGTCTTCTGTGCTCCAATTTATCATTTTTTTCGTGTAAACTTCGTATAATCGTCAATTTTTTTTTCAATCTGTCAGTGTTGTTGTGAAAATATGGCAGGTAATTAAAGTTCGTGTTCTGAAGCCGAAGTTTAACGATTGTCACCTGTTTGTCAACAATTGACGAAAAATAAACAAAAAAGCATGGAAATTGAGCACGTGTTTAACATGTAAATTCAGATAATAGTTTATTTTATCTGAGACAACGTGGGGCCAAATGACATACAAATATATAAAGTAAGAAATATTTTATTTGGCAAAAGTACAAAATTGTACGGCCACGGCTTGACAAAGAATGGGACTGCCGAGAAACATAATTGGCAAGTCCCTAGTATATATAATTAAACCTTATAGTCCATTCCTTATTCCTTATTTCCACATTATTGTCCATTCCTTATTCCTTATTTCCACATTATTGTCCATTCCTTATTCCTTATTTCCACATTATTCTTATTCCTTATTTCCACATTATTCTTATTCCTTATTTCCACCTTATTGTTATTCCTTATAATGTCATTTCCTTATATATCAATATAATATCCTTATTAACATTATTGCTTCCAAAATATATCGGATGCTGGCCCTGGGAAACAGAAGCTCAGCGGATACATAATTCCATTATAAGAAGCATAATATATTTGTAGATGTTGTGTCGCTATTTTCGCCATTAAATGGTCGGAGTCTTTGTCTGAAGCCGTGACGAAGGATTGGGATTACAATGGTTGGAGTCTTTGTCTGAAGCCGTGACGAAGGATTGGGATTACAATCGGAATAAGCTACCAGTCATGTCAACCTGAAAAATAGAACAAAAACAGCAGAAAAACGAACAACATGATATAACATAATATAACATTTAACACATGTATATTAACTACATTTTAGGAGTATGTCTTTTATCTAAGTGGTGGGTGGGTGGGTAACTTTTGAAACAAACATTAGTTAATTCATACGGAACCCAATTTTTTGCGTCTTCCCTCTGCTGTATCGTACGTGGTAAAGAAAGAATGATGACGTCACAGTTATCAAGGTTAAAATAATTAACGTGACTCATAATACATAACAAGTTCCACCACGTGTTCAAAGCGGGACAACTCCCAAAACGTAAGCCCACTTTCCTCCGATAACCGGATTTATTCTTCATAGGAATAAATCTTATTAAGGACATCCATGCGTATTGTGGTCACCGGATTTTTACGAGATGGGTCACACTGAGGTCACCTTGCATACGGAAAATATATCGGGGGAATTGCTTGCTGGAAGGAAGCAATTCAAATAAAGTAAACTTCTTCTAAATATGAATAAATTAAAGAATTTTCTTCAGAAAAAAGTATATGTACATAAGTTTTACAATGAAAACTATCGATTGAGTTATAAAAAACATATGCATTATTTTTTTTTGATTTGAGGTTTCTTATGACTTTAAAATGACAAATATAAAACAAATGAAATGAGAAAACAAATAGACTAATAATTGTACAAAACAAAATAGTTCAACCTTTAAGCAAGCTTAAAAGGAATCAAGACATATCATGCGCTTAATGTGCAGCTATTTATTAACAAACTCCATATTCAAACACTCAAACAACTAATTCATAGAGAGGGGTGGAAGTTGAAGCCCCCTTTTCTATCAGTCAATGCATTTGAATGAAGACATGTACACATCAACTCAATTTGTTAATACACATTTCCAGTCTAGCTTTCAATACATTTGTAACGACCTTTAACCCCACTGACAATTTGCGTCTGTGTCCATACTTGTATTTACATAATATAAGCTTCTATTAATGTCTAAAAATATTAATCTAAGACTATGCAATTAATAACTGCATAGCACACTAAGTCCACTTGCTTGTAAAATAAAGATTAGATTTTTATAAGTAGATATCTTTCATTATTTAGGGGTGACCATACCTCTAAATTCAGTTGCAATCTAGTCTATACTTTTTAAATAAACATTCAAAAATCCCTTTTCTGCACACATTTTGGTTCTTTTTTTTTAGTAACTTTGACTTTGATCTTGGACTTGTGACCTCGAAATCAATTGCGATGCTCCTGCCATTGTATGTGAACAAATATATATCCACGAAATGTTGCAATCGGATATAAAGTTTATGATTTTGATTACAAAACCCAATGTGACAGACGAATGAACTGACTGTAAAAATTATTTTTTCTTTTTTTTTTGTATCTTGTTTTTCAAGTAAAAAGTGTACATCGTCCAGGGTTATACGAAGTATACACGGAAAATAAAATTGAGAATGGAAATGGGGAATGTGTCAAAGAGACAACAACCCGACCAAATAAAAAACAACAGCAGAGGGTCACCAACAGGTCTTCAATGTAGCGAGAAATTCCCGCACCCGGAGGCGTCCTTCAGCTGGCCCCTAAACAAATATATACTAGTCCAGTGATAATGAACGCCATACTAATTTCCAAATTGTACACAAGAAACTAAAATTAAAATAATACAAGACTAACAAAGGCCAGAGGCTCCTGACTTGGGACAGGCGCAAAAATGCGGCGGGGTTAAACATGTTTGTGAGATCTCAACCCTCCCCCTATACCTCTAACCAATGTAGTAAAGTAAACGCATAACAATACGCACATTAAAATTCAGTTCAAGAGAAATCCGAGTCTGATGTCAGAAGATGTAACCAAAGAAAATAAACAAAATGACAATAATACATAAATAACAACAGACTACTAGCAGTTAACTGACATGCCAGCTCCAGACTTCAATTAAACTGACTGAAAGATTATGATTTCATCATATGAACATCAGGCACAATCCTTCCCGTTAGGGGTTTAGTATCATACCATCATAACATATATGAGAAGAACATAACCCGTGTCATGCCAACAACTGTTTTTAGAATAAATGTGTTTAGTTCCGATGCAAAGACCTTATCAGTGACTCAATATTAACGCCAAAATATGCAATCTTTAATGACTTGACAACAGTATCGTAATTATATCCCTTCTTAAGTCAACTTCAATAGCAATTACATTTTTAAACCCCATAGTTTAGGCGGTTTTCGTATCGCTCCTTGGCCATCTCAAGTTTTCTATGTTGTGTCAGTTTTTGTTCAACTTCTGAACGTCCTTTTGGGTTTTTCGTCTCTATCATGCCCATGTTTAACAGTAGTTGTAATCATTAGAAAATATACATCTTATATTACAATAATAAGGCAAAATCATGTATCTTTAGTACAATATTCGTCATATTAGATTTTACCGGAAGTAGGTTTAAAAAAAATACAATCTATATAATTTACTCAATAGTAGCACAGAACAAATGTTTGTGCCGAATATAATGATAGTAACATAATTATAACAACTTTTCGCGTTCCAGCCTTAAATATTGGACTAACTTAAGTATAATGTCCTCCATGTTGGATTTTACCGGAAGTGGTTCATTTTTCAGATTGCCTCCCTAAGAGAAGCTTTGTGTCAAGTTTCATGCTTGTAGCAGGATGTGCACAAATTTTCACAAAGTCACCGTACTACTCAAACACATGCATATAAGTTCACGATTGCATTTTTTATTAGAGACCGCAACTCAAGTGTTTTTGCATTGAACGTTCAAACATTTCGCTTTAAATAATCGCTGTGACGTTACTCACGTTATTGCGTTTATATCGTTTCTCTAATTCTTCGTCAATTTATCCCTTTCTGCACCCATTGTATAAAAAAAATTAATCAACGTGTGGTTCTTCATTGGTTAGAATCCGAATATGACGTCGAATTTTCTTGTTTTCCTCTGAATTTCTGTGTGACGGCATGAAAAAAGGCAACCATGCCTGATGACGTCACATAGAAAGATCACATCTTTGTGCAGATCAGTCGCAAAGAAGGAATACGTTTGCCTGCGTATTGTTTGATTTAATTGTACTCAAACAATTGTAATCGTACCAAATTTAACTTGTGATTATTCTGCCTGTAATGGGCGTCTTTAATTGACAATAAAATATATATTTGATTTGATTTGATTTGTTTGAAAATCATTAGAGAAACAGATTCCACCACCAAATCTCGTGTAATACGATATTTATCCTGTAACGACCAACGCTATTTTTTGGCAAAAATAAAAAGTGTTCATTATAGTCAGATTTAGGAAAATGTTCAGTTATCAAAATTTGTAGGTTTTAAAATATAAGAATATATGAAATTTCGTTTCTGTAAATTAAGATTTTTTGGAGCACTCGCACCACATATAAATATGCAACGGCTTCTGGCAAATGTCTTTCAAGATGTCCAATGTCGGATTTCGCCGCTTTTTACAAATAAACTGTCATTTGCGACGTAATTTATTGAAAATTTAGATTTGTTGCATGCTAAATAGTGCTTTTCCGTAATTGTACTTTTTGATAATTTGTGTAGTCAAAACGACTTCGATTTCAAAGAAATGAAATGTCTTGCAAGTTTGTCCACTAAACGATTTTCAAACGTTTTCAACGTTGTCGATTCGGGACGCTATTTATGGTGGATTATCTGTATCTATTTCCTCAGATAGAATTTTCCTGATAGTCAGATACTATCAACAGGACCACAAAGTATAAAAAAAACGATGACTAGAGTTGTTCGTTTAGATGAGGTTCTTTTAAGTTGTGAAAAAGTTGTGTATTACGCCGGAGAGGATAAACTATCATCTTATTTAAATTTTCCAATTTGGGAAGCGTAAAACTGCGATATTTTTTTTATTTCTCTGCAATCAGATTCATATGTATAGAGCTCGAAAGTGAATATTAAATTGGGCCTGAAGCGTGGCTATATACCTCTCCATTTCATACAAAGCTAGTAAACATATGAGATGAATATAATAAACCTTTTTTTCTGACAATCGTTTCATTTCTTAATCTAATTGTTCCGTTACAGAAAGAAAAGTGAACTTTATAAGCAAGACGCGTTTAACTTTTAATTCCCGACAAACTTTTTTAATTAAAGCATTTAGTCTTGATTGTGTATTGCAAGAATATGACGGAATAAGATTGTATCTAAGGCATGGAAATATAATACAGTTTTGAATGTTAAAAAGACTATTTAATATTCAAATGGCAGCAGAAAATAACAATATTATGCAGTTTAAAAGTATCAGAAACAAATTATACCCATTATGGGAAATAGCATTTTTTGGTCAGGTTCATTTACACTGAGAAAAATTTGCTTTCGTCCATAACAAGGATAGATATATGAGGACCCAAATAACGATTGATAATATAAATAGCCTCATTTGGTGCAAATATATTTTTTTTAAACCTTGATGGTTGTCGTTTGATGAGGGTGCTATCAAAACAAACTAGGGGTTAAAAATAGCCATGGAGGGAAGACCCTTTTTATCAACATAATTGGTGAAAAAAGTATCATGTTTTTTGTATTTGATAGTAAAAATAAGTAAATTGGCTTCAATTAAAACAGGTTGAATTATTAAAAGGATTTAAATAAATTGCTTCGCTCAGCGCAGGTGGATACGAACGCAGAGGTCCAACCGTGAACAGTTGGGGCAAAAATTGACACAATATTCGCGCTTGATACAGGTCTGAATTTAGATTGTAATTAAATATTTGACACATAATATGTTTATGACACAGTATAACTGTAGTCAAAGAACTTAGAATTGGTTATATTATTTGATTGCTTTAACAATCCTTTTTAATCATTCCTTTGTTGTATGGAAACTTGTGGTATAATTTCAGAGAGATCCATACACTTAAACACAAGTTATTGTCTGGAAACTAAAAAAACCGCCTTTTTGGGACTCTTTCTGTTAGGACCATAACCCCCAAAACTAAAACCAACCTTCCTGTTGAGGTTTGAACCTTCTGTTTAAATTTCATAGATATCTATTTACTTTTACTTAAGTTATTAGGGGGTTAAAAAGGCACCAAAAACGGTAAAAGAAGAAAAAAAATCGACTTTTGGCCATTGTTTCTTAAAATTTAATAGCGTGCGCCTACGTGACCTGGAGACAATTATGGCGATTAAGACAACAAAAACAGTTCTCATGACATTGGAATAAAAAAATCCTGGGTCACGTTTGCGCAGGCACTTAAAAACTAAAAAAAAATCGTTGTATGGAACACCTGCAAAGTGAATAATAATTACAATATTTGAATAATAGCAGAAAGTTTACCCCCCTTACCTCACCCAGTTTAGTGGTTTTGAAGTTCATCCAAACAAACTTCAAACCTCAGGGAATATTTTAGCCCACAAAGTAGCTTTCCAAAACAGAATTTGAAAAATGAGAAAAGGGGGTGGGGTGGGGGTGGGGGTGTGGGGGTGTGGGGGGGGGGGGTGGACAGGCCTTATCGTACCTTATACGTAGACCACATACATAACGGATACTGGAATCGAAAACAATAACGTCCTACGGCTTCACGTGCATAAACCTAAATGCGCTTTAAATAATATTATATGCAATATTACATGACAGTCTTTATGATGATTTACTTTTACAAAGTGTGACATGGATGGTGGGTTGTCGCATTACTGAGCACTCTTAACACATCTTCGAGGGCCCTCATGGGGTTTTTGATTATGTGATTACTTGGCCGTTTTTTTAATGATTATTTGATTATTAAGCCAAATATTTCATGATTATTTGATTACCTAGGACTGTATTTTTAGTTTATGATTATTTGATTACTAAAGATAAGCAAATATTTAATGATTATGTGATTATATTGGCAAAAAAATGGTGATTATATGATTACTAGGACCCCCCCATGAGGGGCCTCATCTTCTTAGTAAACAAAAAACGCAATATTGAATATAAGACTGCAAACAGGTTGACTGTCACTGGGCACAACAGTTCAACATAAAATCCTATTGGGGAAAACCAGATAACTCTTTTTTTGTAAGAAAAAACTGTAAAACATCCAAACATACTATCCACACTGATCTGTGTCCACACTTGTATGATATACAATACCATGTTCAGTTTACCTTTTTTTTCTTATATCAACGACTGAAATGATTCAAAAACATCTTTAGATAGCAAATAACAATGGAAAATAACCCGACCTCTTTCCACACGAAATTCAAATAATTCTAGTTACGCAATCGGTGGATTCGGCGTATAATGCAAAATACAAATCTATCAAAAGTTTTTAAAACTAACAAAACACACTGATCGTTTCTTTATTTCCCAATTTATATGAAAAGAAACGAAAAACATCCTATATCACAAAAAGACAAGGAAATAATTCACATTTCCGGATTTTTATTTGGCCTATCGACCCCCTACGTAGACATGTCGGACATCGCGGAAGGAAAGATTAACCAATCAACCAGAAAGGCATTTAAGCACTGCATTTAAAATTGAAAGACAAGAATACAAAATTATCATAGAACAATAACACAATGACGGGATAAATAGGTATAGAGTCACGTATAATGGATATCACCAAAACAGACTAAACAGTAAAAGTAATATTCATAAGGACAAATACTGTGGATTCATCTATTTTCGTGGGTACCGATTTTCGTTGATTGAAGAAAACTTGCATTTTCGTGGATTTTGAATTTCGTTGTTTTGGCAAAGTCTGCAAACATTTCTTTTCAAAATTTGTAATTCGTTGAATATTTAAATTCGTGGTTCCCCTGTTCCGACGAAATCCACGAAATTGGAAAGATTTATGAATACTAGTTAATACACCATTCACAACTTATCACTTTTAACGACAATATATAGAAAAGAAATAATTGTTTGACCATGTAGGTCAAATTTTCGAAATTTTCCGTTTCCTGATGCAGACGATTCGTACACATTATATTACACCCCATCAATTTGAGAATTGACTAATATAAGCTCTCCATCAAGGTACTTTCTTTTAATTCAAAACGTATAAATCAATAGCTTAATATAAGGGATACAAGTTTTAAATCAAATCAAAGCGATGTGGACCTAAAAAAAATCAAATCAAAGCGATGTGGACCTAAAAAAAAATCAAATCAAAGCGATGTTGACCTAAAAAAAATCAAATCAAATCAAAACAATTGTGTGTCTTTGTAAAATTTCGGAATCATTAAAAATAACAGTTATACCATGACATCAATTTGTCTTATCTAGGATTCGGACTGCTCCTTTACCATTTTTTGTAATGTTTGCTAACTTTTGTTTGTCTTTTTAATCGGTGTTCTTTTTGGTTCATGGTATTGTCTGTTATAATAGTCTTATGATATGTGAGTGTCCATTTTCATTGGCGGATGAAATATGGAAAGGGGATGGGGGTCCGGGGAACGAATTTCTCCTTTTCTTAATGTCTGAATCCGCGCCTGATTTGGTATCTTCTGCATACTACTAATTATTGAATTGTCCGCAGATGAAAACTAACAGTACTAACTTGACACACGTAAAACCTAATGCGTGCGTTGTAATATAAACTTGAAAAAATTCATTGCATGTATTGTAAAGGTCGCGGTAGCGGAACGTCATAATAGAAGAAACGTTGTCAAAGTGACGACATCTCCTATTCCTCACTACACAGTTTTATCTGCCGCAGTAAGAAGTGATTTTAAAAGATGCAAGCATAAATTGAATTATTTCAATCCGTGTATACGAAAAATTATGGAAAAAAGAAAGAAGAAGGATCGGTAAGCATATTTAACATTAATTTATGATAATTTATGATAATGTTAATAATTTATATGTATATTACAGAAATATAGAACTATACTGAATGTTAGAAATTTTTCATTTAAATTACTTTGCTACCATAATTAATAGTATATCATCGTGTAATGTGTTTTCGTACTAATAACAATTTTCACTGCTTACGGTTTTTACTGTTGAGTTTTTATTTAGGTGTTTACTCAGATTTAAAAAGCATGTCCTGTAGATTGATTTTAGGTATCTAGTTTTTTTGTCAATGATTTCTACGATTTTTTACTGTTTCCGATTACTTTGCGATTTTTGTATGTCAAAAAAACGGCGTCATATGGGTCGTTTTCAAAAAATGTCGAATTTTCAGTACACCCATGCTAACTTTTTTATTTCTAATGGAAATTTCAGTTGTAATGGTTTAAATGAAAGCTTGTCGGATTTGTGATTCAGAACATTAATAATAAACACACGTTACATCTATTTTGAGAAGATTAAACTGCATTTAAGACCCATTTTGGGGGTATTTGTCTGCGTACAGTGTCAGAAAAACACATTTCAAATGATTTTTTTGCGATTTTCTGATCGCCTTGATATCTGCAAAAGGGACTTTTTAAGAACGTTTAATATTACTCTAACGAAAAATCGTAGCTTCTATATCATTGTATGTAACATATTATCTACAAACTAAATTGAATCTGCGTACAGGAGGTTCATGTCTTTCCTGTTACCGCTACTTAAATCAGCCGTGAAATTATTCTCCCTATGAATATTGAATCAGTCAGTGTTGATCTCAAAAGTGCAAAGTAATCTTTACATTTAAAACGCCTCGTTTCTTGAAGGACAGTGTAGAGAAAAGAAATTTCAAGAAATTTAGTGAAAAAAATATAGCGTACTTTTTTTCATGTCTATGCTGTTACCACCAATTTTGATTAAATACACCAACAGTATACTTGTAAAAAGTGCAATAACGTGTTGGAAACCAAATTCACAATAGAAAAACGTAATCACTTCACCAAAGGGAGTAGTTATTTCACAACAGGAATCAAAAACGAAGAAATTTGTCTATCCTGTTATGTCTATCCTGTTACTATGGTTGCTATGGTTACAGTAACAGGATAGACAATTGTAGACAAAAACGTCGTTAATTTTTTTATCTTAACATATAGGTGCAAAACGAATGAAATATTTCGTTGTTTGAAGTCATCTTAAGGTAATAACGTATTAATCTTCCCAATTAAGCATTCGCAGGTGCAATACTGATATCGGTAACAGGATAGACAAAAAGGTAACAGGATAGACTTTTATATAGTAATATATCAGAAACGTACGTTCCTGTTACCAATGAAATATAGAGAAAAGTAAACTAACTTATGAGGGATTTACTTGATGTTGGGTTCATTTGAAAGGGTGAAAAAATGCCGAACAATATATATTGCTATCTCAGACTTGCATTACTGGTGGTAATTTTTACAACCTTTGAAAACCAATTTTTAGAGGTATTTTTCAGTACAACTTTTAAATTGGCAAATAATCTATTATATTAC
The DNA here is from genome assembly GCF_963676685.1 of Mytilus edulis. Classification (NCBI taxonomy): domain Eukaryota; kingdom Metazoa; phylum Mollusca; class Bivalvia; order Mytilida; family Mytilidae; genus Mytilus; species Mytilus edulis. The sequence continues at coordinate 30,833,389 of NC_092344.1, read as the reverse complement.
AGAATGAATATATATAGAAGTTTATTCTCTTGAAAACCATCTAATTGTCTACGTAAAACAAGCTTAACATTTTATCTAAACCTTTTCTTAATAACCCAAAATTTCTTTTGAAAATGGTAACAGGATAGACAAAATAATGTACCACCGATCAAAAAATGTTTCAACATATTTTTGTATGACATCATTAAGATTGCATCTTTTAATATGTTGTTCTTAAAGTACTGTTTGTTTTGATTTGCTTATGTAGAGGGTTGTTTGAACAAGTAACTTTTAATAATTTTTTCAATTTCAAAATTCGACATTTTTTGAAAATGACCCATATGTTTTCGTATGAAATAAAAATTGGATCAGTACACGGACAGGAAATGACTACAAAATCCGGAAATAAATTTTTTCTAAAGTCGTGGTTCTGGTGATCGCTTGAATCATAAAAAAAGTTATTAAATACTTTTCAGTATTAAAAATTTCTAGTAAATAGTGTAAGGTTGGTGTTTCGTGTGATGAAATTTTTAGATTTTGATTAATTTTCAGATTGGCACCTGGTTTGTACAAAATACATTATTTTTTCTAAAATAAAATGCAGTTTTCAAAATTTATGATTAAATATAAAAAGTTAAGACTGTTTTCATCTTCATGTATCAAGGATGTATAAAAAAAATTGTCAATGAAATATTGAATAGTTAGATTTTGAACAACCATTTTATATAAGAACCCTGCTAATTATAACTCGATGGTTTGTAATTAAAACGGCCAAAAAAACACATGACAGTCATATGTCTTGAAGATCCGGTGTCTGACTTGCAAAAAACATATCTGGACTTTATTTTAACCCTTCAGAATTTTTTTCCACAACTATTCTAGTGATGCGTATTTTTGACATTAAATAAAAATGGCTAAATAGGTCAGTTTTATTTAATTTGTTCTAACGTCTTTAAAAAGCGACGTTGAATATGTTTTAAATATATCAAGTTGTAGTGGTGGTGTTGTTCTAAATATAGAAACAGAAAAACATGCCACAATGTACGCGTATGCAGTCGAAACCGACGAAATGTGGTTGATACGAAAACATATGACATACGAAAACATATGACACGACGATACGTAGAACCACATGCTGCCTAGCAAGGGTAGCTACATTAAAAATACCTCTGATTTGCAAAAACACGAATTAAATTACGGCAACCGTGATAAGGACGCCCCTTCAGTAAAAAATAAATAACTGAAAAAACAGCGCTTTTAACTTTGACCACAACTAAATCAAAGTGACAAATTCAGATAGCAAGATAATATAATGAGAAAAGTATAAAAAATGCCACTATTTCTGGGTCTACATCTAATGATGAGAAAAGTTTTTTTTAGGATTTGACCGGGAAAAAGTAAAATAAGTTATCGCTTATTTAAAACTGGTTAAACGTAAACACTGTATTGGCTTCATTATGAAACGGTAGTTTTATGAACACATATATAATGATAAAAATAAATTATAAATGGCTGATTAGCAAAATCGTCTTGTAGAGAAATCTTGAGGTAGTAAGTCTCCATAGTTGTCTAGTAAACAGTCTCTTTTGATCCTAAATTAAAACATGCTATCGAGATGTACCTCCGTCGTACAATACATCATTGTTTTATACGTTCTTATTCCAATTGTAAAGCCTTAATTTTTTTTAACTCAGCAAATATGAAAACAAACACTTATTTTTGTTCTCTTTTGTAGTGATAAAGTCGAGAATATGGCACCTACAAAGCAGGCTGTGCACAAGATGACGACAAAAAGAAGTAAGTTTTAGGAGCCACTTCATCGCGCGTTATTCCTTCTTCGATTTGTTTGATCACCCAGGGGACTATTTGTTTTACAGACGATTGCATTGAGTGCTTGAATAGAGGTAATATGTTTGGTTAGCTTGCTTGTTAGCTACACCGTGAAGTCATTATAAGTTAAGGTATATTAACTGTCGGACTAGTATACTCTTCAAAGAGGATAGTTTACCTAACCTAATAATGACTTCACGGTTCAGCTAACAAGCAAGATAACCAAAGATATTGCCCGTACCTACACACTCAGTGCAATCGGCTGTAATTGAAAACGGTCTTCTTTTTTTTATTCGTTTAGAAAAACAATAAGGTGGAGCTTGATTAGAACGTAATTCCGATGCTTTTATGTATTTTGATTTCGGTGTAGTAGTTTAAATCTGACTTTCCCAAAAACGGTAACAAATTTTACATTTCGTCACAATTGTTTACCTGTGCAATGGTGCATAATTTCTCGAGACTTTAATAAATAGACTTAGAAATCAAGTAATTAATGATCGACGGAGCGGCTTTACAAGACCTGCTTGCCTTTAGTAACATTAAGCGCTTTTGGAAATGGTGTTGTGTGGCATTGTGTTTACTACATGGAACCGCTGTTTTCAACTAAATACCCCAATATAATGTCGATACTCAACAAATATGTATGTGCTTAGTTAGTACCAAGCTTTATGTAATGCTCAGTTATACTTCATGTTGTGTCCTTTAGGTAAAGTGTTTATGACAGTTCTAATATAGTGTATGTTTTTTGTGAACAACCTTTTTCTTTTACTTGGAGCTTGACATTGTACAGATATATTTAAGTTAAAACACATCTGTACAATGTCAAGCTCCGAGGTAAAAAAAATGGTTATTTAATGATTTCAATACTCATTTATATCAAATCTATTAAAATTGGTAAAAGCCCGGTTAACTGGTTAGCGTTTTTGATATTCGGTATTCGGTCCTTCCGACGATAAATAAGCGTGTTGTTTTCAATTTTTTTTAACCGGTTAACCGTTGACAACACTAATTTTAACCTGTATATTGACTTCCATGTCTTTTCTTTCTTCTTTTTACTAGTATTCGTTTTGGTGCAATTTCATCATCTCATTAACATATATTCAAAACTCATTTATTCAAATTGCAAAATTAGACAGAAATAAACGATGACAATGGATCAGACTGATTGTAATAGGTGGATTGTCTAATGTGAATTAACATGCCACATCAATAACTAATACAAAGCTTTGTGTATTTTGTAGTCGGATCAAGAAGCCAGAAATTCAAGATAGATTATGATACAGTGGATAATGTAGACAGGACAGGAAATGAGTAAGTTTTGTCTAGTTTTTACTATATAGAACTATCAAAATTTCACGGAGCTGAATTTCCGGATTATATAAATCGAACGTTTTGAAAAATCTCTCAGGTTTCCAACACAAAACGAAGGTGTCAAGTTAAGAATTTTAAAACAAAAAGATCATTTCAGCGATACAGGCCTAATTTATATGTATGTTTATGTGCTTCGTGTCAACCTCATTTAAAAGTTTTCAAATAATACACTTCCGCCCGCCATGATACAGTAAATATATATTTTGTTATAACTGTAGTTAATAATATAAGACAATATCGAATTCAATTCTCTGTAATAAAATATATGAGACAATATCAAATTCAAATCTCTGTAAAAAAAGGAAAAAAAAAGAAGTCCCAAAACCATGAGGTACAGCAAAATATTACGTATTACCACATCCTTACGACAATGGTATATATCTTCGACAAAAAATCCCTTCCTAAACCGGATATGAAATTTCAAAATAAATGAAATTTACAAAAATTAAAAACATATCTCCAGCACACAACAGACGAAAATGAATCAGGCTAACGAACACAAAGCCATCGAGTACATATAGAAAAATGTCTAATAACTTAATAGAAATATAAGAAAATAAGAAATGCATGATGATAAAGGTATACTACATTGTAATTCGGCTGGAATTCATTGGATTGGTTTACAATGCAACATATTAGATTATCCTTTAAAAACACTATTATCTCGAATTCTAATTCGTATTGTCACCACTTCAGAATCATAAATTATATGCATGGACATTTATATTCATGTTTAATAGGTTGTTAATGTAGTCATTAAAATGTGACTTTGTGATGAGAGTCAAGTTCTATACAACTGATTTGTGATGAAAATGACGTAATGTATAATATTAAAAAAAAAAAAAAAAAATATGTAACGAATTGCTATGAATTACATTAAGACTAAAATAAAACATTGTTTCAGATTGCTTGCCAACTGGAAGTGCTTAGTTCAAGAAAAAGAGGAAGCAATCCAAACGACCGCCAACAAACTACAAAACATGCAACCAAGCAAACTTTCTGAGAATAGGCACAATCTACAAATTTCCATAAAAGATAGGCTTCATTACTTAAGGAAACAGAAACTGTTTCTCCTTGATAAACAGAAAACCCTGAACAATATTTACAAAACAATTGAAAAGAGCTACCTCTCAAGAATTCCAAATCCTTTTCCACAATTCATTCTTGACGTCAAACGCGATCATTACCAACTGTTCAACGAGGAACTTCTGATTTCATCAAATAGTAGCATAAACAAGTATAAAAGACAAATATACGCAAAAGAACACTCTGAAACTATTCTTAAACTACCACAATTATTATCTGACAAAGAGCAAACATGCATGCAAGAACACCCCTTCACTAATCGCCTCGGTACTTCAAAACTGCTTCCGCCATTACAGAACTTGCCACAAAACAAAAAAAAGACATTAATTGTACACAAGATAAAGGATGAAAAGAAAGAAAAAAGTAAAGATATGTCAACAGAAGCAATGTCTAAACCAGCACCACAGCAACCAGCTGAGACAACAGCTTCTAATGAAGTTTTAGATATGAACGCAGAATTAGGTTCTAAAAGGGTAAGTTGGAAAAGTAAGTGCCAAACTGTAATGTTGCAAAATGCATCTCGTAAAAATAACTACGCCAGTGAAAGAACGAACCGATTTTCCATGCTGCATCTTTTATCTGGTAAAAAATGCGATATTCCTAAAAGCAAAAGTGATAAAGTAGGCCAAATGGTTAATGAAATATACTACACCACAAGAAAACAAAACAGGAATGTAGGAAAGCAAACAGACAGAGAAAAAACAGACAGATACCCAGAACCAGATCATATTCATACATTGCCACGAAATATTAAAGAGACATATATTGTAAATAAGATCAGGAAGGAAAAGAAAGAGAAAAGTAAAGTTATTCCAACGCAATCAACGTCTATATCAGCTCCACAGAAGACAACAGCAAATGGTGGAACTTTAGATATGAACTCAGAATTAGCTTTGAAAAGGATAGAATGGGAAAATAAGCTTCCAACTTTAAGAGTGCAGAAGGCATCTGGTAAAGAATGTGACATCTCTGAGAGAAAGTACCGATTTTCCAAGCTGCATAAGTCATCTGGTAAAAAGTGTTACATACCAAAAAGCAAAAGTAACAAAGTAAGCAATATCGTTACTGAAAAATATTGTACCACAAGAACACAAAAAAGAACTGTCAAAAACCAAACAGAAATAGAAAAACCGGACAGCTACCCAGCACAAGATCAAATTCATACTTGGTCAACACAACAGCAGGCCGATGAAACAACAGCATTCAATAAAATGTCTACACCAACACAACAGCAAGCAGATGAAACAACAACATTCAATAAAATGTCTGTGTCAACACAACAGCAGAACGATAAGACAACAGCATTCAATAAAATGTCTGTGTCAACACAACAGCAGAACGATAAGACAACAACATTCAATAAAACGTTTCTGTCAACACAACAGCAGAACGATAAGACAACAGCATTCAATAAAATGTCTAAGTCAACACAACAGCAGGCAGATGAGACAACAGCATTCAATAAAATGTCTATGTCAACACAACAGCAGACAGATGAAACAACAACATTCAATAAAATGTCTGTGTCAACACAACAGCAGAAAGATAAGACAACAGCATTCAATAAAATGTCTATGTCAACACAACAGCAGGCAGATGAAACAACAACATTCAATAAAATGTCTATGTCAACACAACAGCAGGCAGATGAGACAACAACATCCAATAAAATGTCTGTGTCAACACAACAGCAGAACGATAAGACAACAGCATTCAATAAAATGTCTAAGTCAACACAACAGCAGGCAGATGAGACAATAGCATTCAATAAAATGTCTACATCAACACAACAGCAGGCAGATGAAACAACAACACTCAATAAAATGTCTATGTCAACACAACAGCAGGTCGATGAAACAACAACATTCTATAAAATGTCTAAGTCAACACAACAGCAGGCTGATGAGACAACAGCATTCAATAAAATGTCCAAATCAACCGAACAGCAGGCCAATGAGACAAAAGCATTCAATAAAATGTCTACATCAACACAACAGCAGGTCGATGAAACAAAAACATTCAATAAAATGTCTAAGTCTATAAAACAGCAGGTTGATGAGACAACAGCTTTTAATAAATTGTCTAAATCAACACAACAGACTGATGAGACAACAACATTCATCAAAATGTCTAAATCGACACAACAGCAGGCTGATGAGACAACAGAATTCAATAAAATATATAAGTCAGCCCAACAGCAGGCTATTGAGACAAAATCTTCAAATAAAATGTCCAAGTCAACACAACAGCAGGCCGATGAGACAACAGCTTCCAATAAAATGTCTACATCAACACAACAGCAGGCCGATGAGACAACAGCTTTAAATAAAATGTCCAAGTCAACACAACAGCAGGCCGATGAGACAACAGCATTCAATAAAATGTCTAAGTCAACACAACAGCAGGTAGATGAGACAACAGCATTCAATAAAATGTCTGAATCAACACAACAGCAGGCTTATGAGACAACAACATTCAATAAAATGTCTAAGTCAACACAACAGCAGGCAGATGAGACAACAGCATTCAATAAAATGTCTGAATCAACACAACAGCAGGCTGATGAGACAACAGCTTTCAATAAAATGTCTCAATCAGCACAACAGCAGGCCGATGAAACAACAGCTTCCAATAAAATGTCTACATCAACACAACAGCAGACCGATGAGACCACAGCTTTAAATAAAATGTCTGAATCAGCACAACAGCAGGTTGATGAGACAAAACCTTTAAATAAAATGTCCAAATCAACAGAAAAGCAAGCTGATGAAACAAAAGCTTCCAATAAAATGTCTAAATCAACTTCCAATAAAATTCTAAGTTCCACAAGAAAACAAAATAGGAGTGTCAGAAAGCAAACAGTAAGAGAAAAATCGAACAGCTACTTAGAACCAGACCAAACTCATTCTATGCTTGGTATTGCAGTGGATGATAAATATCCAACTGAAGACATCTTTCACAAGCTGGATGATAACGAACTGATAGGATTTTATCAGGTGCAAGAAAAAGATCTGCTTGCTGTCATCGAAAATATGAGTGACATCAAAGTGATAGAACTGTTCAAGAAACTGCACGACCAGCATATTGCAGTCATTCAAAGTAGAAGTAATACCGTAGATGACACTCCGAGCTCGAGCTCTTGTAGTACAATAGATGATATTCAAGATGCAGGAGAAAATGGTGGTACATTGCAAACAACAATGAAAATATTTGTTAAAAAACTTATTCCAGATTGCATAACGAACGGTAACCAATGTCAACCAACAGAAACTCTTTCTTCAAATTGGCAAATTATTAAAATCCGCTCTGGAACAAATACTAAGACACGATATATTCATATGCCACCCAATACACTAAAACCAAAAACATCAAACGCCAGACTTAAACGATATCGAGGAAAAATAGATGAAAATAACAATCCACCAGAATCTTAAAAAGCAATAAGATTCTGAATGTTTGATTTAACGCTTCATATTTTCAAAAGAAGATCTATGGTGCATACCTCCAGATATAATAGATGTAGCAGGTAAAATGTTGAAAATAATAAAATAAAGTCGGAGTGTGTCACATTCACGCTTCATATGTTCAAAAGAGGATGCTTGGTGCATACATGTTAACACAGTAACATATTTCAAGGACCAATTTGTAGAGCAGTGAGAATATATATCATTGGAAATCCAAGATAAAACAGTTATTTATATATAAAATATCAATAGCAGTAACAGAAAAACAATCATATTGCATATATGTACATACTTTTTTGTAAATAAAAAAAATAAAAAAAACTATTTTATTTTGTCAATATGTCCGTTCCATTGCACAACCTAAATATCTAATACTTCATTGGAAATCTAACATTATAAAAAATAATGAAAGCATGAAGCTGTTTACGCGCCACTAAAATTACATCTTACATTGTATGAGGTCTAGATTGATTGACTGATGCGCAACGCTCCTATCAACAGTTTTGTGCTATTTCATGGCTGTCAGTTTTTATTGGTGTAGGAAGTCAGAGAGCCCAGAGAGAAATACATATAATTCCTACATACATGTACTAATCCTGGTCAATTAAGATTGGAGTCAAGCTCATCTGCCACATGCAGATTTCTACCCACAACCTCAGTGTGGACAGGCTAGTGATAACAGTAATATGACTACTTGAAGGAATTGGCCATCAAGGTCCATCTTTATGTATGAAAAAAAATCAATACTTTTTAAGTACAGGTAAAAGGAGTAAATATATTAAAGGATGTTTTTAGATTAAAGCATGTCTTTTTCTTTAAAAAAAATAACAATTACATAGTATCATAGACATATAATACATTGTATAAAGTGAACTAGCTAAAGCTGGACCCATATTCTCACAACCGAGTTTATCAATACACTGTATCCTAATGATAACTGTTACAGCAAAATGCATTGAGTGTGTAGGTAAATGTAATATATTTGGCTAGCTTGCTTGTTGAACAAAGAAAAGTATGGTAATACATAATCAGCTTGAAAATCTGAGAATCCATGAATAACATGACATGGGCTGAGTAGTCATTGCAATGTGTTGTTTGAAGATAAAGTTGAGACTTGGAAAATAAAGCTATCAAACAAATGATATACGAGCGAGTTTTTATACAATCTAAGCCCCCCCCCCCCCCCCCCCCCCCCAAAAAAAAAAAAAGAAACCAAAAAAGAAACCATAAACAACCCAGATAACCATTCTTGACTTTTTTCAAGTAAGTTCTCCAATTGGATTATCTGTGTTTTTCTTAACCAGGTCAGGGTAAATGACAACACTTTGAATTGCTATACGTGTGTTGGGCAACTTAACAAATAATTATATATAGCAAGTCTGTAACTCTTTTTATCTGAAATATGGAGCAGTTCGGAAGCTTTTCAATTTCAATGAGTTTATTATGTAGGAAAGACGTGATTAGCATAACAAGATATGTAAGGGTGTAATTGATACTCAATCAAGGAAATAAGTTTCAGAATTCGGCCCTGATATGGTATTGAAACCTGTCCGTCAAACCATCATCATATTCAATATTTCACTTTGATTTCTTTCAAGTTCAAATGAAGTCATCTAATTGCACCATTTCATAACTACACGTGACTTTTATTCTTTAATTTCAATGTAATAAAGATTTATCACGATAACCAAAATTTCAGTTTTTTTTTTGAACTTTTCAAGGAGGAAGTCTCTGTACATTTTAGATGTCATGAGCTAAATTGACAATTAAATTCAACAATTGATGAAAATTTCCAAAATTAAATACTTACTGATGTAATTACATTATTGACCTTTATGTGGCAGAATTAAGGTGACTTTATAATCCTGGTACTTTTGATAACTATTGTATCAGATACATTGATAGGCTAGCAAGTGTGTCCTCCTATGTAGCTTTGAATTATTAATATGTGGTAGGGTTGATACAATTCAACTTGCAGTGTTACACCTCTTTCGACCTTACACAATAAAATAATAATGCGTTCGCAGTACGCAAAATGTCAGAACAGTTGTTTATTTTACGTTTTGCATATTGTGTTCTATTCTATATCGTGACATGTTTGGTTTGGATTCCCATGCCGTATGATTCTCTACTGTAACGATTTTAGTAATATTGCCTAGCAAAATGTTCATTGACAAATAGACATAGTGACTGCAAAATCAAGAAGAGTATTTATTTCGTTAAATTTGGTCAGAAACCAAAATATGTTTTATAAAGCATCATGATTCCACTTCATCAGCAGTAACTTCAAAAATAATTTAAAATTATTAGCACTGGAGGGAGGGGGGGAATGGTTTGAATAATTGAACAAATATCTTTAGTTATGGAGTATAATCAGACGAAAATCCACCCTAAAATAAACCTAAAAGAAACAAGTTTTATACCACTGCTAAATATGGTGCTCTATAAAACTATTAAGATCTATATCAAGACTGAAAAGTGACACTTTTGGACACCTTTGACAAAAATTCAATAATTTTAAAGAAAATGGAGGTTCACACAGGTAAAAGGAAACTCTACCAAGAGTTTAATGTACAAGTATGATATATATTTCAGTAAATGATCATAGTATATATGAGCACTGAAGAGTAAAGATGTCATTCATTTTGCAACATGAACATGAAATTAAACATTGATATATCTTTTAAATTGTTTTACACATATATTTCAGTAAATGATCATAGATCATCATAGTATGTGTGGGCACTGAACAGTTAAGATTTCATTCATTCTGAAACATGAACATATAATTTAGCATTGATTTATTTTAATTGTATTACACATCAGGCATAATTTTGAAGAGTTCATTTTTCATCTTTCTTTGTTCATTATGGTACATTTTTTAATAGTAGATTGATATACTCTTTTGAATATAAACATGATTTAGTGGTTCTGCATTCAAAAAATGTTTTACAGTAAGGATGTCTTTCTTTATTTTCCTGTCCTTATACATGTTTTTACAAGCTACACTCTATCAGCACGATACAATACAATTTATTTTTCTCATTTCATTTGACAAGGTCAGTTTCTTTAACTATATAAGATTTTTTTTTATTTCATGTAGGACTTTATCAACAAGCATCAATTTCATTCCATTAGGCACAACAATAAGTCCAGCTTTATATCTTCTTGATTATATGATAGACCTGCCTTACACTTTTGAAGACACTATTCACAAGATTGTTTCAAATGTGTAGCAAACATTTTACCCTTTCCATATCTATTGAAAGATGCTATTTCCACAACAACTTTTACTACCCTTTCTACAATGGTATCTCTTAAAACAATAAGATCTGGTTTGTGTGGCTCAAAGTATTTGTAATATAAAAGGCTTGACAAGGTATGTGTCCGAATTTTCAAGTAAAAGAGCTATATCAATATTCTCATTTCGATAATGTGTCACTGTGTTTTCAATGTCTGATAAGATGTCATCACCATCAAGTGACAGAGAACGCGATTTTGATCTAGATCTGAAACCTTTTGGAATCAAAATTTTCTGACATAATCGTACTCTACCTCAAACTTGACCATTTTGATGTTTTATCTCTTCTATTTCCAGCTGATCTTCATGATAACAATTGTGACTTGGATGGAGAGGTGTCTTTAAATATTGGCACTCATACCACATCTTCTTAATATATCTTTATAAGGTATTTTCTCTCATAATAGAAATTTTAGTAATTGAAACAATTTCAAGATTTTAACCTTTATTTGATTTTTCAAATACATCAAACAATACAAATGAAAAATTTTAAAAATAAATGCATGTAAAACATAAACATATGAACATGATTTATACATTGCTTTACTATTATAAATCTGTCAACTACTAACGCTAACAAAAGCTGTCTGTGTACCTTCTATAAAGAGTTGTGATGAACATGATTATGATTTGTGTAGATTGTGAAATTTTAGTGTAGTTATTTCTATGATTTAATACTTAAATGATTCAATTTGTCGAGTAACTTATGCAGATTACAAAACCATTTAAATCTCTTCAATAGCGATAAAACCTTACACATTAATGTATGATTTTAGCTAAAGATAATTTTATGTTTCAAATACTTTATCACAAAAAAATAACTGCTACTACTTCATTTATTTTGGTCTATGATGTGTTTAAATATGAGTAAAGGCTTTTACATCGATTTTACAAGTAATAAAGATGTAGAATTTCAAATGAAAAAGGCCAAAATGAGAATAAAAAAATACACCCCCAAAAAGCAACTATTTATTATTAATTATTAATAAAGCTGAGCTCCTAATACTTTTAAAGCAAAGCTCTGCTTATCTTTCAATAAAAAAGGAAGAAGATTAAAAACTAATGTTTATAATTAAATCATTAGTTTAAAACCTAGCACAAGTACTGTTTGATAAACCAATTAATAACAACAAATAAAACACATTTTGTGTTGTTATCTATTGCATCTCATACAGATATAGAACAGATAAACTTTTTGTGAAATTCTAAAAGACAAACAAATTAATCTTGTTGGTTTTTTTTTTGCATTGATATCATTTCTATTATGTCTACAAAGTAAATGTCAAAAATAAAAGTTTACCAATAATAAAAACTAAACTGGATAAGAGTTTATTACATATTGCAAACTTGAAAAAAGTACAACTCTTCAAAAATAGTGTTGTTGTAATCAACACAAATTTGAAAAAAATATTACAATAAGCCATTATTAACTATTTTATCATAAATATATCTTATTATTTCTAACAAACAATATCTTTGATTATTTAAGAATAAATTCTAATCTTTTTAAACATGATCTTATTGGTTTAACTATAATGTATTGCATCTAAATCCTGAGAGGGTAAGTAAGACATTGAGAAAATACCTGAGCAACATAAAATGAAGTGTTATCAGTCTTCAGTTGTCTTTTTACTTCCTTGTTTTTGGTGCAAACTTGTGTCTTTAATCTATGCAACCTTCTTGAATAATAGTCTTTCAGTTAAAAATATCTTTAACTTATTTATGAAAAAGAAATGATAATTCTTTTGCTTTTATAATGATGTGTTCTATGAGAAAAAGTTATGGTTTAATTAACAAGTATCTAAAACAAAACACAAAACATTTATATTGCATTTTGTGTACAGCAGTAAGCCTATCATTATAACAAACAAAAGCTTAACAAAGTAAAAACAAATTAAACAGAAATGTATAAATAAATCAATAAAACGAGATTCTATACATCATCAGGCCACATTGGATATTTGATGTCATAAAATACAAATATTCTTCCCCAAGTTGTCAATCAAATAAGCAAGTTACACAATCTTTTGAAAATAAATGGGGAATGTGTCCAGAGGCATACAGGACCAGGGTAAATCATATTGCCCCCTCTTCTACAGGAGGGGCATACAAAAGTTGGACAACTGAAATACAAATTCCTCAAGTTATATAGGCTTGACTAAGATAACCCTTCTTAAATATCCTGGGCAAATTTTATTTCAATAACTGACCATTTTTGGAAAGCTCTTGTAATAAATTAAATTGTACTGACCACGGATGAAAAAATATATAGTTTTGGTGTAACCAATGAATGTTTGAAAAGTTAAACAAATGAATTTGAGACAGATGAAAGTATTAAATATAAAATCAAAACTTGTAAAACTAAACAAAAACACAATGTTTGCAGATTTTGAATAAGGCATAGGCTATGTAGATATTATATAAAAAAATGTTAATGTTAAAATAGAACGATAGCGCTTACAATGTGACCTTGAAATGCAGAAAAACAACCAATGTGAATGCTATAAAAAGTCTAACAAATGGTATAAAATACAAACAAAAATTTACGTAAAAAAAGCACACAAAATAAATTAGTTGCAAAGATAATATATGCATAAATCTATATCCAATACTAATAAGAATGTTTTGATTCAAATAAATGGCACACATGATTTAGCATTTACTGTTCATTCAGAAATTATTGCAAGGTTCATTTAATGGCAATTTTGTTACTGAGTGAGTCTAACAATAATGAGAACTTGCATTCTGATATCTGATACATATATTTGTAAGCAGATTTCTAATATCTGATACATATATTTGTAAGCAGATTTCTGATATCTGATAGATATATTTGTAAGCAGATTTTCCTGAAATTGCAATGATTAAACTCATATTTCTGTTTATTCATTATAAATTGTAATATTAATGCACACAATAATTTCTGAATTTACATTAACTTTAGAAATAAAAAGTTTTTACAGATAATGCAAACATCATATTTCAGGATTTTTTCTTTACAAGTCTCATGTTCCCCCTTCCTCTCCCCCTTTTTTTCAATGGGAGATTTACCACTATTATTCAATTCTTAAAAAAATACTTATGTAAATCAGAAGCAATTCTTTAAAATTTGAGAAGCATCTTAAAAGGTATATTTATTTATAGATGAAATTTATCAGGCACATAAAAATAAGTGATAAAATATTTAATAATTTAGGGGATAAAAAACAAAATAAGCCTAGAGAATAAAAGATCTGTAAATACCTCTATAAATAGATTAGGCTTTATAATGACTGTAAAAGACAAATGATAAAATCTTATCACACTATTGTGAAAATGAACAAATTCTTTGCAAAAAACAGGAAAGGGAGACAATCATCTGTGATTCTGACAAAGATTTAATTTAAAATGTGTCTTTTAACAACCTTTAATACTACAACACAGTATATCATAAAAAAATTCTGGTTTTATTTACTGTCACAAAACATGTACAACCTGTTCTGAATTTCATCTTAACATGAAGTTTAAAAAATCTTGAAAAAAGCAAGGCATAATAAATGCTAGTGAATTCTTCATTAGTTATTCCTCAAAAACATACACTTAATCTAGGACAGGCACTTTGAAATCTCTAAGTGGGTGGGTGTCACATATTTTTGTACAGTGGAAATATAAGTGAAATTCTATAATTGCAACTAAAGGTGTTTTTTCCATTTTAAGTGTGCCTTCCCTTTGGTAACAGTGTATGTTTTAATGAAACAGCTCTCAACATAAAATGAAAATGAATACCACATTTTAGTGATAATTGCACCAACATAAAATAAATCAACAATACATTTATACATAAACACACATGTAAAATTTACAACTGAATTAACAAGGAATATTCTCAAATCAATATCACTTGGTAATAAATATGAAAGCTAGAACTATATATTTTGTTTCTTAAGTAATTGGATGGAGATATTCACTCAGAATAAATTACATGTACTTTGTTTTCATGTTTTTTTATATTCTTATTTCTTTTAACACAATAATTGTGATCAGCAATTCATAAAAACTGTGTACAGGCCAAAACCCTTCTCTTTATTTTAATTGTTTACACTGCTGCCATTTTTTATTTAACCATTGAAAGGCAGCATCACATTAAAATAAACAAATCATGAGACAAATTTCTATAATTATATAAATCTATTAAATCGACACAACTAAATATACAAACAATGATGAGGGGAAGAGGATAAATATTTGTATTGCTTCGTCAAAGGTACCAATCTGGCTTTAACTTGATGGAATATATTTGCTGGAAGTATGAATTTCTTATGACCAGATGTAGTGAAACAAACAATTTTCTTTCAAGCTAGCACAACATGGCAGTTACATGTCTAATTCACATTTAAAGCTATAAATAAACCATTCATCATATACACTTAAAACATTTCATACAGGTGGGAAGTGAAAAGATGTAAAAATGAAATGATAATCTGAACTGGGACATGACGTAGTCCTAATCTTCTAAAACAAAAAATGTTAACAACTTTTCTTACACTGTGGATTCATTTATTACAAGTAAAAAAACAATGTTCCATGTGGACCACAATCTAAAATTTCAGTTATCAAATAATAATTTAATTTTGGATGTAAAGCTTCTTCTGATTGGCCAAATATTTCAAAAACCAAGATTGAAAACCGTTTTGTATATTGTTGACAAATCATTCTTAGTTTTGCAATATGTTTACACAAAATCCCTGTGTGACAATGACTTATATAGGTCAGTGTTAATGGTGGCATTGCATGAAATAGCAAACTAGAAATGTATAATAATAATAATGTCAAAAGTTAAAATACTTTTGATTCATTAACTGACTAGCTTCAACATATTAAACAACACTTTTGATTAAAAACCTGGCCAAGTATATAACTAAAACATAAAGTCGATATTTATACAACGTAACTGTAGTGGTTAATTAGTCTTGGCTGCCTACTGAGTTTGAAAGCTATTGCTGAAGAGCACACATGAATGTTTTAAATCAAAGAAAATTCAAATAAATATTATGAGACAGTGATCTTGATTTAATGAAG
The DNA here is from genome assembly GCF_963676685.1 of Mytilus edulis. NCBI lineage: Eukaryota > Metazoa > Mollusca > Bivalvia > Mytilida > Mytilidae > Mytilus > Mytilus edulis. The sequence continues at coordinate 30,817,300 of NC_092344.1, read as the reverse complement.
CGAAAAAAAGCTTCAAATTGTTAAACTGTATGCACTGACAGATATATTTCTATGTTCAAGTATATAAAATGTATTCTTTTCTTCACAATAACTTTAAAACTTTTCAAGAGGTATATCTTATGTGCATCATCACAAATTTCCTATTTTAAGGTAATACTGAGGTTTTGTTTTTGAAAAAAATATTGATTAAATATATTTTCCATTTTTGGTGTACAGTTTATAATAATCCTATCCCTGCTTGACAAATGAAATTTCAACCATAACTCATTTTAATAAATGTTTAACTAACCCTTTAAACAAATAAAAAATAATTACAAAGTTTAATATACATATATACAAAACAATAACTAATTTATATAATTCAGAGACATTTGTTCACACAAACATACAAGCATTGTTTAAATTGTCTATTATGAGACTATCTTCAATATATATAGATATATATATCCACAACATGTATAGCCGAACCTGGTACACGACACAACCTTTAACCTAAAATCACTGGGATTAAGCACATCAATGGTCCCCGAAGTTTTATTGGAATGTAAAGCTTATATCATATTACTCCTGTAATATCAAACTGGAAAATAATAGCACTAAGGAATGAAAACATGAAGGATAAAACAGCTTATAAGATTGTGATACTTGACAGTGCATCCTATATCCATCGACACTCTAAATATGGTGTGTATCTCTGTAGGGTTTAGACAGCATGAAGTGATACTTTATCAGCTTGAAATAAATATAATAACCTTCCTTCCATTTGTGCTTAGAATAACCTTGTATAAATTGTCTAAGTCTTTTACAAGGAAATCAATTTTGTCACTATGTCAGGAAATTCGGCAAAATGAGAATGATTTTTTTCTAGATAACATCACCCACAATAAACACTTCTCTATTTTTTTCTCATCCAAAGATCCAATCCATTTACATTCACGTTATAATGATTTATGCCTAATGAATTAATGCTACACAAATGTATGCATGGCCGATGGAGCGGCCACATCTGAAGCTGTCATTTTTTCTGCACCATACTGTCCTATAAATGAACCATCTTCATTAAATCTACTAGGATCAGGATCAGCGTATTCTTCTAGACTGTCTTTATCACTCTCTAGGGGACCTTTGTCATAATCATCAGGACTACCGGCTAAAGGTTGTGTCTCACCACTGAAAGGAACAAATAAAAACAATTAATTTTCTTACCAATCGAAGTTGTATTTTCTAATTTAAACATGTGAATGAACAAATGTTATATTCAAATGATTATTTTGATTGAATGATTATAATTGCTACTAAACATTCAGTGGCAAATATTACATGCATATTATGGATAGGACTCTCTACTGTACTGTGAAAATATCACTGTGTACTGGACTGACACACTTTGTAAGATTTGCTATGTGCTGGATCGCAAGGTAAGTAACCAGACTATTTTTGTTAAAATATAATATTAAATTATAATTTCAATGATGAATATTTATAATTTTAAGATAAGGTAGTAATTCAAGTAGGAAACTAAAAACTTGTATGTGTTTTTTGTAACTCTTGATTAGGAAAAAGCAATCTACATGTATATGATAAATATTGTATTATGTATTATATGTTAAGATTGGTCGACATGACAAAAATTGCAAAATCATGTGATTTTTCATTTTTCATTAGTTCAGGTCTATTTTAAAAGTGATGACTGTTAGACAAAGCAGTATAACTCAAACCACAATAGGTTGTCTTGCTTTGGTTAGAAAAACAATGTGTCCATAGTATATGGATGATCCACTCACACTCTAACTTTCTATGTTCTGTGGACTGTGAAATTGGGGTTCAAATTCTAATATGGCAACAAAATTCAGAAGATCATATAGGGAATGTGTACAAAGTTTCAAGTTGATCGGTATTCAACTTCATTATAAACAACCTAGATCAAAAACTTTTAACCTGAAGCAGGACAGATGGATGGACAGATAAATGAATGGATGCATAGACCAAAAAACATAATGCCCCTAGGTGGGAATAAAAATTAATAAAAAAAACCATGAAAAATCTCTGTAGAGGAAGAGGGTAATACAATTATTTTGAATTTTCGATCATTGAGAAAGCAGACATGTTTTCTTTTAATTATTTCCCCCCTCACATTTCAAAGCATTACATATAACAGGCTATTATTTGAACTTGGAATTATTTTTAATTATGGAATTTGCATAATTTCTTGTGCTTGAAATTTTTAATGAATTCCATGTTTATTCTGTATTATAATGTTCTGTGCTGCGCACAACACTTTCTAATACAAAGACAATAGAACATTTTCAATAGAATGTACTGTGCCACGCACAACACTATCTATACAAAATGGATTGTGTGGAAAGTGTTATGCACCGCTCAAAACACTATAATTCAGATTACACATGGAATTTATCAAAAATTTCAAACGCAACAAATTATGCAAATTCCATAATTAAAAATAATTCCAAGTTCAAATAATAGCCTGTTATATTTAAATATATGATCAAATAATTAAATATTTCTGTTCTGCTAACTTCTTTTGTCAACAATAAAAAAAAATATTTAGTTCAAAAGTTCAAAGTAGCTGGTCACATCTGAAATGAATCAAAATATTACAAATACAAACTAGAGGCTCTAAAGAGCCTGTGTCGCTCACCTTGGTCTATGTGAATATTAAACAAAGGAAGCAGATGGATTCATGACAAAATTGTGTTTTGGTGATGGTAATGTGTTTGTAAATCTTATCTTACTAAACAGTCTTGCTGCTTAAATTTATCTCTATCTATAATGAACTTGGCCCAGTAGTTTCAGTGGAAAATGTTAATAAAAATTTACAAATTTTATGAAAATTGTTAAAAATTGACTATAAAGGACAATAACTCCTTAGGGGGTCAATTGACCGTTTCGGTCATGCTGGCTTATTTGTAAATCTTACTTTGCTGAACATAATTGCTGTTTACAGTTTATCTCTATCTATAATAATATTCAAGATAATAACCAAAAACAGCAAAATTTCCTTAAAATTACCAATTTAGGGGCAGCAACCCAACAATGGGTTGTCAGATTCATCTGAAAATTAGAGGGCAGATAGATCTTGATCTGATAAACAATTTTATCCCATGTCAGATTTGCTCTTAATGTTTTGGTTTTTGAATTATAAGCCAAAAACTGCATTTTACCCCTATGTTCTATTTTTAGCTGTGGCGGCCATCTTGATTTGATGGCCGGGTCTCCGGACACATTTTTAAAACTAGATACCCCAAAGATGATTGTTGCCAAGTTTGGATTAATTTGGCCCAGTAGTTTCAGAGGAGAAGATTTTTGTAAAAGATAACTAAGATTTACGAAAATGGTTAAAAATTGACTATAAAGGGCAATAACTCCTAAAGGGGTCAACTGACCATTCCGGTAATGTTGACTTATTTGTTAATCTTACTTTGCTGAACATAATTGCTGTTTACAGTTTATCTCTATCTATAATAATATTCAAGATAATAACAAAAAACAGCAAAATCTCCTTAAAATTACCAATTCAGGGGCAGCAACCCAACAAAGGGTTGTCCAATTCGTCTGAAAATTTCAGGGCCGATAGATCTTGACCTGATCAACAATTATACCTCATGTCGGATTTGCTCTAAATGCTTTGGTTTTTGAGTTATAAGCCAAAACTGCATTTTACCCCTATGTTCTATTTTAAGCCGTGGCGGCCATCTTGGTTGGTTGACCGGGTCATGCCACACATTTTTTAAACTAGATACCCTAATTATGATTGTGGCCAAGTTTGGTTAAATTTGGCCCAGTAGTTTCAGAGGAGAAGATTTTTGTAAAAGATAACTAAGATTTACGAAAAATGGTTAAAAATTGACTATAAAGGGCAATAACTCCTAAAGGGGTCAACTGACCATTCCGGTCATGATGACTTATTTGTTAATCTTACTTTGCTGAACATAATTGCTGTTTACAGTTTATCTCTATCTATAATAATATTCAAGATAATAACAAACTAGAGGCTCTAAAGAGCCTGTGTCGCTCACCTTGGTCTATGTGCATATTAAACAAAGGACACAAATGGATTCATGACAAAATTGTATTTTGGTGATGGTGATGTGTTTGAAGTTCTTACTTTACTGAACGATTTTGCTTCTTACAATTATATCTATAATGAACTTTGCCCATTAGTAACAGAGAACTATATTTGGTAAAAATTTACATAAATAAACAGAGAACTATATTTGGTAAAAATTTACATAAATTTACCAAATTAATGAAAATTGTTAAAAATTGACTATAAAGGGCAATAACTCCTTAAGGGGTCAATTGACCATTTAGGTCATGTTGACTTATTTGTAGATCTTACTTTGCTGAACATTATTGCTGTTTACAGTTTATCGCTATCTATAATAGTATTCAAGATAACCAAAAACGGCAAAATTTCTTTAAAAATTACCAATTGGAGGGCAGCAACCCAACAACCAGTTGTCAAATTCATCTGAAAAATTCAGGGCAGATAGATATTGACTTGATTAACAATTTAACTTCTTGTCAGATTTGCTCTAGATGCTTTGGTTTCATAGTTATAAGCCAAAAACTGCATTTTACCCCTATGTTCTATTTTTAGCCGTGGCGGCCATCTTGGTTGAATGGCCAGGTCATCGGACACATTTTTCAAACTAGATACCCCAAAGATGATTGTGGCCTAGTAGTTTCAGTGGAGATTTTGTAAAAGATTACTTAGATTTATGAACTAGAGGCTCTAAAGAGCCTGTGTCGCTCACCTTGGTCTATGTGAATATTAAACAATGGACACAGATGGATTCATGACAAAATTGTGTTTTGGTGATGGTGATGTGTTTGTAGATCTTACTTTACTTAACATTCTTGCTGCTTACAATTATCTCTATCTATAACAGTACTTTCTGTGGAAAATGTTATTGAAAATCTTCAAATTTTAAGAAAATTGTTAAAAATTGACTATGAAGGGCAATAACTCCTTAGGGTGTCAGTTGACTATTTTGGTCATAGTGACTTATTTTTAGTTCTTACTTTGCTGTACATTATTGCTGTTTACAGTTTATCTCTATCTATAATAATATTCAAGATAACAAAAAAAACAGCAAAATTTCCTCAAAATTACCAATTCAGGGGCAGCAACCTAACAACCGATTATCCGATTCATCTGAAAATTCCAGGGAAGATAGATCGTGACCTGATCAACAATTTTACTTCCTGTCAGATTTGCTCTTAATGCTTTGGTTTTTGAGTTATAAGCCAAAAACTGCATTTTACCCCCATGTTCTATTTTTTCCATGGCGGCCATCTTGGTTTGTTGGCCGAGTTACCAGACACATTTTTTTAACTAGATACCCCAATTATGGCTTAGTTTGGTTAAATTTGGCCCAATAGTTTCAGAGGAGAAGATTTTTCTAAAAGATTACTAAGATTTACGAAAAATGGTTAAAAATTGACTATAAAGGGCAATAACTCCTAAAGTGGTCAACTAACCATTTTGGTCATTTTGACTTATTTGTAGATCTTACTTTGCTGAACATTATTGCTGTTTACAGTTTATCTCTATCTATAATAATATTCAAGATAACAAAAAAAACAGCAAAATTTCCTCAAAATTACCAATTCAGGGGCAGCAACCTAACAACCAATTATCCGATTCATCTGAAAATTCCAGGGCAGATAGATCGTGACCTGATCAACAATTTTACTTCCTGTCAGATTTGCTCTAAATGCTTTGGTTTTTGAGTTATAAGCCAAAAACTGCATTTTACCCCTATGTTCTATTTTTAGCCATGGCGGCCATCTGTGTTGGTTGGCCGGGTCACCGGACACATTTTTTAAACTACATACCCCAATGATAATTATGGCCACGTTTGGTTAAATTTGGCCCAGTAGTTTCAGAGAAAAAGATTACTAAGATTTACGAAAAATGGTTAAAAATTGACTATAAAGGGCAATAACTCCTAAAGTGGTCAACTGACCATTTTGGTCATGTTGACTTATTTGTAGATCTTACTTTGCTGAACATTATTGCTGTTTACAGTTTATCTCTATCTATAATAATATTCAAGATAATAACCAAAAACAGCAAAATTTCCTTAAAATTATCAATTCAGGGGCAGCAACCCAACAACGGGTTGTTCAATTCATCTGAAAATTTCAGGGCAGATAGATCTTGACCTGATGAACAATTTTCTTCCGTCAGATTTGCTCTAAATGCTTTGGTTTTTGAATTATAAGCCAAAAACTGCATTTTACCCCTATGTTCTATTTTCAGCCATGGCGGCCATCTTGGTTGGTTGGTCGGGTCACTCCACACATTTTTTAAACTAGATACCCCAATGATGATTGTGGCCAAGTTTGGATTAATTTGTCCCAGTAGTTTCAGAGGAGAAGATTTTTGTAAAAGATAACTAAGATTTACGAAAAATGGTTAAAAATGGACTAAAAAGGGCAATAACTCCTAAAGGGGTCAACTGACCATTTCGGTCACGTTGACTTATTTGTAAATCTTACTTTGCTGAACATTATTGCTGTTTACAGTTTATCTCTATCTATAATAATATTCAAGATAATAACCAAAAACAGCAAAATTTCCTTAAAATTATCAATTCAGGGGCAGCAACCCAACAACGGGTTGTCCGATTCATCTGAAAATTTCAGGGCAGATAGATCTTGACCTGATAAACAATTTTACCCCATGTCTGATTTGCTCTAAATGCTTTGGTTTTTGAGTTATAAGCCAAAAACTGCATTTTACCCCTATGTTCTATTTTTAGCCATGGCGGCCATCTTGGTTGGTTGGCCGGGTCACGCCACACATTTTTTAAACTAGATACCCCAATGATGATTGTGGCCAAGTTTGGTTTAATTTGGCCCAGTAGTTTCAGAGGAGAAGATTTTTGTAAAAGTTAACGACGACGGACGACGACGGACGACGACGGACGACGGACGACGGACGCCGGACGCAAAGTGATGGGAAAAGCTCACTTGGCCCTTCGGGCCAGGTGAGCTAAAAATGGTTAAAGATTGACTATAAAGGGCAATAACTCCTAAAGGGGTCAACTGACTATTTTGGTCATGTCGATTTATTTGTAGATCTTACTATGCTGAACATTATTGCTGTTTACAATTTATCTCTATCTATAATAATATTCAAGATAATAACCAAAAACAGCAAAATTTCCTCAAAATTACCAATTCAGGGGCAGCAACCCAACAACCGATTGACCGATTCATCTGAAAATTTCAAAGCAGATAGATCTTGACCTGATAAACATTTTTATCCCATGTCAGATTTCCTCAAAATGCTTTGGTTTTTGAGTTATAATCCAAAAACTGCATTTTACCCCTTTGTTCTATTTTTAGCCGTGGCGGCCATCTTGGTTGGTTGACCAGGTCACGCCACACATTTTTTAAACTAGATACCCCAAAGATGATTGTGGCCAAGTTTGGATTAATTTGGCCCAGTAGTTTCAGAGGAGAAGATTTTTGTAAAAGATTACTTTAATTAAAGAAAAATGGTTAAAAATTGACTATAAAGGGCAATAACTCCTAAACAGGTCAACTGACCATTTTGGTCATGTTGACTTATTTGTAGATCTTACTTTGCTGAACATTATTGCTGTTTACAGTTTATCTCTATCCATAATAATATTCAAGATAATAACCAAAAACAGCAAAATTTCCTCAAAATTACCAATTCAGGGGCAGCAACCCAACAACCGATTGACCGATTCATCTGAAAATTTCAGGGCAGATAGATCTTGACCTGATAAACATTTTTATCCCTGTCAGATTTCCTCAAAATGCTTTGGTTTTTCAGTTATAAGCCAAAAACTGCATTTTACCCCTTTGTTCTATTTTTAGCCGTGGCAGCCATCTTGGTTGGTTGACCAGGTCACGCCACACATTTTTTAAACTAGATACCCCGAAGATGATTGTGGCCAAGTTTGGATTAATTTGGCCCAGTAGTTTCAGAGGAGAAGATTTTTGTAAAAGATTACTTTAATTAACGAAAAATGGTTAAAAATTGACTATAAAGGGCAATAACTCCTAAACGGGTCAACTGACCATTTTGGTCATGTTGACTTATTTGTAGATCTTACTTTGCTGAACATTATTGCTGTTTACAGTTTATCTCTATCTATAATAATATTCAAGATAATAACCAAAAACAGCAAAATTTCCTCAAAATTACCAATTCAGGGGCAGCAACCCAACAACTGATTGACCGATTCATCTGAAAATTTCAGGGCAGATAGATCTTGACCTGATAAACATTTTTACCCCACGTCAGATTTGCTCTCAATGCTTTGGTTTTTGAGTTATAAGCCAAAAACTGCATTTTACCCCTATGTTCTATTTTTAGCCGTGGCGGCCATCTTGGTTGGTTGACCGGGTCACGCCACACATTTTTTAAACTAGATACCCCAATGATGATTGTGGCCAAGTTTGGTTTGATTTGGCCAAGTAGTTTCAGAGGAGAAGATTTTTGTAAAAGTTAACGACGCCGGACGCCGGACGCCAAGTGATGAGAAAAGCTCACTTGGCCCTTCGGGCCAGGTGAGCTAAAAACAGCAAAATCTCCTTAAAATTACCAATTCAGGGGCAGCAACCCAACAAAGGGTTGTCCGATTCGTCTGAAAATTTCAGGGCAGATAGATCTTAACCTGATCAACAATTATACAACATGTCAGATTTGCTCTATATGCTTTGGTTTTTGAGTTATAAGCCAAAAACTGCATTTTACCCCTATGTTCTATTTTTAGCCGTGGCGGCCATCTTGGTTGGTTGACCGGGTCACGCCACACATTTTTTAAACTAGATACCCTAATTATGGTTGTGGCCAAGTTTGGTTAAATTTGGCCCAATAGTTTCAGAGGAGAAGATTTTTGTAAAAGCTAACGACGATGGACGACGACGCCGGACGCCAAGTGATGGGAAAAGCTCACTTGGCCCTTCGGGCCAGGTGAGCTAACAAAAGGAATTGATGAATGTGTATCAATGAGACAACAGACCAATAAACCAACAAAAACAACATCAAGAGATTTTACACAGATTTGGACAAGTGTCTAAAAAAGTTCAAATTAAAAATTGCTCCAAGCTTTTAAAGAGATATTCAAATAAATATCTGATATAAATGTATGTTGTTTTCCAAAATTAGCAAAGCAAAATTCCATCATTTGTTTTTAAGAACATTCACAAGCAAAATATTGGATCAACTGTCCACAAAAAATAGCAAGTTACAAATTAGTATGAAAAGAATGCACAAGCTGAAATGTCTCGCCTGCTTTACTGATCATGATTAAATTTGTATTGAAAGTCTTTAAGACAAATATCACATACTCTTTATATCATCAAGACAAAGTCAGATAACCCTGCAAGACAGACATGTACACTTTACAATCATTCCATATCCCAAACAAAGTTAACCATCAGAGAAACAGGCCTAATAGCACAGACACTTAACATAGAGCAATGAACCAAATATAGTTTTTTTTATAGTATCTGATAAATGGTGCTTATCATGAAAGTGTCAATTATCTTGATCACTGATTAACAATACAAAGTCAAGGTCATATTAACCATGTCTGATGGATATAAAACATTGCTAGGGTCTCATATCCCAAATAAAATGATCCTTTCACTGATTTGAAGTGAGAAATATAAATGACAAACAGTCACCAAACCATGAGATGAGGTCAATGGACTGTACATATGACACATAGAAACTTTGTTACAGAAGGCATTTACATACAAGGTTTGAAACAGATCAGATTACTTGAATGATCATGTGCATCAATGTTAGGTCAGGGGTTGAAGTCATAAAACTTTGCTCAGTGCTCGGAGCACAAAAATCATGCTCGAAACGCAAAATCCAGTATTTTGATTGGTTGATTCTTGAGTCTGAGTACAAAAACTCGTGCTCGAAAGTTTTATGACCGCAAGGCCAGGGCTATGCTAGTGATATTTATTCAGGGGTAGTTGCTATATTTTTTAGTAATTCTTAAAAGTGGTGACTGTGAATTTAAACAACTGTGAAAAAGTGGGTTTTCCAGCTACAAGCTACAAAAAAATACCATTTTGACATCTTCAAAAACTAATTATTTTGTTTCAATGATAAGTGTTTTTTTTTCCTTTTTTTTTTGTTTTTGTTTATTCTGCTGAGTTTAAAAAGCCATTTTTTTTAAATTATAAGTTAACCTACTTTTAAATCCAGTGAAAATAGCAGTTTATCAGAGTATATCTAACCACATTACCTCATTTCTCAGTACTATATTTAAGGTGATCAAGTATTTTGATTTGAAATAAGCGCACTTTCTTATAAAAGTTGTAATTGGGAAATAATTACTTTTGAAGCAAAAACATAACAGACAAATAGATAAATAGCTTTTCAAACAGTTTCTTCATCCAATCATGTAATGCCTTCTTCCTACCATTTGAAAAAGGAACTTATAGCACAAGATATTTTTATTTTGAAAGCCTTGAAGATCAATGTCTCTTACAATCTTACTGAAGGACAAACTTGACATTGACCAACAAACCAGGAAAGTAAGGTCATGGTCAAATGAACCCAGCCAGACAGACAATTATACCTAACTATCATTCTTTACACATTATATAGTTGGCCCATTACTTATATGAACAAACCTAGTCACAAGTCATGACCAATAAAAATTAGGTCAAGGTTAGATGAACCCACCATACTGTTTGAGCAATGATTCCATCTATTCTACTAAATTGGTTGACATTTTACTCATATTTACTGTGGAAAAAGTCGCATGAAAAAATTAACTATACAGTCAAAGGCCGTTTGGGTTTTAATTTGATAAAAAAAGACCAAGAATAAGCACTATGATTGGTCTCACTTTTCCATATTTGGTGATTCTTGCAATTTTTTGCTCTCGCCCATATGGAAATAACTGACAATATAAAAATTGTATTAGTTCATATACATTTGATATGATAGTTGAAGCCAAAAAAGTTATCCTTATTATTCTAAATCACTACAGAAATCTTAAGATCCCTAATGATTATTAAACAAGCTGTTAAGTGCAAATTCTAACTTGAAAAATTGCATCACACAGAAAATATCAATCTCTATTAGTTCCTTGTGATTTATGCATGAATAATTTTTTAGGCAAATATTTCATCTGCTAGAATTGATTATAACAATAAATGAAAGCATGTCAAATTGTATTTTTTTAAACAATGTCAGTTATGAAAAGGGATGTTCAAATCAAACTTCATGACATCCATAATTGACATAAAATGCACACATGTTATGATAATAAGCTATTTATGATGATCACAACATCAAAATAAAATTGAACTTAAAAAGATATAAACCAAATAGAAGAAGCCACTACAATTATACAAACATGCATAAATTTTGATAGTGAAACTGAAAGTAGAGCTGGGGAAGTAAAAATAACAAAAATAACACCTGCATTTTGTCAGGACTCACAGCTCATCAAAATCCCAGGTGGCAATCCTTTAAGGAATAGGGAAAACAAAAATATAAATAATATCAAGTAATAACATAACTTCTACTGACAATACTATCAGATTATTACATGGCATTTTTCATATCGCATGTATTATCAGCCCTAGGTTCAATATCAGCCCAAGAGCCGCATGGCTCGAGGGCTGATATTGACCGAGGGCTGATAATACATTCGATATGAAAAATGACATGTTATGATCTTTTTATCATATGCTTCAACAATGGAGAAAATAACAGATTCATATATTGATCCTTTTACGTTGTTCCCAAATAGAAGTTCAAAGAGTGAAAAGTTCACGGACGTCGGACCCCAAATTTAGTACATTCGATATGAAATCTTTTTAGCATATAGAGAAAAAAAAAACTATTTTAATAAGGACGAATCAACAATAAAAAAAATAATCCAACAATATATATAATGAACACTGTTTGGAAAAGTCAACTTTTTTTAAAGTAACTTTCTAAATTATGTTTGAAACTTTTAAAAAGGGCATTTATTTAATAATTTGGTTTTTTTTTTTTTTTATGTTTTTTTTTTTTTATTATTTTACACAATATACTTTCCAGTATCCATGTATCCAAATAATTGGTTTGTATACAATAATACTTTGTAATGTTTTTCACTGAAAACGTAGTATTGAAGTGTATTTTCCACAATTTGCTGAGTATCACCGGAAAGCCATGCGATAACGTTACGGAAAGGCATGTGATAACAATCGAAGCATGTGATAAACTTTTCATATCAGCCCGCTAAGCACCAATTTGAAAAATATGAAGTTTACGTAAATTTTAATGCTTTTATCATACAGTAAAATTCATATGATATTTAGTCTAAGTATATGATAAATATCCTTATTTTGTGATTAAGTCCTGAATAGCTGAGCTTAAATTATGGAATTTAGGAACTTGTGTTAAAGTGTTGTTTTTCTTATTAAAAATTTCAAGAAAACAATACCTGAGGATTCCTTATTATTTATGGGATACCAATTTTCGTGAATTTCATGGGTAAAAGTAATATAGGAATTTAATTGTTCACCGACAAAAACATTTTCTATAGGTTGGTTTGCAGACTTTAGCATAATCATTGAAATCATGTAACAAAAATTTTCCCCAATCCACGAAAATTGGTATCTACAAAAATTAACAAATCTGCAGTTACAAAAAATATTACTAATTCAATTCATTGTAGACCTCACATAATTATTTCAAAAGTTGAAAAAAAGATATGCTCTTATTCTGTTCTGCGAGAGGTTTTTGTTCATTCTGCCTGGTGCTCTCAAACTTACAAATAACTTATCATTCTCATCCTGAATACTTTGAGATACTGGCTGGTGTACCAACAATCAATGTATATCATTTGACCAAATTACAATGATATATAAATACATATATGATTTAAATGCAATGACAACACAACTGACACAAGACAAGATTACGTATATGGGGATATGGCAAAATTACATAATGGAATAACGAGTCCTACCATTTCATGCAAAACATACTGTTTCTAAACTGATTTTTTTTATATTGAAATATATCAAAGTCTTGAATATAATGCTTTTAGTTAAAATATTCTTAAAAATTATAGGCTCTTATAAGAGCATGTGTCGCTCATCTTCAACAATGGCCAAATTTTACAACAACAAAATAATAATCATTTAAGGGAGGTAACTCTATTTTAAAAGAGTTAACTGACAATTCAGTCATGTCAGTAAGTATTTGTAGAAATTTTCCTGATCATTTTTTTTAAACGTTTTTAAAATCTAATTGAGTTTTCAAGATGAAGACAAAAAAACACCAAAATATTTTTAAAATTATAATTAAAGGGCAATAACTCTAATAACATGTTGACTGAATATTTAGGCCATAATGGGTTATTTACAAATCTGATCTGATCTTTTCTTCTAGACATAAGGTTTATCTCATATTTCTGAACAGATTTTCACTACCTACAGTGGTTTTTAAGATAGAATGAAATTCAAAACAGTGTGGGTGTGGCCATTGATTGACACATTAAATTTATCCATTGACTGGGACAATATACGTGAACGTTTGTCTGTAACGACCACTGTTCACGACGTACCTACGATAGACATTTAAACTGTGAGGTCACCAAAGGTTTCTTAACGTCTTTAATTATAAAATATATCGAAAAAATTAATCAGGAATAACCTTTATGTCACCTATATAATTGATATAAATCAAAACATTGTGTTATTTCTGATTAATTTTTCGAATTACTTTATTAAGGTGTTGAGAACCATTGGTGACCCCATAGTTTAAGTGTCTTTAAATAGTACATAGTGAGCAGTGGTCGTTACATACAAACGTTCACCTAAATTGTCCCAGTCAATGGATGAATTTAATGTGTCAATCAATGGCCACAGCCACACTGTTTTGAATTTCATTCTAATGGTAATTGCATTTTACACCTATGTTCTATTTTTAGCCATATTGGTTTGTCAAACGCATTTAAAAAAAAAACTAGATATGCAATTAATGTTTGGGGTTAAGTTTGATTCCAATTGGGACAGCCGTTTCAGAGAGGAAGATTTTTGTAAAAGTTAATGAACAACCAATGACAAAGGACGCTAAGTGGGGGAAATAGTTCCAGCCAGGTGAGCTAAAAATTATATATGTTTTTTTTTTATTTATAATAAACAATTACCTCAGACCATATTATGATATAATAAATTTAAAAAAAATCAAACTAATGAATGTTAAGAGTCTCAAAGGATTAAAATCAGGTAGGAGTATTTGTTTCCGAGGTAAAAATGCTAGGACAGAAAAAGTTTGAAGCTGTCGTTAAATAAACAATAGAAAAGAATGAAATAAAATTGATAAATAATACAAAGAGGAAATGAAGACAGAAGACAATACAACAGTAAGAAAGCCAAAACAATGTGAAGGATGATTTGATGATGAGAATGATTGATGCTTCAGCAATTTTTATCAGATGCAGAAATATTGTTTTAAATTTACAAAATGGAGGCCTGTAACAAAACTATTTATAAATGTCCATCTTTGAACTTATTACTATTAAAGGGGTGCTTAATTAACACTCTTTACTTCCAGCCAGGGTTAGCACTGAGGAACCTCTAAACACTTAAAACAGAACTCTCTTTCCTTTACAAATTATATCACAGAATTGTATTTAACTACCTAAAGTTTTTTTTTAAACATTTCAAAGCACTATTGCTGGAAATCTGTTTTATTTTGTGAAGAGTTGTCTCGTTGGCAATTACACCACATCTTCTTTGTTATATGTTATGATGTATGAGAGCTGTATTTCATTTGGACTTAATAACCGCCTGTTTTGCTATAAATATGTCATTCATTTGTAAAGTCAAAATTATTGTTAGAATCCTCACAACAAACACCCTTCAACCTTTGCTTTGTATAGACAGGGACCATAGTTTGTCTCTTAAAGGAATTGCTTCTCTTTGTCCAAAAGATATATAATAGGAATCACAGTTTTAAAAATCTTACATTCAGTTTCCTTGTCAGTTTTTCTTTAGATATTCAATTTATAATGAAGTTCTTAATTATGTCTTTTGATTTCTTCTCACTTTCAAAATTAAAATGAAGGACTTTTATTCTCAATTTTATTTGATGATTGGTGAGCAAGTATAGGTTAGCATGACAACTGTAGGTTAGTTTGACAGATGAATGTTAGTATAACCATGTTTGTCCATCTATTTATACAAGATATAATATAGTCAAAGCAATAAACATGATGATTATGGCTTAGTAAGTTCGGATTAAATGATGAATGAATGTTGATTGTTTGTCTGGTTTATTATAAGCTTACTTGTCATTAAATCCATTATATTGAGCTGTCTTCTTTTCATCATTCTCCAAACCTCTTAATTTCTCTTTTTCTTGTACTGAAAAAATAAATCAAGTAATGTGTAAGACATATTGACATTAAAAAGATGGGTCACCTATTCTCTCAATGAGCTAATGGTCATCCCTTGCCTAAAACCATGAGGAAAAACATCACAAATTATATTCTAATATCAAAGATCAACTTTTATTTCAGTTAGACACACTTTTGAACATAGCTGACCAAATGCCTGACAAAAGTTAACCCAAAAATGCACTTAATCTTATTATCATTTATACAACTTATCTTTCAGACCAGTTATAGGCTGTTTTGTGGAATTTCTGTAAGCCTGTTTTTTTAAACACCCTACTTGGAAATTTCTATAAGTTTGATTTTATTTTCAAAACAGATGAAACAGTAAACATTTCCATGGTATTTATATACCCTATCCCTTACCATACAAGTTCTACTTTAGTATAAGTAAAACTCTTGACTTACCATGGTATTTATCTCCTCTGCTGCGTTTTACAAGGCACACTATAAATAATATTAGTATAAGTAAAGCTAAGACAACCATCATAATGATGAACCATTCTGCATTATACACAGCAGATGCTACCTCTGGAAATAAAAGAAATAAAATGAATCAATATCATGTTTAGTTTTTATCAAAGATGATTTACTGTAAAATGTGTCAAAGCAACACGAATGGCCCCGTCTTGAAAAATCTGCTATTTCAATAACAAATGTGGACACAAACATAATGGTAGTTTCACATATCAAAAATCAGCTCAAAATGTGGAGGAGTATAGAAAAAAAGTCTGTATAACTGTGATTTTCAACAGTTTTCAAAGTTGTAAACCCTTAATTTTGGCAAAAATTAACGGAGAGAAACAAAACTTGAACTTGATCTGTAACTCATCAAGAGTAAATCACATACCAAAAATCAGCCCAATATCTGAAAACATATAGAAAAAAAGTCTGTATAACTGTGATTTCCAACAATTTATCAAAGTCCATAGCCTGTAATTTCGGCAAAAATTAGCCGAGTTGAACAAAACTTAAACTTGATCTGTAACTCATCTTGGTTAACTCACATGCTAAAAATCATCCCAATATCTGAAAGACTTTAGAAAAAAAGTCTGTATAACTGTGATTTTCAACAATTTATCAAAGTCCAAAGCCTGTAATTTCAGCAAAAATTAGCGGAGAAGGACGAAACTTAAAATTGATCTGTAACTTATCATGGTTAACTCACATACCAAAATCAGCCCAATATCTAAAGGCGTTTAGAAAAAAACTCTGTATAATGATTTTTTGCAGAATGGCGAAATGACGGGATTTTGGAATTTTGGAATTTCAGAATTTCGGAATAACGGACAAGGGTACAACTATATGGCACCGACAACTTCGTTGCGGGGCCATAATAAACTAGTCATAGATACCAGGATTGAAATTTTATATTTGTGCCAAACGCATGTTTCATCTTCAGTGAAGACAGAAAGACTCATCAGTGTTGCTTGAATAAAATAAAGTTAAAAAGGCCAAATATAGTACGAAGTTGAAGAGCATTGAGGATCAAAAGTGTAAAAAAAGTTTCCAACACCAAATCTACTTGCAAAGTTCATTTTCAAGTTTTCCTTTCCCTGATTCTGATCTCGCTAAACGATCAAATTTATGATAGGAAATATTTTTACAATATTATTTTAATCTGGAAATTAGCTAAAAAATTCTGTCAAGAAAATCTACAAATCTATACAATAACAAAAACAACAGAGCAACAGTTTTCATCTATCATGATAGAGAAAGTAAATATTTTTTACCATCAGTCTTTGCTGTTGTTACAAGTCTAATTTCACTACGAGCTTTAAATTTTCCACTTTCAGCAACCACTTTAACTTCATAAGAACTACCAGAAGTCAAATTATTTATGACAGACCAAGTATTTCTCTTTTCAGGTGGTCCTGATTGAAATTTGTGTTCTCCTGAAAAATAAAACAGAACTGTTACATATCATTGCCTTCTTCATGTATACTATAATGTATTTTTACATAAAAATAGTTTTTCTGATCAGCAAGCTTTTTTTTTAGACATAGTTTACAGCACATGAAAAAAAAAATCTTTGTTATAACTGATTAACCATTTCAGATGTGTAATGTCACATATACAATGCTTTCCAGTATGATGAAAAAACTTTAATTCCTGCCGACTTTTCTTTAATGTCATGCCATGGCATAGCCGGATTTAAATGATGCCGACCTTTGATAACTAATTCCATACATTTCACTAAAATTTAAATCAAAATTCAATTTGAATGTCTTATTTACAGTTTAAATTCAGCCAACATGATGCAAGAGTGACAGTAAGACACAAGTTTACTCAAAAAAGTGATGACAGATTTTAAGTTAATTCAACATATTGAAAAACAATTATGATTGTGACTTTTACGATTTAAACATTATATTCCATGCTATTCTGTTTTTGAAATTTTGAATGTATGAGATAATGAAAAAAAAGTTTTCCTCCATATATACTTGACAATTCTTCCACCAACAGAGACTAGAAACAGAAACTATTGCATTCAAAGTTTTAATTAAAATGGAGGACACAAACGGTTATATTTACCATATTTTCTGTATTCCACAAAGTAATGATACCCTGCTACATCACCTTTGTTTATCTGCCAGGTAACATTGATAGAAGTTTTAGCTGGGAGAGCATCCACAATTAAAGGGACAGTAGGCACTGAAATAATAATAAAGACTAGTGTTTAGACTACAGCAGAATGTACAAATGATCATATTTTCAATGTACAAGGTAAAAGTTTGAGTCAGCCTTTTCCCATCATATTTTAAAAAATAAATATCTATTTCCCACCATTTTTTTACTTGTTATTAATACATTATAGGATGCCTTTAGAAAGTAACATTTTCTTAGGTTTCTTATTTTTTTTTCCGGGTTAACTAATGTGTTTAATGTTATAAGCTGTATGTTTCAGTTAATCCTGATACAGGAATCAGATAATCAATGTTCATGGTTAAGGGGTATGTATTGTGGTGGTTTTTTTTAAGGATTCAGTATACTATTTAAGTTGAATCATTTTAATCATTTTTTTGCTATATAAATACTAACTATTTTCAGCAGCAGTTTTGACATCTACAAATTCAATGTCACCTCTTCCTGTTTTAGTTTTGGCCCAAACTTTTATTCTGTAATTAGTATTAAGCTCAAGTCCTGGTACCCCAAATTCATACTGCTTTCTTTCTGCTACCCATTCAGGTTCTGACTGTACAGGTATAGATTCTTTGTCCACACCAAGTCCTATAACTGAAAAATTTAATATCACATTATAAATTTGTTTCATTTTGAGAAATTGTTATTGTTTGAGGGGTACTAATTCTCATGGTTTCCAGGGATAAAGGTTAAGCATTAATTAAATTGTTTTAACAAAGATTTAATCCATGTGAGATGTGTATATGTAGTACTTTACTTTTGTTTTTTTTTATTTGAAAGTTTGAAGTTTAAGCATATAGGATATTGTTTCAAAGCTTACTATTTTACTATGTTCAGAAATATTGTTTTAAATTAATATTTTTTATGCTTGAATTCTTATATTCTTACAATGAATAACCATTCAAATTAACATGAACAGTAAAATTTAATTAAATATGTCAGAATGCACCACAGACTGAAGAGCTACAGTTAAACAACTAAATATTCGATCATTTTAAAAATAGTATTAACACTAACATGCCATTTAACATTAATTCATATCCTGCATTTTCATACTTTTCGATAAAATGTTGTCAAATTGCTTAGAAATGTCCTTGTCATGATAAAAAATATGAGAGCACAAATTGAACAAAGTGTTTTCAATAAGATTTGCATGAAATGAACACACAAAAATTGACCCCAGCCACAAGGTAGTAGTAGTAATCAATAAATCATGTTTATGTTTTGTTGATTAGTCTGTTAGATACTTAAAAAACATAAGAAAGAATAATTAAAAAAATGAAAATAAAGTCATTTCAATCTGAGCATAAGAAATTTAAAAATTTAGATGCCTTCACAAAAGGACCAAAACTGCCTAAAACAAGTGAAGATATTATTATACCTTATACTAATGTAACTTTTCAACATGAAATGGCCTTTTATTTTCGATAATTTTGCAATACTGGGATTCATAGTTATTGTTAAAACTGTTAATTCAGATACTTTTTCCATGTAATTATTATTGTGAAAAATAGGTAGTAAAATTAATAACCAGCACATTTTGACAGCATTATTTGCACATGTATTGATTGTCCAACAATCACAATAATGAATACATGCAATAGTTTCTGATTTTACAGTATCTGAATGCATTATTTGCTAACTGAACTCCAGTTCAACTCTGAAGTCCAAGATGTTATTTTTTAAACAGATGCAAGCTTCATATAATGTATTAAGTTTAATTCTACAGGCTTTTATATTGCACTCGTTCTATTTGAGCAGTCAAAATGCGTTGACTGTATATTTCTATGTCATATACAGTCACCGACCCGATATCACTTTTCCTCATGAATATTTAAATAGAAGTTGCTGAAATAATATTTAATTATTAATACAACCTCTTCAACCAATGCATACAACGATGCGTGGAACAACTCAACGTTGTTTCTTCTGCAATTAATGGAATTATTTCATTTGTTAATATGTTTTGTTTGCAACCTATAAATCATTATGTTTTATGCTTATGGTTGATATTTTAGTCCATACTCAAACGATTTCGTTCACCATCGAGTGTGGATTTAAACAGGTAAATGTACATAATTTTCATCGTGTTGTAATTTTCTCTGCGAGCATGATATGAGGCCTTTTTAAAGGAGATTTCCACCAATATTTAAATCAAATAAATAACCGTAACGTATTTAAAAACAACAATTGAAATTTTTTTTTAGATTGCAGTATAAAGACAATAATAGTGCATTGACTTGACATAGCAACGATATAAGGATTCGGCCCGAAACGGGGAAATAACTCAGCACAGCCTCACATTTCCCTGTTTCTAAGCCTCATCCTTATATCATTGATATGTCAAGTCAATGCACTATTATTGTCTATATATGTCTTGTTATACAAGTGGCTAATTATCTGTAAAGAAATGTGCAGCAATGATTGTGGTTTGAGACAAAATAGAATATAAAACAGATGAATACATAATGTTATTAGTAAAGAAACTACTGTTATTCCAAACTTCCTCAACCACTGCTTTCTATAGTGAAACTTCAGTAACTTGAAAAGTCTCATGCATTGTATTACCCCATGCTAACTAGTTATTCCAATAGAATGAATGTGAAAAAGTTGGAAGGGAAATCCAAAATCCTGCCACAACCAAGATACTTTTACCAAGTAAGTAATTTTGCAAACATAAAATGAACAAACAAGCAGGAAAAAATTCCATGTCCTAAAAAAATTTAATAATAATAATGACCCCAACCAACTCACATTCATTTCATGGATTAACACTGATATATCATACAAATTTAATTTGTATATTTTATAATTTCAAAATAATAACACCACTTCTGGTTTTGGCAGTTGTGATTTTTATATTAAATTCCAGATTAAACTGAACAATAAAGTCTTTGAAACTTCTATTAAGTCATAATCTATCCATGTTTTAAAAATTTAATTAAGAAGTCAAATTCAAATCAATAAACATGGATAAAGCATATGCAGAGAAACTCTACATTATAGTCTTTGAGCTTTAAATTGTTTTACATTGCTACTGAAGTTTCACTGAAGAGTATTCTTAAAGTTCTAAAAGGGACAGATTTAGAAATAATTTTTTTGAAGAGAGAATAATTTTTGAAGATAAGTTAAAATGCCATTGACCAGGATGAGCAACTTATATGTAAACAAGAAATTTCTAAATCTGTCCAATTTTTTAACAAGCAAATAGAATAAGATGTTTACCACTAGATGCAAATAATCCTGTTACTGAAACAAGTTTTTTTTATAACAATTAACCCATTATATCATGTGGTACAGTGTAGGCAAAATAAAATAAATAAGAGGCCACAATACTGTAGCTAAAACCTTGCTACAAAATACTACTTAATCCCCCCTCACAGTAAAGAGCACTTTCCACTGATTCAAATAATCAAAGCTTTAAGTTATAGTTTCAAATGTGGACAGATGTACAGATGGACAACAGTACAGAAATGTCCACAGGAATCAGAAAGACAAAATAGTAAATATCTACAGGGCATCATATGACCTTCAACAATGATAAATACCAATACCATATTGTAAGCCCTTAATGGCTAAAGGAATAACAAAATATGAAATATAATTATCTCCCTTACAATACTTATATTTTCAAAATCCTATTCTCAACACAACAAGAATGTGTTCATAGGGCCTAAATTAATATATTGTTTTTTTCCCCAATCCCGACCCTGCCAAGCCTGGTGTGGGTAGGTAGGTAGGGAAATAATCTTATTTTTTCCAAAAAGCTTGAACAATATCAGACAATCTGGCAAGCCTGAAAATCCAAAATTAATAAAATAATATTTGACTTAGTTTTGACAATAAAATTTTATGAGTAGCACCATTTTTGCAGGGTCGGTCGGGATTGGGCAAACAAACAATATTTTATTTTAGGCCTAGTACATGGATGCCCCAATTGCACCATCATTTTCTTTGTTCAGTGGACCGTGAATTTGGGGTTAAAAATCTAATTTGGCATTAAAATTAGAAAGATCATATCAAAGGGAACATGTGTACTAAGTTTCAAGTTCATTGGACTTCAACTTCATCAAAAACTACCTTGACCAAAAACTTTAACCTGAAGCGGGACAGACGGAAGGACAAACAAACAGACGAACCAATGGGTGCAGACCAGAAAACATAATGCCCCTCTTCTATCATAGGTGGGGCATAATAAAAAAACCTGTAGCTGCTGAACAAAGTATACAAACAATATCATGCAGGCTGTTTACAATAATGAGTTGTGCAATATGTGAAATTTTGGGCTAAAAATGTTTATTAAACATTAAAAAACATATTTTAACAATTAACAAAAAAATAACAATTAAATCATTTTCTATAAAAAAAAAAAGTTTCTTTCAGATATTTTGAAAAGTAATTTATTCATAATTTAAACTAACAATTGGTTTTTTTTCTATTATTCTCTAAAAGAAATGAATGATTTCTTTGAAACTATACAAAATTGCTAAACCACTGATCTGTCATGCCCAGATTTATAACTTCTAAAAATGAAAGTTTTTATTTTACAGATTTGAGTAAATTAAATTATTAAAAACATTATTAAGTAAATTTCAGTGAATAAGTAACCTAACTGAAAAAAAACCAATATAATAAAACTGAACAGACCCATAGCTTAAGCATAGTAAAATTTTCCAAATATCACTAGCCATCCTAAACAATCAAAAAGTAAGTTTTATTTAAAGCTATATAAAGATAAAGATAAAGATACATGTGCAGATACAATTAAAATATCTTCCTGATGTTCAATACTTACTTTCTTCATATTCTATATCATATCCAACTATTTTTCCATTTTCTTCCTTTGGTTTCTCCCATTTAATTTTAACAAAATGACCACTTCTGTACATAGATTCTAAACTTTGCACAGGCCCAGGTACTGCAATTACAAATACAATTTCATTGTTTGATATTCGTTGAATGCTTGCACTGAGGTTTTAATTTGTTCTTAAACGATCAATTAAATCATACCTTAAAACGAAAATATAACAATGAAAGGCAATTGTTTTGGAAAATCTCTGTTATTTTTTTAAGAAACTAACATAATAAATTGTAGGCTTCTCATCAACTCCTTGCTGTATCATAGAATTTTATAGAATTTTCTATATTTCTCTCTTTTTACTAAAAATTCAAAGGGGAAGAATTCTTCATTTTATGAAAGTATCATGTTAGGAATGCTAGGAATAATCAACATATTTTTATCTGATCTTTTCAGTTTTTAAAGAACTTATAGAAAGCAAACTTTCTGATATGAAATGATTTTAACTATATTTTACCCATTATCTTAATTAGATCTGCCTATTATATTTCTTTACCAGAGAAAACTGTTAACAAGAAATGACTGCTGTTATGGGAGACAACTCTAGTTATCTTCCCGATATGATAAAAATGATAAAAGCATTGTACCTACCTCCCTCAGGAGTTGTTATGTTGATCTTATTACTTCCATTAGAATCAAGGTATGTATTTCTAGCAACAACATCTAACTGTAGATCAGCGTTTGGTGGAAGACGAACTGTTCTCCTAATTTTACTTTCTGCTGTAGTTTGCCTCCTCTTTCTCCTCCCCTTTTTATTAGTACCAGGAACCTCTACCTGAATCTCTTTGACCTTATCAGGTTGGTCCATATGCCAGTATCGTATCTGAAAAATATTTCAAGAATACTATTAGAAATATACAGTTAACAAGTGATATTATTGTACAACTTGTCAAAACTAGTGAATCACTCGTTCATCAAAGTAATAGGAGATTTTTACTTGACTGAATGTTCAATAAAATTTGTCAACTTTTAGCTCTAAAAGTTTATACAGCATCTTTTTCCATTTGTAAAGGGCTCAACTCTAGAAAGGTAGAAGTGATGCCAACCAAATTCAATAGAAATAAAACTTCCAATTCTATCATTCATAAAAAATTGGTTATGGAAATTTAAATGTAGCAATTGTTTTTACTGTACCTTGTATCCATCAAACTTTCCTTGCATTGTTTCCTCTGACATGTCAACAGCATCCCATCTAAGACCTATTGTTTCATGTGTATATGGTGCGTCTGGATCAACTTCAAAGTTTCCTGGTACTACAGTAGGTACTGCAATGGTCAAAACAGAAATAATGATATCATGCATGACTGAGGAATTACTAGTTTTATATGATATAAAACTAGTAATTATCAAAATAAAAAATTAAGTATGAAGTTTAACCTCCATGTCTAAGGAATTTCCATGTTTTTGTGTATACAAATAACAATATTTTTTGGAAAGAAGAGTCTAAAGCTTTACATGCATGACTAAGAAATAGTTTTATAATAGAAGAAGAAGAAGAATATACAATTCATAATTTATTCTCTTTTGTATTTATTCACAACTGACCTATATGAATTGTGTGTGTTAGTGTTATAAAAGTACTGTAAAAGCTTGACCTCAATTACGAATTGATGTGAAGAATTTTACCTCCCATTCCAGAATGTCCTGTGTATACCAAAGGTGTGTTTGAGTTATAAAGTACTGTAAAACCTTGACCTTATGAAGAATCTTACCTCCCATTCCAGAATGTCCTGTGTATACCAAAGGTGTGTTTGAGTTATAAAGTTTTGTAAAACCATGACCTTATGAAGAATCTTACCTCCCATTCCAGAATGTCCTGTGTATACCAAAGGTGTGTTTGAGTTATAAAGTTCTGTAAAACCTTGACCTTATGAAGAATCTTACCTCCCATTCCAGAATGTCCTGTGTATACCAAAGGTGGTATTGCTGCTTCTCCTTTACTGTTCACTGCTTTCACTTGTACTTTATATTCTTTATATATATTATTCACATCAATTTCCTTCCTGGTAGTCTTCCAGTCTGTTACCTCATATGACTTTTTATTGCCAGCTTTATCTTGTGTTATTATCACATACTTGAAATCTGGTCCATTTTGGTCAATAGGTTCAACTGGCTATATTTAAAGAAACATAAACATTTTTTTATTAAAATTCAGACGGTTTAATCTAATCTGTAAGTTTTCTCTTTTGAGCTGCTTTACATTTTGTTATTCAGGGGCATTTTATAGCTTACTATACGGTTTGGGGTTTGCTCATTGTCGAAGATGGTACATTGAACTGTAGTTGTTTACATCCCTTGATCTTTGGTGTATAATTGTCTTATTATCAATCAGGCCATATCTATTATTCTCTTGTATTTTGTAAAAAACTATTTGTGTAATAACTGTTGTTTTTCATAGTAGTATGTAATCTATTTGGGGAATATACCCCTTGACACATTGCAAGGGTGAACAATAAAGTTTTCAATACTGTGAATGTATTCATTTTCATGGTTTTCAATTTTTTGATAATTGATGAAAAAGTATGTTTTTGTGGCTATTTGATAGTGTGTTTTTTTTTTCAGAAGTCTGCATACAAGCCTAAAAGAAGATTTGATAAACATTAAAATTGTGGTTCACTTAAATTGCATTGGTACCCCATAAATAACATTGTTTTTGCTTTTTTTATCTTACTGACTGTACTGTAGTATACTTACATCCCATTCAATGACTAGTTTTCCTGTCATGTTTTCTACAATCCTGACATTAGTTGGATGTTGTTCAGGAATAGCTGCTTTTGTAGAACATATGGGTGTGATGTTAGAAAAAACACTTTCTCCTAGCTGGTTTCTTGCCTTGATTTGGAATGTGTAGTTAGCATAGGCAGACAGTCTCTGTTCATATTCACTCACAGTACCTATTGTTTCGTTTATCTTTTTGTAAGCATTGTCATAATTGGTCTTGGAATAAATGACATAATTTGAAATTGGCATATAGTTGTCAAATCCAGGTCTCCAAAATAATGTCACCTTCAGATTACCACAGGTTTTGATGGTCAAGTCTCTTGGTGGATCTGGTGGTGCTGTAAACAATTACATGGATTAAAAACAAGCATATCTTTGGTTGAAATTATCTATGTAAAACATTTCTGTTTTCCAGCACACCAATAAGTCTTTTTTAAATAGCTTTGAACTTCGTCAACTAGGTCAAGTCACATCAGTGTTCTCCCCAGGGCCTTTTAGCATCATGGTAATGTAATGCTATAATCTTAAATGTGATGCTATCTGAAGTGATTTTCTTATAGATTATTTTATGAATGGGATGCTATAATTTTTAGAAACAATAATTAACCGAATCTTTACTAATAGTTTTCACTATGATGAAAATATTTAATTCTAATTCTAAGGAGAATTAATTTCAGTGCCCCCTGTCACCCTACCAAATAAAACTTTGTAATAGCCCTTACAGGAAGAAAACTTACCTTTGACCTTGAGCTGACTTTCACCAGTGTCTGAGTCTACTTTGTTATCAGCTACACATGAATAATTAGCCGAATCTTTACTACTAGTTTTCACGATCGACAGAGTATCTCCGTTCTCCAGGATTTGTATGTTGCCATCATCATCGTTGTTATTAATGCGCACTCCATTTTTGAACCATAATTTTTCTAAGAATTGCTGTTCTGAAGGGTCACTGGTAGCCAGACAATTAAATATTGCACCTTCTCCATATGCCAGACTCCTTTCCACTGGTCTCAGAGTCACTTTAGTTTTTTCTGAAATGACGTAGTCAGTCTATGTAAAATGTTTTTAAGGAAATATCAGAGTTATATTGGAATTTATATTATGACTTGTTATTTGTTCATTGTTGATTATCTATATTTGTATACCTGATTTTCTTAGAGAGTTTGGTGTTTGTGGTTGATGAGAATAGATGTACTATCCAGTATTTATTGATATTCATGTTATTATTTAATGTAACCTCATTGGTTGATATCTTTGGCGGAAGTACATGTGATCCATCCTCATTCTTTCAATATCCAAGCTGTGGGAAGGTCGTGCTCCACGTGTTGTCGGCAAAGTAACTATATTCTTTAACTTTTACTTACATTTGCCTTGGTGGCTTTAAGACCTTGGTGGTCATTTATATATGCCTTGGTGGCAAAAGACCTAGGTGGTCATTTATATATGCCTTGGTGGCAATAGACCTAGGTGGTCATTTTATATGCCTTGGTGGCAAAAGACCTAGGTGGTCATTTTTATGATTTTTTACATTTGCCTTGATGGCAACAATGAATTAAAAATACTAGCCTTGGGGGCGTCAAGACCTTGGTGGTCATTTATATTCGTCTTGGCGGCTTCTTGATAGAACTAGATGGTAATGTTTGACCTTGGTGGCAAAATGTTTTGGGATTTAGACTTTAGGTAGTTGTCATCAACCAGGTGGTCAGATATTTGTTATGCCGTGCGCCGGTTAAACGCAGGGTAAAGTGCTATCGCTATATAAAATATATGTGGAAGTGGGGGCTCTGGCCATTTTGGAAAATTGTAGTTGAAAGGAGAATAATAAATTATTTATAGGGTAAATAGTTTCTTTTGTTACTTTTGACTGTGTAGTGGACTTTTCATTTATTGTAACATCGAACATACTGATAGAAATGCTATTTAAAGACTTTGTTAGAAAAGAATAGAATTATCGAGAAAGTGGAATAATTTAGTGTGACATGTCACTTGATATTCATGTTTTTTATCGGAGTGATGTGTATTGAATTATAAGGTGTCTTCGTCGAGGTCCGCGTTCAGCGGTCTGTTTGATTGTACATAGAATTGAATAAAATGTTTTTGTTTTCAGATGGTGTTACTTACAGCTTTGACAGGGTGACGAATGAAGGAGAGGTAATATGACATTGCACGATGATTTATGTCAATGAGTTCGAACAGCCTTTTTAAATGGAAAGGATTTTTCTAATCAGAATATGGTGAGAACAAATTGCAATTGAAGTAATGTTTTGATTTCTGAAAATAGGAAAATAATAAATGGGGAAAATATTGATACTACACTAAATTATGTATGTCTGTGTTGAGAAAGGCAGAAGATGCCAATATGGCACGGTACTAAAAAAAAAATCTGTGATGGAAGCAGCTTTATGTTCAAATGAACCTATTTAAAAGTAATGCTAATAATTTTTCCGTAACTTCATGATGTTTTTTATTAGATGTGTATTTAATTTCATTGATGTGTTGAAATATGTCACAAAAATCTTTTGTCATGGGAGAATAAATAATGGTTGCAATATTTTTGTTTTGTTTTGTTTTATCTAAATTAATAAATACATATAATGTTGAATGATTTTGTATACTAGTACAAATGTTTATAGCTTGTTGTTCGGTGTGAGCTAAGGCTCCGTGTTGAAGGCCGTACTTTAACCTATAATGGTTTACTTTTTAAATTGTTATTTGTATGGAGAGTTGTCTCATTGGCACTCACACCACATCTTCCTATATCTATTAAATTTTATGTATAATGGTTGAATTTTTTAATTTAAATTTCTTTGTCTACAGTTCGAGGGACACTGATTCCCTAGTGGTTTTCCACGTGGATTGTAGGCAAAGGGATTTTTCCTTTTCAAAGTGTGACTAATGCTGTCTTTAGTACAAATAAACAATTTGTTATTGGTTAATATATTTTCAGCAGACATGTGAAGAAACGAGTGGAAATACATTTGTCAATGTTCCTGATTATGAAGTAAAGAGTGTGTTTGATTCAACAACAGTAAAGAAAGAGACAAGCCAGCATAGTTTACACTTGGAGGTTAAGTCCCTTTGCTTACAAGCTTTCCACATGCTGAAGATGTTATTAGAATAATGACAATGTTCATTTTGATATGAGTTCATTGCCTTAACTCAACTTTTAAAAGTCCGTATGTGGTCAAATTCATGAGAATTTATTGAATTATGAACGATTCAAAATTTATTAAAGAACTGTTTACATGCATCTTTAAATGTTTAGAAGGGTTTTAAAGTAATTTTAAAAGGAATAATATTTAATAAAAGTGTTGAATTTGTTTTGAGTATTGGGAATACTATTCCTTAAGGGAAAGCCTTGCTCGTGGTGTATTTTGAGATTGGCCTGCAAATATGCTGTATAGACTATAGAGTTTTCTATGCCCATAACTTAACATGAACTGGATGCAAGATTATATCAATCACTGAGGATATGTGTATAACCTCATTGGTTGATATCTTTGGCGGAAGTACATGTGATCCATCCTCATTCTTTCAATATCCATGTGGTGGTTGGTTTAAGGGCTATATGTTTGGTCAGGCAATATATATTGCCTGTTTGGGTTGATGAGGTTCTTGATAAGTTCCCCCCTCTCCCACCCATAATTAAGTACCAAAATGTGGATATGTTTTTATATTTATATTTCAATATTGGTATTACATGTATGCATTTTGGGTTGATGAGCACGAGACAACATTAGAAAAACATGAGCATTACCAGTGGCGGATCCAGAGGGGGGGTTCCGGGGGTCCGCACCCCCCCTTTATTTTGGCCGATCAATGCATTTGAATCGGGACATATGTTTGCACCCCCCCTGCACCCCCCCTTTGCCCTGGGCTAGCACCCCCCCTTTCGAAAATTCCTGCATCCGCCACTGATTACCATGGATCATGTTGACAAAACAAACCTTCGCTTTATCGATTTTCAAGGGAAAGATCAATTAGGGCAAGTGTATTGGCATGTTTGTGTTTGCTTTTTCATTACAATGGTAAAAATAAGATTATATATCTCGGATGACAATAATGTTGATTATAATGCTTCATCTTATGAGCTCCAGAGTAGTTTTATAACTGAAAAACAACTGTGCACTATATCCAGTGAGCTCTTCTGCATTGCATTGTGCATGGTAGTCCACATTTTGGATTCTGAAACGTTAAGATATTATCTTGTATTCGGTTCTTTCCTCTAGAGTTTTCTATGCCCATAACTTAACATGAACTGGATGCAAGATTATATCAATCACTGAGGATATGTGTATAACCAAAGTCATTACGTAAAATGATTAAAACTTAATATATTCAATAAATGAATAGAAAAATCACTATTATATTAACATGTAACGGGGCCAGCTGAAGCCTGCCACCAGGTGTGGGATTTTATTGTGTGTTGAAGACCCATTGGTGGCCTTCAGCAGTTTTCTCTTTGGTTGGGTTGTCACATTCCCCATTTCCTTTCTCAATTTTGTTGATTTATGTATTGCTTTGTTGAAAGATTAATATATAATGTCAATGAGGCATCCAATTTAAAATACCAATTCCAATTAGATATGGCTTAGTATTTATACCTCTGATGCAGAACTTATACTCATAAGATCTTAAAACTAAACTTTAATACAGATAGTACTTACTTCTAACTATAAGTTCCCCTGTTTTGTTGTCACTACCAAATCTATTGGAGGATATACAGGTGTATTTACCATTATCTTTCTTCAGAACATCCTGTAAAAAGTACAATTTAAATAATATATTTTTGTCATTGTTTCCAGTTTCTAGTTCATACATTTGTGTAAATGTTTTAAAATCAAGTTTCAAAGTCGACCATAGTTAGTTTTTGCTTGTCTGCAGGTCCTTATTCTTTTTGTGCTTTCAAAGGTTAGATATCTTTGGCCTTCTAAACTTTTGATCACAAGCATACATGATGACACTTATTCAAATTACAACTAATGTGGGTTTTTTTTCATCAAGACAAGGAAAACCAATTTTACCAAAGAATAAATATGTGAAAGAACTGACAGTGGAGGTCATCCGATCATTAGAAGTGATTATTCCATGTTATATTGTATTTGAATATTGGACATAAATTTACCTTTATTAAAACAGTATTGTAAGTAAATTCATATCTAACTGTGTTTAGGGGCTTACCTTTATTAACACAGTATTGTGAGTAAATTCATATCTAACTGTATTTAGAGGCTTACCTTTATTAAAACAGTATTGTGAGTAAATTCAAATCTATCTGTATTAAGAGGCTTACCTTTATTAACACAGTATTGTGAGTAAATTCATATCTATCTGTGTTTAGAGGCTTACCTTTATTAAAACAGTATTGTGAGTAAATTCATATCTATCTGTGTTTAGGGGCTTACCTTTATTAACACAGTATTGTGAGTAAATTCATATCCAACTGTATTTAGAGGCTTACCTTTATTAAAACAGTATTGTGAGTAAATTCATATCTATCTGTGTTTAGAGGCTAACCTTTATTAACACAGTATTGTGAGTAAATTCATATCTAACTGTATTTAGAGGCTTACCTTTATTAAAACAGTATTGTGAGTAAATTCATATCTATCTGTGTAGAGAGGCTTACCTTTATTAAAACAGTATTGTGAGTAAATTCATATCTATCTGTGTAGAGAGGCTTACCTTTATTAACACAGTATTGTGAGTAAATTCATATCTATCTGTGTTTAGGGGCTTACCTTTATTAACACAGTATTGTGAGTAAATTCATATCTATCTGTTTAGAGGCTTACCTTTATTAACACAGTATTGTGAGTAAATTCATATCTAACTGTATTTAGAGGCTTACCTTTATTAAAACAGTATTGTGAGTAAATTCATATCTATCTGTGTTTAGGGGCTTACCTTTATTAACACAGTATTGTGAGTAAATTCATATCTATCTGTGTTTAGAGGCTTACCTTTATTAAAACAGTATTGTGAGTAAATTCATATCTATCTGTGTTTAGGGGCTTACCTTTATTAACACAGTATTGTGAGTAAATTCATATCTATCTGTGTTTAGGGGCTTACCTTTATTAACACAGTATTGTGAGTAAATTCATATCTAACTGTATTTAGAGGCTTACCTTTATTAAAACAGTATTGTGAGTAAATTCATATCTATCTGTGTAGAGAGGCTTACCTTTATTAAAACAGTATTGTGAGTAAATTCATATCTATCTGTGTAGAGAGGCTTACCTTTATTAACACAGTATTGTGAGTAAATTCATATCTATCTGTGTTTAGGGGCTTACCTTTATTAACACAGTATTGTGAGTAAATTCATATCTATCTGTTTAGAGGCTTACCTTTATTAACACAGTATTGTGAGTAAATTCATATCTAACTGTATTTAGAGGCTTACCTTTATTAAAACAGTATTGTGAGTAAATTCATATCTATCTGTGTTTAGGGGCTTACCTTTATTAACACAGTATTGTGAGTAAATTCATATCTATCTGTGTTAAGAGGCATACCTTTATTAACACAGTATTGTGAGTAAATTCATATCTATCTGTGTTAAGAGGCTTACCTTTATTAAAACAGTATTGTGAGTAAATTCATATCTATCTGTGTTTAGAGGCTTACCTTTATTAACACAGTATTGTGAGTAAATTCATATCTATCTGTGTTAAGAGGCATACCTTTATTAAAACAGTATTGTGGGTAAATTCATATCTATCTGTGTTTAGAGGCTTACCTTTATTAACACAGTATTGTGAGTAAATTCATATCTATCTGTGTTAAGAGGCTTACCTTTATTAAAACAGTATTGTGAGTAAATTCATATCTATCTGTGTTTAGAGGCTTACCTTTATTAACACAGTATTGTGAGTAAATTCATATCTATCTGTGTTAAGAGGCTTACCTTTATTAAAACAGTATTGTGGGTAAATTCATATCTATCTGTGTTAAGAGGCTTACCTTTATTAACACAGTATTGTGAGTAAATTCATATCTATCTGTGTTAAGAGGATTACCTTTATTAAAACAGTATTGTGAGTAAATTCATATCTATCTGTGTTGAGAGGCTTACCTTTATTAAAACAGTATTGTGAGTAAATTCATATCTATCTGTGTTTAGGGGCTTACCTTTATTAAAACAGTATTGTGAGTAAATTCATATCTATCTGTGTTGAGAGGCTTACCTTTATTAAAACAGTATTGTGAGTAAATTCATATCTATCTGTGTTGAGAGGCTTACCTTTATTAAAACAGTATTGTGAGTAAATTCATATCTATCTGTGTTTAGGGGCTTACCTTTATTAACACAGTATTGTGAGTAAATTCATATCTATCTGTGTTTAGGGGCTTACCTTTATTAAAACAGTATTGTGAGTAAATTCATATCTATCTGTGTTGAGAGGCTTACCTTTATTAAAACAGTATTGTGGGTAAATTCATATCTATCTGTGTTTAGAGGCTGTACATTGTTTTTCATCCATTTCAGTGCTGGATCAGGTTTACCATTATGTTCACATTTCAGTGTCACAGAATTTCCTTCAGCAACTTTCACTTTTCCAGGACCATCAGTAACTAATGCTTTTAAAGCTGTTGTAAATTTTATAATGATTATTAAACGTACAAGCAATTTTTATAAACAGGAGTAAATGTATAAGCAATATTTATTATATTACCAGCAATTAATTAATTTTATTGGTTAAATATCTATTCACACTTCAAAAACCTTACAAGTAAAACAATACCTCATTTTGTGGTAACTCATTCAATCAAAAGTAATCTCCCTTTGACATAATGGATGATTAAGGTAAACAAATTGTGGCATATTGTAACTAATCAAGCCTATTTTTTTAATATCCTCCTCTTTTACACTAGTAATACATTTGTAATACCAAACTGAATAATGCAAAATGAGTCAAATTAATCCTCATATAAAACAATTACATATCATCCAAAAGAATGTGCCTTCTAAAAATCTTTGTGTCTACACATTATGAAATTCTTTTAAGACAAAAACTATTATTTATTAGTGTAAAAATAACTCTGGATTCATTATAATTGTAGTAACAAATGTTCATGGATGTTGTGACTTGAGATAACTTCAAATTTGAGTGTTCAACAAAACACAATTTCCTTACTTAAAATTTGTCAAATCGTAAAATCAAGTATCAATGTGAATAATTTATTTTGTAAATCCACAAAATTTGGTACATATGAAATATTGTATACTTTTTACAGTACTAATGAATCTTTTAATATGAGCTATTGTTATCAGACAGTTAAGTTTTGCTTACCCAATACATTAAGATAGACATCTGCCATCAATGATCCATGTTTGTTGGAGGCTTTACATTGGATAACTTGTGAATCTCCATCTGTAACGTTCTTGAATACTAGACGGTCTTTCTGAATTGTTCTTCTAGGGTTTGGGGGTGCATCTGTATATATAAAATGGATTATTTAAAGCAATGATAAAACATTAATGTGTGCCTTCTTACAATGCATTTATATTTTGCCCGTTTGAATCCTTAACATCAATTACACCAATAAATTAATAAATTATTGTGAGGTTTATATTATTGAGAATAATGCAATTTGGTGAGTATCTCAATAATTAAAACTCCCATTCAGATACCTGATACATACAACTGTGTGCAGATTTTCATGAAAAGGCAATTACTGATATTATTTTTGTTCATTCTTCAAAATATCACAATAAATGCATTAAATAAATTATTTCAGAATTAACAGTATTTTAGGATTTGATAAAGAAATATCTGAATTAAATAAAAACAATGAAACATGTCAAAGAAGTCACATGAATTCTAAACTGTGAAAATGCATTACTCTAATGCACAATTTTGAAACATATCATATCTACCCGTAGGTACTCATCATTCAAGGTACTGATCTTGCTAAAGTTTTAGTGATTTTCAGCTCACTGCCAGAGATTTTCCATCATTTGTCAATTTCCAAGACTTGAATTAAAGACACTATTCCCTGAATGTTTAAGAGGCTGTCCAAGTAAATTTCAGGCAAATCCTATGAAATGGGTGGCACGACATAATTTTTTCCCACTGAATTTTTGGTTCCAATGCAATGGATGGCTCAGAAAATGATTTTAAAGTTCACTAACAACGCAACAAAATTTTGTACAAAATGAAGAGTTATCTCCCCTTTTCAATGAATTTTCAGTGCTTTCTATGTATTTTTTTTCTCTTTATTTGTTGCAGTTAATAAGAAACAAAATATAACTTTGAGAAAGAATGAATTTGTGATATGAAATAGATGAAAAAATTTTGAAAACAAAATATGTCATGCGCCATCCACTGCCTGGTTTTTCCATGGACACCCTCTTAATCATTTACATACATTCATATTAAATTCTTCAAATAAGATCTTTATTTATGTCAGTGATTAAGATCATACCATTGATAGGTTGTCCATTAATGAACCAATTGACATCAGGAGCTGGAATACCTTCTACCATACAAAAGAATTCTGTATTCTCTTCTACCCCTATTGTTACATCTATTGGTTCCTTCACAAAATAGGGTCTGGCTGTAAATATACAAATAATTATAATTTCGCCAATCTGGGTTTATTAGCAGTGGCGGATCCAGGGGGAGGGTTCCGGGGGTTGGAACCCCCCTCTTTTTTTGGACGATCAATGCATTTGAATGGGGACATATAGTTGGACCCCCCCCCTTTTGTCCTTGGATGGGAACCCCCCTTTTTTTCAAATGGCTGGATCCGCCACTGATTAGATTGCAATTAATAGCATACTGTGGATTCAGTTCATGGATACCAATTTTCTTAGATAAAGGAAAACTTGTAAAACATGTTCGTGGATATTTAATTTCATGGTTTTGCAGAAGTCTGCATACAAAACTATAGGAAATTTGTTCTCTGTTGACAACTTAATTTAGTGGTTCACCTATACACAAGATATCCAAGAAAATTGGTATATAACAAATTATAATGAATCCACAGTACATGAAAATATAGTTTGGCATGTAATAAAGGGTTTACTGAAAGTATACCCAAACTTATTTCTAGATATTACAGAAAAAATGCATGTATGATTTGTAGAATAGGAAGCCATCTTTAAAAACACAATGTAGCTTAACATAACATTGTAATGTTGCACACCTCATATCAAACCATTCCTAAACCAGGTGCTCCGCAGGGCGCAGCTTTATACGACCGCAGAGGTCGAACCCTGAACAGTTGGGGCAAGTATGGACAAAACATTCAAGCGTGATACAGCTCTGAATTTGGATTGTGATCAAATTTTGACATTACATGTTTTTTTTTTACACAAAACAAATGTCAAGATTTTACAAATCAATTAAAGATTTCTTCTTCAAACTTTTTAAATCTAAAATTAAATAGTTGACACAGCATAGGTTTCTGACACAGAATGAATGTGGTCTAATGAACTTAAAAGGTTTTTTTTGCCTTTGAGCAATTCACTATGCTGTTGAATATTAATCCTCTCAAAAAAATGTTTGAAGAAATTTTCTTTTTATTTATGAAATCTGAAATGAGAAAAATTTAAACCCCCCCCCCCCCTTTTTTTCACATCCCCGTTTCCCTTTTTCCAAAACTGATATCAATTCAAATTTCTAATGGAGTTTGCAAAAATAACTACTCTTTTAAATACATCATAAAATATTAAAATGTAAAATAAAGTGCTTGTTATCACTGAATGGTAAAGATTGGTTGGTAGTAAAAGTGAATATACATTGTTTATTGTATAAAACAATAAAAAAAACTTCATCAGCAACATTTTATATTGGCAAATTTCCAATGAAGTTATTTACATAAAGTTATTGGCAAATAAAAATAGAAAATGACATCATAGTCATGTCTGGCAAATGTCCAACATACATTATCTAAAAACATTTTAGATAAGATAAGGAAAAAAAGCTTCATCAGCAACATTTTATATTGGCAAATTTCCAATGAAGTCATTTACATAAAGTTATTGGCAAATAAAAATAGAAAATGACATCATAGTCATGTCTGGCAAATTTCCAACATATATTATCAACTACTAAAGAAAGATAACTCCAATTGAAAATTAATTGCTATTGCACAATATTGTGCAATTAGATATTTCTTGCTATTGTGCAATACTGTGCAATTGAAAATTTCTTGCTATTGCACAATACTTGATATGGAATCCTGATTTGGACCAACTTGAAAACTGGGCCCATAATCAAAAATCAAAGTACATATTTAGATAAAGCATATCAAATAAGCCCAAGAATTTAATTTTTGTTAAAATCAAACTTAGTTTAATTTTGGACCCTTTGGACCTTAATGTAGACCAATTTGAAAACTGGACCAAAAATTAAGAATCTACATACACAGTTAGATTTGGCTTATCAAAGAACCCATTTATTCAATTTTTGATGAAATCAAACAAAGTTTAATTTTGGACCCCCATTTGGACCAACTTGAAAACTAGGCCAATAATTAAAAATCTAAGTACATTTTTAAATTCAGCATATCAAAGAACCCCAAGGATTCAATTTTTGTTAAAATCAAACTAAGTTTAATTTTGGACCCTTTGCACCTTAATGTAGACCAATTTGAAAACTGGACCAAAAATTAAGAATCTACATACATAGTTAGATTCGGCATATCAAAGAACCCCAATTATTCAATTTTTGATGAAATCACACAAAGTTCAATTTTGGACCCTTTGGGCCCCTTATTCCTAAACTGTTAGGACCAAAACTCCCAAAATCAAACCCAACCTTCCTTTTATGGTCATAAACCTTGTGTTTAAATTTCATAGATTTCTATTTACTTATACTAAAGTTATGGTGCAAAAACCAAAAATAATGCTTATTTGGGCCCCTTTTTGGCCCCTAATTCATAAACTGTTGTGACCTCAACTCCAAAAATCAATCCCAACCTTCCTTTTGTGGTCATAAACCTTGTGTTAAAATTTCATTGATTTCTATTTACTTATACTAAAGTTATTGTGCGAAAACCAAGAATAATGCTTATTTGGGCCCTTTTTTGGCCCTTAATTCCTAAACTGTTGGAACCAAAACTCCCAAAATCAATCCCAACCTTCCTTTTGTGGTCATAGACCTTGTGTCAAAATTTCATAGATTTCTATTCACTTAAACTAAAGTTATAGTGCAAAAACCAAGAAAATGCTTATTTGGGCCCTTTTTGGCCCCTAATTCCTAAAATGT
This sequence comes from Mytilus edulis, assembly GCF_963676685.1. Classification (NCBI taxonomy): domain Eukaryota; kingdom Metazoa; phylum Mollusca; class Bivalvia; order Mytilida; family Mytilidae; genus Mytilus; species Mytilus edulis. Next base: position 30,779,417 of record NC_092344.1, on the reverse strand, counting down.
TGGGACCAAAACTCCGAAAATCAATCCCAACCTTCCTTTTGTGGTCATAAACCTTGTGTTAAAATTTCATTGATTTCTATTCACTTTTACTAAAGTTAGAGTGCGAAAACTAAAAGTATTCGGACGACAACGACGACGACGCAGACGACGACGCCAACGTGATAGCAATATACGACCAAAAAATTAAAATTTTTGCGGTCGTATAATAAACTGTTCAGATCCTTGTTGAAGATCGTACTTTGACCTATAATGGTTTACTTTTACAAATTGTGACTTGGATGGAGAGTTGTCTTATTGGCACCCATACCACATGTTTTTTTTATCTAGAGGCTAAATGATATATATAGAAAGTTGCATTGAAAAACAAAAGATGACAGACACCTTCAATGCAGCAAACTATCTGCTATATCTGTATAATATCATCTCTAATCAAAGTTACTTAATAAGTATAAATTATCAGGTTTTCTACACATATATATCATGAAATATCAACCGCTAGCCATAATGTGAACCTTTTTGGCTAATGAGCCCAGCAAACCAGCTAAAAACTTCACATTGTGTAAAGGGGCTGATATTTTACAACATCTGTACGAGGAAATCTGATTATCTGTTTATTGTTCTAATAGTGGTCTTTTCCCCATGCTTAAGACAGGTTTACATTTGACAAAAGCAAAATTGATAATGTCTCCTCACACATTGTGACCTCGCTGATAACTTCTCCTCAGACATGGTGACGTCGCTGATAATGTCTGCTCTAGTCTTAAAGCTGTGATACGAGCATTATAAAGTAACTAAGCAGGGTGATATAGAAGTAGGGAAGGACAATAATATAGATTATACCTTCTACTTGTAGTGTAAAAGTGGCAACAACTGGTGTAGACGTCACATCATTGGTAGCACTACATTCATATTCTCCTTTATCTGCAAACTCAAGGTCTTCTATGATCAATTCTTGTCCGTGTTCAGAGACCTTCATTCTGCTGTTGTTCCATTTACCTCCCTTTCTTTTCCATACTATATCTGGTGTTGCTCTATAATAAATACCAACAATGTATAATATGATTGACAAAAAGGTTAAATCCAATGGCTGGCTTTATAAAACCATGAAACCCATAAGTAATTTCAGGATATATTTGCTAATGGTGCTATCTCTTGATTATGAAGAAGTTTCTGTCTAAATTTTGCAAATTAAAGGATGTTTTGGCAAGTTATTCTAGTTTAAAAATCATTACTGAGTAACCACAAACAATACCAAACTGTATCTTTTCTAGATAGTAGTCGTCATGATGAAGAAGATACTGTCAAATGTCTTGTAATGCAATGAAGGTTTGAAAAGGAATCTTTAGCACTACATTGTAACTTAACTTTAACAGCTATTTCGCTTTTTGCTCATTATTTACATACAAAAATATTCACTTGGTAGCATTTAGTGGATAGAAGCCAGTGTCAAAACTGCTGTTTTCCACTTAATTTGTAGAGCAACACATCCTATTCTAATGCAATGTACAGATTTTAAAAAAAACCTTCATACTGTGCAGTAACTTCCATGCAGAAAAAACTTAGAAAAGGTTTGAAATAGAAGACTATGAATATTGTAAGGAGCCAAATTGGTATTTGAATAGTTGCACTTTAAAACAAGTGAAACTGCCAGCTACTGCTCACTAATGTTACCCCCGCCCATTTATTTCAGTTAACAGGAAGTTGTTGAGTGATGAATCTGAAAATACATCACACTGTACATCTGACTTGTATAAACCCTGAAACCAAATTTTAGAAATCCTTGTATTGTAGTTCCTGAGAAAAATGTGATGAATTATTTTTTCTATCTGGCTACTCATTTGTAAAATGCTGTTTTACTATTGTGTAAAATGATGTAAGTGTTCAGTAAACAGGAAGTTGTTGAGCAATGAATCTGAAAACACATCACACAGTAAAGCTGACTTATATAAACCCTAAAACCAAATTTCAAAAATGCTTATGATGTAGTTTCTGAAAAAGATGTGACGAAAAATATTCATTGGACAAATGGATAAACGGACGGACAGACAAGAGGTAAAACAGTATACCCCCCAAAGAAGATCTGTATTATGTACATATTTTACGTTATCTTTTATAAAATATTCACAATATGACAGCAAATTTTTGCCCTTGTGTAAGCAGTATGAAACCTTTAAAAGACACCATTGATAACAGGTTTACTTACTTTCCAGCAAATATACACATAAATTTGGCTTTTCCATTTTTCAATCCCAACACACTAGCATCTGATCGCCATAGTAACGACACTCCATTAACCGATTCACCTAGAAATTACAAAACATTTTCTTAAAATTATGAAATATAAAATGGCCATAATTACACTTTATATTACAAAATCCTATTTGATTTTTATCGACATCTAATGATCAGTCAATGATTTATGGCTATTACTATCTTTATCTAAAGACAAAACACATGCAAAGCATGCTGTTCTAGCATGTCCATACAATGTCAAATTAGCTGGTAGACACAAAACATTAAAAACCACTTATATATTTTTATCAAATGAGGAGCATTTCTTCTTTAGTTACAATAGTTCTTAATATGTTAAAGCAAAACAAATCAGGCAAAATCGTTTCATATTTGCCTATCAAAGTTTACAACAGTATTGACAAAATTTAAATAAAAACCAAAACACTTGCAATGGACTTTGTGAAAACATGTATGATTACATGATTACATCTGTTTAACATGAGATATACATAATTTACTTTTTTGAAGGCCATGCTGACAATACAGTACATGTATCTCCCTTCTAATGCCTCCTATTAAAATAAATTCATTTTTTTGTGAATATTTTGGCTTAAAAATGCCATTCATAAATGAAAAAGTCTGCAACAATGTAACATCATCTTTGACATCTGAACCATGTTACGTCTTAGGTATACTCCCGATGTAAAACATAAATACTATAAGTATTTATACTTTTTGTATGCTAATCTGTGATATCACCAAAATTCAAACTTGATCTGTATTTTGTGGTAATAAGCATTGTGTATAAGTTTTATAACATTTGGTTAAGGCTAACTTAAGTTGGAGGATGGAAACAAAAAATTCAGAAATTTTCCCATTTGTAAAGGGGCATAACTCTAGAACAGTTAAATTGGCACCACCAAAATTCAAACTTTTTGTATCTGTATTTAGTGGTAATAAGCATTGTGTATAAGTTTCATAACATTTGGTTGAGGCAAATCAAAGTTAGGGAATGGAAACCAATTATGGGACGTCATACAGACGGACAAGGGTAAAACTTAATGCCCCCTCTGCTATGGTATTTAGAACAGTGGCTTTCCTTAGTTACGGACTAAAAGAATGTATCTTGTAATTTTTCATTAATAAATACTGTTTAAACTAAAAAAAATTGACATCTAACCCTTCACATTATTTGTCAAAGTCCAATGGAAATAATTGTTACAAACTAATTGTATTAGAATAGGATATCATATACTGACTCAGCTTCAACATTCAAATGTCCCAAAAATTCCTTTTTTTTTTATATTTAAAACATCACCAAAGAAGAGATGCTACCATTTGATAAATGAACATAGTAAATGGAAAATGATATACTAATTATGACATTGGAAAGTTACACAAAATTTCATAAATAATTAATGGGAATCATATGTATAGGAGGGTTTACATGTAGAGTTTGACAAATAAAAACAAATTGTTTCCATTGCCTTGGTGACACTTAACAATGCTTCACTTGTTAAATACAGAATCAGAAGAAAACAGAACATTTACAGCCAATTACATTGAGTGCGTAGGTAAAGATATTATCATTGGATAGCTTGCATGTTAGCTGAACCTTGAAGTCATTATTAGGTAAGGTATACTGACCTTCTTTATTAAGAGTAGATCCAGTAGACTAGTCTCTAACAGATAACCAATCTATCTGTCTGTAGGACTAGACTACTTCAAAAGGAGGGTAGTATACCTTATCTAATAATGACTTCAAGGTTCAGCTAACAAGCAAGCTAATTAACCAATGATAATACCTTTACCTAAACACTCAATGCAATCGGCAGTAAATGTATATAAATAATATCAGTTTCAGAAAAAGAAGAGACGGCAAAAAATATTAAGTAAGAATTTTTTCATGAACAACTGCTACAATGTAGAATATGAGTTTCTAGTGCTGAAGCAGATCAAGAGGGCAAAGTTCAATCAGTTAGTAGATAAAAATAATATGAAATGTATGAAAAAATGCATACAACAGTATACTGGTAAGCAATTATTATAAATAAGTATCATATAAATTTGTAAGCTATATAATGATAGGTAAGGTCATCATGAAGACACATAACATCATCTACACAGACATAACTTAATGGAAGATATCATGAAAGCCAAAAGGTTTAAGTGTACAAAGTGGTGGTCATTCTAGAGAAAACAAAACATGTGAATGTTTTAATGCTATGCAGCACTATAATCCCTTTCAAAGCAAATCATTAGTAAACTAAACAGGATAGGGTATAAAGCAATGTGCATATAAAATTCCTGACCATATTTTTAAGGCAATGTAGTGCGCATTAAATAAAGCAGGGTAACATATCCTTACATTTTTAAGATTCTTCCAAAATGAGCTTTCATCTGAACATTCCTTTTCTAACCAAGGTTCTTTTCAAACGTATTTACACTTTTGGTATTTGGCTGCTTTTTGTCTCCGAATGACCTTAGATCTGCTCAGAATAACCTTCTGACGTCAAGCAACCATCGATTTTTAATTGTGATGTCAAATGTTTTAGATTGTGATTTCAAAGTTAAAGGTAACTTGTGTTATCTTATGTATTGGCAGACAAATTTTTCATACAAGTGTAAATATGTCTATATCTGACCTATTTGGTGTGTTTTATATAATATGTTGAAGTTTTATAAGAAAACCTTGACAAAGTCATTCAATTTCAATTATCACATGTATATATGTACTAAATTGAAACACTTTTTATGGTGAAATAATGGACTTAATGTTGGGGGCAAACCTGGCCCATACTGCACCTTATATTTGTAATCCTGTATTAAATCATGTTACACATATACTTATTTTCTTAAAACTGAAAGCTAAACATTAAAGCATGTTTTAAAATATTCATAAACAATACATGCTAAGTACAATGGAAAACAATTTCAAACTCCACCTTGAGCTTGCATGTTAGAACTGGTAGTTAGCGTCCTATACAGTTAATGCTACATATCAGGTTAATCAACTAGCTTAAAATCAATACCATATGCAGCTTTAGTATTCTCTAAACAAAAAAAATCTCAAGTCAAAATCAATGTAATTTCTATGCAATCAAATCATTTAAAATAGGTTCAAAATTGTATTTTAACGGATGAATAACTAATGTTTTAAGATTGTTTATAGTGAGAAATACTGCAAATACTAAAGCTGCATCATTTCAAGGGTTAACAAATATGTCCATGTATTTTCATCAGATTAATTTTAGTATATTCTTAATCTACTTTTAAGTCATTATCCCATTGAGCAAATATAAGAATCAAGATTTAGAGTAACCATATTTTTTTAAATAATAAATTCAAAATTAAAAAAAATTAAATTAAAAATTAACTCATTTTTTCCTTACAGACACGTGTCATTTATACATGTATATAAAAATATACTACAAAAAATTGTTTCAAAAAATTTGAAATAAATTTATATACATTTTTTCTTTTTCATTAAAAGGTACATCATATGAACGTGAACAATTAGAATTTTGAAGAGGAAGAATACATTGATAAAAGATGGTACATTATATATGGTTACAGATTCAACTGGAAAAAGATCAAGACATAGATAACAAAAATGAAATGTTTTTTGGCAAATACATGGACATTACTGGTTGTTAGAGAGAACCAAAGTGATACATCATACCTGCTGAACCTGTCAAAACAATAAATATACCAGTCAATATATAAACAGAAAAAAATACTTTGAAAGCTTCCCCCATCTCAAAATCTAATGCATTCTAGGTAATATTTTCAAAATCTGACACCAAAACAGTGTGATTGGTTAACTACATCCTAAATAATATCTATCCAATCAATAGTGTAGCGTTATTTTGATTTTGGTTTACATATGTACTAACAAATAAATTACCCATGATCCTTATATTCTGAAACAACAAATTCCTTATTTATAAGATCTTCATTTTTTTAATGCACTTCAATTCTTTAAAAACATGGCCCTACTAACATGTTCACTACAAGAGATAGCGTACATTTTTCTTTTGTTATGAAAAGTTAAAATGCATCTTATTGAGAAAAAAAAAGACTTTAAGAAATGACTAATAGTGGAAAAATTTAATTTTACCAGTTGTCTACCATTAGGAGAAAAATGTCAAGCCTATGAACAGATAATAAATATAATTCACAACACTAAATGTCTACAAAAAGAAATGTTTGGTTACATCAACGAGATAGCAACCTAACAACACCAAAAAGTCATCATAGTTACTATCAAGTACATAATAAACAAATATTTTGAAAAAGGAAAACCATTTGCATTAAAAATAAATAAATTTTAAATTTTTTCCCCCGCAATTCAATCAAAATTTGGTTACAATAGAATAAGAAAATATATTATTTTATCTAAAATAGAATTAAAATAATCTTAATCATGTTAATAGGATCCTTTTTAAAAAAAGCTTTCGATCAAAATAAAACAGAATAAATAAACACATAAAATCATAAATTTTGCTTAGCTTAAATTTTCTAAGGGACCAGCTTTGATAAAAAAAAATATATTTAAACATGTATTTCTGGAGGCTTAAAATTATTCCATCTATACACATTTTCCAGAAATTCAAAAGATGGACATGTCAGAACTATCTTTTTTCTGCTCAACCCCCCTTCCCCTAAAAAACAACCACTAGAATAAAAATTAAAGAAAAAACTTATTAAGAAACTTCATCAGAACATATACCTTTATTACAAAAAAGCTCAGACAAATTACCACTTTCATGAAGAAAAAAAACTTAATCAATAACTTCTTTATATTTAAAATAACAATTTGTACTATAAAATTACATGTTCACTAATACATGCACAAAATAATATTCAAACTTTATAGGAAAAGCAAATGAAAAATAAGACTTACAAAAACATAAAATAAGAAGCCCTAATAGTCGGATCCATCTAAGTACAAGAATTTAAATAGATGCATGTGAAAACTCACTTGATATTACGTTGACTATCTTATCTTCCCCTTCACTAGACGTACGATAAACACCATTGTGCATGTTACATACAAACTTTCCTTCTCCTTTAACGTCACTTTTCTTTACATTGGCAAAATGAAGAGTTCCTGTAAAATAATCATTTAATGATTGAAAACTGCAGATGTCATACAGTACATTAAAACTCAAGCTCGGATTAATATCTATTAATATCTATATAAACTTGCTCACCAAAAACAGACAGTCAACATTATAACCGCAAGATCATTCAGGATAGACATGCACATTTAAACTGTCATTAGTCTTCTACTATTAGATATAGGAAGATGTGGTATAAGTGCCAATGAGACAACTCTCCATTCAAATAACAATTAATATAAGTAAACCATTATAGGTCAATTATTAACCTATTACTACTGGTAACATCAAATTTGTGAAGATTTTCATACTTTTTATTAATTTGGAAAGTTC